>NC_092130.1:3662199-3962199 GCF_043159975.1 Macaca nemestrina
TGGGTAGCTGGGTTTGGGTTGTGCCTGATGCCCAGGTCCCATCTTCCACCCATTTTGGTGCTTTCCCCCAAAGCAGGCAATGTAGGTGCCCTCTGCAGTGTATGCCAGCCCAGCCTCCAGCCGCCAGCACCTGCAACCACATTTCTTTGCCCGAGACCTTTCTCTGACATCTGGATGCCACTCTGCCCATGTTGCCACAGGCCAGAGTGCTGGAAAATAAGGCCCCCCGAGAGCAGCCATCAGCCAGTAACTGATAGGAGTTGGTGTCTAGTGCTCATAATCCTCCCTTCGTGCAGGGTACTCGGAGGCACGCTGTCCACACTGGGCCCAGCCCTGCAGGGTGGAGCCCTGGTCGCCCACAGTGGAAACTCACTGAGAGCGCTCCCTCTCCTGGCTGCTCCTTCCCCTTTCCCATTCCCCCACCACCTCCCAAATGAACTACTTGCACGGGAAACCTTGTCTCAGGGTTTGCTTCCGGGGGATGCGAACTAAGGCTGCCTCCTTCCAATGCATGGCTGAGTACCTGCTGTGTTCCAGGCGCTGCAGCGAGAAAAGGACACAGGTGTGCAGGCTCTGCCCTGGGTTGGGTCTATGTGGGAGGATTGGCAATGGACAAGGAATCAAATCATATCCTCTTAGATGGTTTTAAACACAATGATGAAAATGCAACCGGA
Organism: Macaca nemestrina; assembly: GCF_043159975.1. Taxonomy (NCBI): domain Eukaryota; kingdom Metazoa; phylum Chordata; class Mammalia; order Primates; family Cercopithecidae; genus Macaca; species Macaca nemestrina. The sequence goes on from NC_092130.1 coordinate 3,662,874, forward strand.
TGATGGCAGTGATGCGGAAGAGTTTGTTTTAGAGGAAGAGAGGGCAGATAGGGAAGAGCGGATCTCTCCAAAGGAGGGTCAGTCACACAAAGAGCAGTGGGAAGAATATTCCAGGCAGTGGGAACAGCAAATGCAAAGGCTGTGTCATGGGCGTGAGCGAGTTCGGTGTTAGGAACACGTAGAAGGCATTGTGGTAGGAAGGAGGTGGGCCAGGAGAAGGTGGAAGAAGTGAAGTAGGAAAGAACGCCGAGGCTGGACCTGGTGGGCCCCTGCAGAGCACGAAAAGGAGTCTGTGGGTTCAGGAGCACTGGAAATCTTGGGCAGGGTTGAGAGGGGAGGGGGAGGTTTGCTCGGCATCACGGAGCATTGCTCAGCCTACTGCGTGGAGACTGGGTGGAGCGGGGGCAGAAGTGGATTACAGAGGCAGCTGAAGCTCCCCCACCCTTAATCTAAATGGGAGATGCTGGTGCTTGGAGCAACTCCATGTTCTCTGCAGGTGAACCTTCCATTTGAAAACCTGCCCTTTCTCTGCCTAGGACCAGTCCCTGGCCTATGGGTGCCGTTCCCCAGGCCCCTTCAGGCTGGGGGTGACCTCCAAACCTCAGGCTGATGCTTGAGTCCTTGCTCCCTCTGGAGTCCCCCACAATGCCAAGCGCCCCTGCCCACCACTTGCCCAGGGAACATCCTTGCTCCCCGTGGCTGGGCATCACTAGGGGCCTCCCAGCTCTTGCCTGCTCACGAGTGAGTGAGTGTCATTCCAGATTGAAGTGCCACCGCCACCCAGACCCTGGCCTTCCCTAGTCCAGCGCCCAGAATGGCCCTCGCAGGGCCCAGGCAATGATCATTTAGTGGCACGATGAGCTTGCAGCAGCTTTCCCTGAGCTTCTCAGAGCACATTAACTACATTAGTTTTTACTCAATATCCATCAAGAAACCCTTGAGAGAGCTGAAGGACGTGGCTTAGCCCTAGTTTACAGACGGGTTGTACAAACAGAAAGGTTTCCACATTTTTCAGGAGCACCGAGGAACAGAGCCCCTGTTTGCTGAATCCTAAACCGGCATCAATCACAAATGGGCACAGTTAGGGGAAGAGTTTAAGCCTTGTATGGAAACCAGGTTCGGGGCCTTGGTGCCTGCCTCTGCTGGGGAACAGGCACCACAGAGCTGCAGACCCCTGCCCGGGGACTAGGGGAGAGCTTGCTCTTGCTCTCTCAGAAGGGTCCCGGGTTGCCTGCCGGGCTGGCTCCATCCCGCTTCAGTACTGAGCTTTATGGTATAACTCTAACGCTCAGGGCGTGGTGGCACATGCCTGTAATCCCAGCACTTAGGGAGGCCAAGGCTGGAGGATTGCTTGAGCCCAGGAATTCAAGACCAGCCGACAATCTCTCTTTTGTAGAGATAAGGAGTCCCCTATCTCTACAAAACATATGAAAATTAGCCAGGCATGATGATATACACCTGTGGTCCCACCTACTTGGGAGGCTAAGTCAGAAGGATTGCTTGAGCCTAGGGGGTTGAGGCTGCAGTGAGCCAAGATTGTGCCACTGCACTCCAGCCTGGGCAACACAGCAAGACCTTGTCTCAAAAAACAAAAGAATAATTCAAGGGCCACTGAGAACTACGTTCTGGGTCCAGGGCAGGAGCAAGAAAAGGTCTAGCAGAGTCTGGGGCATAGACAGCTAGTTATTAACCGCCGCCAGTGTCTATTCTCCCCTCCCTCTGCTCTCCCCTCCCTTCTGGCTCATGGCTGGCAGAATCGACACCCTCTCCAGCCTCCCTGCCACATGACTAAATTCGGACCGTAACGCTGTAAGCATGAGTGTAGCGTGCAGTTCTGGGAAGTGTCCTCAAAGGCAGAACATGTCCTTCTCAGTCCCTTTCTCCTCTCGGCAGCTGGAACTAAGCAGCCACCTTGGCTGGTGAAGTGGAGGAGGTCTCCTGCAGAGGAGGTCGCCGTCGACCGGAAGAAGGCTCTTCTAGTCCCAACTCCTGCCTGCGGGCTCTTGACTGTTTGAGAGAGAAATCGCTTCTATCTTGTTTACAGTGCTGCTTTTTTCTTTCAAGTGGCTTCTATCACTCCTAGCTGAACCCAGTCCTGTTCGCTATAGACTAGAACCTAGATCTGTCTGTTCCCAGGGCCCAGGCCCACCCACCAGCCCACTGCTCTGTGGGTCCTCGTGAAAGGCCATAGTGGTTGGAGGGGTGGTTAAGCTCCAGATGTGTGAATGAGCCGCCCGATAAGGCAGGTGGCCCTGGCTTGGCTGAGGCCCCCGTGCAGCTCAGCTAGAAGGTGCTGGGGGTGACCCCATGGGGTTTCTGGAACAGGCTGGAGTGTTGGCTTTTGACAAGGACAGGAAAAGAGCTTGAAGAATGGGCAGGCTGAGGACAAGGACAGCGACTGCAAATTACTTGCTGGCTGGCTTCAGTCCAGCCTCTGGCAAAGCAAAAAGGAAATTCTCAACTGGTCCCCATACAGTTAGAAGAACGTGGTGATGAGGCGGCCTCAGATGTCCCATCCTCATCCTCTGACTCAGTCCTTGCACCCATTGCACAGAAAGGAACCCATGGCTCCCCTTCTACCTCCTGGGAGCACGAGCCAGCTGGTGACCACAGAGCGGATATCATCTGTGTCTCTCTGGCCCCACATCCGTTCGTCCTTCTCACTGCTAACAGCACCCAGTTTCTCTGTGGGAATCCCCATTGTCCCTGCTTTCAATCCATGAGCTTCAGATGGAGCAGACCTCACCCCAGGGTCCAAGGCTGCCACGTGGCTCAGGCCAGGCCAGATAACTTAAATTCCTCCAACTACCAGGATGGGCCAGGGATGGACATGTGACCCGTAAGACCCAGTGAGACTGGAGGAGATGTTCTTTGTTCCTGGGTTTGAACCTGGGAGGGTATAACCCTTTTGCTACCACATGGAGCCTCAGGGTGAAGCTAATGTGGAAACTAGCAGAGCCAAGAGACAGACAGGCGCCCTCCTGGTTCTAGATGGTTCCAAGCTGAAGCTCATCAGCCCTGGACATGTATATATCAGCAGATTTCTTCCCCCATCACCACCCAGAGCAACCCGCCTACGTACGTTCTAGTCTCTCTGACTGGAACGTCATTCCTTCTCCAGCTGGCAAAATCCCCTCCAGCATCTTAAGGCAAATGTAAACTGCTCCCCCCACCATGAAGGAGCCGGCTCTCTCCCCTGCCCCAGTCGAGCACCGATCACATAATTGGGAACCATTTTCACGTGGGCTCCACCTCCCCATAGGAGTCTCCTCAGCCCAGAACCTGCATCTCCTGTAACTGTATCCAGCATCCAGTAGGCGCTCACTAAATACCGGTTGAATAAATAAATGAATGACTGCAGAGAAGCAAGCTAATCGTTCATCAAGTTTATGGATGACATGGAATTGGGAGCAGTTTCTAGCCAGAGGTGAGAATCGTAAAGCAGATTGGCTTTCGCAAATGAGACTACAGCAAGACAGAATCGGAATTGGATGACGTTCATTAAGTAACTAGTTTGAGGAAGTCGTCGCCGGGAGTGTGTGAGAGCTGGGGATATAATGGTTTCTGTGCACGTTCCAAGACAAGCTGTGGGTGGCAGGCTGGACAGGGGGCGAAAGAAGTTGGCTGTCAAGAGCTGGGGTTAAAACGGGGTCGAGGTCAGTTCACGGGCTTGTGACAGGCAAGACCCCAACAAGTCCTTCTGCCACCAGAAGCCACCCCTAGCTCTATTTTAGATGCAGGGGAAGCAAGGGGAAAGCTTTTAAAATACAGAGGACAAACTGGATTTCTGAAGTCGGGTTAAAGACACTGGGGTTGCTGCATCTGGAAGCAAAAAGAGGAAAAACCACTTCCCGGCGTGGGCTTTAATGAGGGTGCCGCTCCCCGGAGTGGGAAAGGCATCCCCGCTCCCACCGGGAAGAGCCCTGTGCCCCAGAAGAAGGGTGACAGGCAGAGAGGTGGTGGCAGCCCGCCCTGCCCCCACTGCAGCCTCCAGAGCTGCCGCCACCCCTGCTGTTTACGCTTTTATCGTTTGCAATGAAAGACGATGATGTGTGTGCGCTGTATTGATTGTGCCTCTTAGATTTTTATGTCATTGTGGAAAGCAGCAATTATGCTCGCCTGCTCTGGAGGGAGCAAACAGCCCTAGGGGAGGATGAGGCAGGGCCAAGAAGATGGAAAAGGCAGCCCGAGGGGTCCCCTGCTCAGGAGCTGGGGGTGTGAGGTAGGCAGGACAAGAGAGGGACTGGCTGAGCCTGAGAAAGGCAGGCTGGATGCACCCTACTCCAGGCTGCAGACATTTATTAAGCACCTGGGGTGTGCCTAATACTCAAATCTTTGTCCCATATCCTTCTGAAAGCCACCAGTGGCTTCTCTTTTGCATGTAGAATAATGCAAAACATGTCACTGTGCTTACCAAGACATGTCACCTGGCCCTGCCCAGCCCGCTGGTCTCACCTCCACCCTCACTCATTGCCCTCCGGCCCCCTGGCCTTTCTCCTGGCCTGTCCATTTGCCATGCCGGGCTCTGTCTTAGGGCCTTGGCACATGCCATCCCTCTGCCTGGAATGCTGTTCCCCACTATCCCTGTCCTCTTCACACCCAGGCCTCAACTCCAGCGTCACCTCCTCACAGCCCAATCACAGAGACACTGTGCCATGTGCACACCAGTATCTATCACATCACCTTCCTTTTTTACTTCGTAAGACTTTTAGGAAGTCTTGTCCACTCTCAGTTGGTTTCCTGTTTGTGGGCTCCTTGTCTGTCTCTCTCACCCACTGAGATGTAAATGCAAAAAGAATGAGGGCCAGGTGCGATGGCTCAACACCTGTAATCCCACCACTTTGGGAGGCTGAGGCAGGCAGGTCACTTGAGCTCAGGAATTCGAGAGCAGCCTAGCCAACATGGTGAAACCCCATCACTACCAAAAAAAAAAAATTACCCAGGTGTGATGGTGCATGCCTGTAGTCCCAGCTACTTGGGAGGCTGAGGTGGGAGGATTGCTTGAACCCAGGAGGCAGAGACTGCAGTGAGCCAAGATTGTGGCACTGCACTCCAGCCTGGGTGACAGAATGAGACTCTGTCTCAAAAATAAATAAATCCATAAGGAATGGGAACCTTATCTCTTGTTCACTGCTCTGCCACCGGCACCTAGAGTACTCCCTGGTAAACAACATGAGTGGAATGAATATTGATAAATGTAATTAGCTCCAGTGAACAGTAAAGGAAACTGAGGCCTAGAGAGGGTATTGATTAAAGCTTGTTTGTGAGTAACAGAATGCCCAACTAATACCCAGAGGTGGGTGATTGCTGGCACTGGCCCAGCTGCTCAGTGATATCCTCCCAGGCCAGGGAACTTCCCATCTTCCTGCCAGCCTTAGGACATTACTCTTAGCTTGCCTCTCGTGGTCACAAGGTGGCTGCTGCTGCTCCTGACGTCACATGGCATTCTAAGCCAGAAGCAGAGCAGAAGGCCAAATTCTGATTCGGTTGAGTCTATCCCTCTTTCTACTGGGCCCTTTCCACTCCCAGAGCACCCTTCACCAAGATTCTTCCTCTAGCTCATTGGCCAGATGGGTGTCACTTGCTGCAAGGGAGACTGGGAAACTGAGCTCTCCAGGCTCTGCCATAGAGGAAAGCAAAGAGAAGAGGGTTGGACAGGAGAGTGGGCCAGCCTCAGTAACAGCCACGGCGGGGGGTGAGGTGACTTGCCCCTGGCCACAATTACTGGCTGACTCCAGGGTCCATGCCTTATTTGTCACACCCTGGTGCTTCCCTCCTGGCACCTGTGTCAGAGAGAGAAGACACTAGAGCAGTTAGCACAGGTGCCCTCAGGTCTGTCGCCTGGCCACGTGCAGTTGTGTCTAAGCTGCCTCTCTTGATCAGCTCCCAACATCTGCCTCCTTCCCACGACACACCCCAGTGCTCCAGCCACAACAATCCGCCCAGTACTCCCTGACCCACGCAGTCCCTAAGGCCTCCTCTGGCTCTATGCACCTGTTACTCCTGGCCAGAGTCTCTGCTCACCCTGCAGCACTCCACTCATCCTTCCAGGACCAGCTCAAATGTTGCCTCCTCCAACTCCTTCTCTTCCTTCCTCTGTCATTTGGCACACACTGACATGCTGGGTCAGCTCAGGGTGCTCCAAGGTGCCCTTATATAGCTGACGCTCCAGAGAAAGAGACAGGCCATAAGCAAATAAACAACGAAATAAGACCATTTTACAAAGGCACCAGTATTGTAATAAAAACAAAACAGGGTGATGTGTTAGACACTGGGAGGTTGTGCCAGGCGGAATCATAGCCCCCTAAAGATGTCCTGAGCCTAATCCCTGGAACCTATGGCTATGTCAGGTCACACTCCAAGGAGAGTTAAAGTTGAAGATGGACTTAAGGTTGTGAATCATAACGAATCTGGCTGGTCTTCGTACCCACTTCCCAGGAGGTAGCTTCTAAATCCTTAGAATCTCCTGAGTGATGGGTGTCTTGTTACTTGCAGTCCCTCAGACAACAGCTGTTACTTTATGCCAGTGAGGTGGCTCAGGATCAGGGCCGGACCTGCCAGAAAGACCAGCCCTGTGATGAGAGGGTAGGGCTGTGAGCCACACGTGATATCAGCCCCACCTCCATGGAGGACAGGGGGATGGAGATGGGGTTCAGCTTCACGGCCAATGAGGCAGCCCATTCAAGCAACTGTGTCCATGTAATGAAACCCCAATAAAACTCGCCGCCAAAGCTCAGGCGCGCACCCCTGGCTGGCAATACTCTGTATTGTCACACGTTGATGTCTCGGAGGGGGATGCGTCCTGACTCCACAGGGAGACGATGATGGATGCTTCATGTTTAGGACCCTCCCAGACCTTGCCCTATGGGTCTGTCCCTTGGGCTGGTTCTGATTGTATCCGTTTATCGTCATAAGTATAGCCCTTTTCTGAGTTCTGAGTCATTCTAACAAATTATCAAACCTGAGGGTGCAGTGAGAGCCCCTGAATGTGTAGGCAGCTGGTGAGAAGTGGGGGTGGCCTGGGACCCCTTGCTCCTGTGGCTGGTGTCTGAAGTGAGGGCAGTCTTGTGGAGGAATGTACCCTTAACCTGTGGAGTCTGGCCTAATTTCAGGCAGTTAGCATCAGAAGCCATTGCAGGTTGCTCATGAGCTGACCTTGAGTTGGGGACATTGTCCTGAATTATCTGATAGGCCCAGGAGAATCACAAGAGTCCTTAGAGATGGAAAAGGGAGACAGAGGGGAGAGAACTAGAGAGGGAGCAGTGCACGAGGGACTCAGCTCAACATAACTGGCCTTGAAGGTGGAAAAGGGGGCCACGAGGATGGGGGAGGACAGGTGGCCTCAGGCGGCTGGAAGAAGCAAGGTAACAGACTCTCCCCGAGAGCCTCCAGGAAGAACACAGCCCTGCCCATACCTTGACATTAGCCCAGTGGGACCCAGTTTGGACTTGTGTCCTCTAGGACTGTAAGATATAAGTGTGCGTTGTTTTACACATCGAAGCTTGGGGTGATTTATTACAGCAGCAATGGGAAACTCATATAAGGATGCTACTTTGTGTGGGGAGGGTCAGGGAAGGCCTCTATGAGAAGGTGGCAATTAAGGTGAAACCTGACCCTTCTCCTACCCCCTTATGTCACACTGTTGCTGGCTTTGTAAGACGCCCACAAATGTGGTGGAACTTACTGGATTCTGCTTTGTACACCCACAACTTACTGGAGACCAGCAGGGACTAAGTTCTCAATAATGTTTTTCCTCACAGTAATTTATTTATTTATTTGTTTATTTAATTTCTTGAGACAGGATCCCACGTAGTTGCCCAGGCTGGACTGCAGTGGTGCAATCATAGCCCACTGCAGCCTTGAACTCCTGGGCCGCAGCAATCCTCCTGCTTTGGCCTCCCAAGTAACTTAGACTACAGGTGTGCACCACCATGCCCTGCTATTTTATTTTGTTGTTGTTGTTGTTGAGACAGGGTCTCCTTATGTTGCCCAGACTGGTCTCAAACTCCTGGACTCAAGTGATCCTCCTGCCTCATCCTCCCAAAGTGCTGGGATTACAGGCGTGAGCTCCCACGTCAGGCCGTGGGTCAGTTTTCATGGGAACGTAAGTTTTCATTTCTGTAGAGTAAATCCCCAGGAGTGGAATTGCTGGGTCACATGGTAAGCATATATTTAACTTTATAAACAACTGATAAATAGATTTTCAGACAGGTGGTGCCATTTTGAGTTCCCATCAGCAATGTGTGAGCATTCCACTTGGTATTGTCAGAACTTTTACTTTGTTCATTCTAATGGGTGTGTAGTTGTACCTGTTGCCCTAATGGCTAATGATGTTGAACATCTTTTCATATGCTTATCGGACATCTTTATATCCTCTTTGGTAAAGTATCTGCTCAGATCTTTTGTCCAGTTTTTAGTTGGGTTTTTTGTTTTCTTACTGATGGCAGCAGTGGCTCCAGACAGCGGGCCACTGCCATCACGCCGGCTGCAGCAGGGAGGCTCCGCCGGGGCTGCACACTCTGTGGAGCCAGTGGGTGGGGACAAACAGGAGTCCCACCCTTTCTAAGCTGGGGTAGGAGCTCCCCAGGTGATGTTGCAGCTGCCCACGTCCTGGCTGCAGGTCCAAGTTTCCCTGTGCTCTTGGGTGGCCAGGAACAGACAGGAACCCTGCCCTCCTGGGTGCAGCTGCAACCACCCAAACCGAGGCTGCAGACCTAGGCCTCCCACTCCAGGAGCAGGCAGGAACCCTGCCCTCACCCCCCACCCCCAAACTGCTGCTGCAGACTCAGGCATCCCTGCACTCTTGGAGGCTTGGGAAGGCCCCTGCCCTTGCAGGCTTGGAAGTGCCTCCTCCCGTTGCCTGGCTTCTCCTTTCTATCAGGGCTGAGTCCAGTGCCATGAACTGCAGCAGGAGGCAGACAAATTCCTGGGCAGAAGTGGGTGGTCCTCAGTGAGGCCCCATCTTCAGGCCAGGGAGATCCTGAAGGCTGGGGGCCAGGCTTCCAGTCCCACTGACCCGAGTGCCTTTTCTGGGTCTGCCCATGGCCACCTGTGGACCAATCAGCATGCACGTCCCCACCTCTGAGGCCCATAAAAGCCCTGGGCTCAGCCAGAACTGAGCAGACGATGGGATGACCAGCAGCAAAGATGAGCTTCACACTCCAGGGTCTCCTCTCTGCTAGAAGCTGAACCCTCATTGGGACACCCTGGCTGCAGAATGGAGCTACCCCCTGTAGATCTCCTGTTAGCTGTTCTGTTGCTCAATAAAGCTCTTCTTCATCTTGCTCACCCTGCACTTGTTTGCCTACCTCCTTCTTTCTGGTCTCCGGGATTGCCAAATGGTGGAGCTAAAAGAGTTATAACATGAACAGGGCTGAAACACGTCCCTTGCTCACCACGTTGCGGTGAAGAGAAGGAGAGAAGACCTGCAGCCCCTTAGGGAGCCCAGACCTGGGAGACCTCCCTGAGCTAGGGCTGTGACTCCCTCTTTGGGGTCCTGTGGTGCCTAGAATCTCCAAGCTTCTGGGCGCCACTTGCATTTCCCAGTGCTGGTGGGGGAAGCTACCCGCAATGCACCTGGTCCAGCCACAGCCTCACAGAGAGCCGGCACCTGTACTGCCCACCCCACTGTAGCAGCTGGCATGTCTGACCACACAGTGGCTGGACCCCACACTTGCTCACACACCCCTCAGCACTCCACGCCTGACTCGTCCGTGGCAGATGTGGGATCCAGGCTGGTAGGGTGAGCCGAGTGCAGCCTGCCAGACCGAGTGGGTGGAACAAGCCCAGTGGGCCTGAGCAAAACATGGGCAAAGGCACCACTGCCAGAGGTTTCAGGCCAGAAAAGTGACACCCCAAAGATTCCGTGACATTACTGTTAAGTATTGACAGTTCTTTACATGCTCTGAATACAAATCTTTTGTTGGATATGTGGTTTGTAAATATTTTCTCCAAGTCTATAGCTTGTCTTTTTATTCTCTTAACAGTCTCTTTCTCAAAGCAAAAGTTTTAATTTTGATGAAACTCAATTTATCCATTTATAGACTGTGGTTTTTGTTTGTTTGTTTGTTTGTTTGTTTTGAGGCAGAGTCTCGCTATGTCACCCAGGCTGGAGTGCAGTGGCGCGATCTCGGCTCACTGCAAGCTCCGCCTCCCAGGTTCACGCCATTCTCCTGCCTCAGCCTCCCGAGTAGCTGGGACTACAGGCGCCCGCCACCGCACCGGGCTAATTTTTTCGTATGTTTAGTAGAGACGGGGTTTCACCACGTTAGCCAGGATAGTCTTGATCTCCTGACCTCATGATCCACCCACCTCAGCCTCCCAAAGTGCTGGGATTACAGGCGTGAGCCACTGCGCCCGGCTAGACTGTGTTTTTAATATCATGTCTACAAACTCTTTGTCTAGTCACAGGTCATAAAGATGCCCTTCTATGCTTCCATTCAAAAGTTTTATCTATAATCTATTTAGAGTCCATTTTTGAGGCCTGGCATGGTGGCTCACACCTGTAATCCTAGCACTTTGGGAGGCCAAGGCAGGAGGATCACTTAAACCAGGGAGTTTGAGACCAACCAGCATGGGTAACATGGTGAGACCCCTTCTCTACAAATAAAAAATTAGCCAGGCATGGTGGAGCACACCTGTGGTCCCAGCTACTCAGGAGGCTGAGGTAGGAGGATCACCTGAGCCCAGGAGGTCAAGGCTGCAGTGAGCTGTGATTGCACCACTGCACTCCAGCCTAGGTGACAGGACGAGACCCTTCCTCAAAAAAGAAAAAATAGAATTAATTTTTGTGTTAAATGTAAGGCTTAAGTTAAGATTATTTGTTTTCCTATGAATGTATTCAATTTTAATTTATGTATTTAACTTTTTACTGTATCTCTTTGAATAGTTTTTTTAGAGGTTGTTCTAGAAGATATAACAGACATACTTAACTCTTCTCAGTCTCCTTCATGTGAAGTGTAAAGAACTTACTGCTGTGTAGGTCCCTTTATCCTCTCTCTTTTATTTTATATTTGTCTTCTATATTACATCTACAGCCACTGAGAACCCTACCACACAATTTTTTTTTGTTTGTTTTAACCATCAGACATATTTTAAAGAGCTCAACAGGAGAAAAAATTGCCTATTATATTTATCCAAATATTTGCCACTTCTGCGGCTCTCCATTTATTCCTGATGTTACACGTTTCCTTCTACTATTATCTCTTTCTGTCTAAAGAATTTGCTGTAGCAACCTTTTCGTGCAAGTCTCCCAGCAACAAATCCTCCTAGCATTCCTTCATCTGAAAATGTCTTTATTTTACCTTCATCCAGAAGGTATTTCTTCTAAAGACTTATGATTTGACCGTTCTTTTCTTTCAGCACTTTTCTTGTTTTGTTTTGTTTTGTTTTGTTTAAGCACCTTAAAACTGTCGTTCCACTTTTGTTGGCCTTCATGGTTTCTGATGAGAAATCCTGAGTCATTTGAATCATTTTCCCCATATAGGAAATGTGTCATTTTTTTCGGGTTGCTTTCAAGATTTTGTCTTCATTTTTCATTTTCAGAAGTTTGGTTATGATTTTCTGGGCATATATTTCTTTGGGTTTCTTCTGTTTAGGATTCACTGAGCTTATTACATCTGTAGGTTTATGTTTTTCACCAAAGTTGGAAAATTTCCACCATGATTTCTTCACACATTTTTTTCCAGACCCTATTTTTTTCTTCTCTCCTTCCAGAATCCCAGTGATAAGAATGTTAGACCTTTTGGTATTTCCCCATGGGTCCCTGAAGTTCTGTTCATTTTTTAAATAATCTTTTTTTGCCTGTTATTCAAATTGGATGAGTTCCATTGATCTATCTTCAATTTCACTGGATTCTTCCTCTATCATCTCCATTTTGCTATTGAGCCTATCCAGTGAGATTTTTGTTGTTGTCTTTTTCAGTTCTAAATTTCCACTTGGTTCTTCTTGATATCTTTTTTCTTGGCTGAGACTTTATGTCTTTCCATTCATTTCAAGAGTGTTTGCCCTTATACATTGCACCACTTTCACAATAGCTGCTGTAAAGTCTGATCTCAGCAAAGTGGCCTCAGCATTGGCAACTTTTCCCAAGTGAGTTGAGCCTTTCCTGGTTCTTTTTTTTTTCTTTTTGAGATGGAGTCTCGCTCTGTCGCCCAGGTTGGAGTGCAGTGGCACAATCTCAGCTCACCGCAACCTCCACCTCCCTGGGTCAAATGATTCTTCACCTCAGCCTCCTGAGTAGCTGGAATTACAGACACACGCCACTACACCCGACTGATTTTTGTATTTTTTAGTAGAGATGGGGTTTCACCATGTTGGCCAGGATGGTCTCAAACCCCTGACCTCAGGTGATCCACCCGCCTTGGCCTCCCAAAGTGCTGAGATTGCAGGTATGAGCCACTGTGCCAGGCCACTCCTGGTTCTTTCTATATAGAGTAATTTTTGGTATTTTTCTGTTAGCAGGAAAATGATCCAGTTGAGTTCAGGTCATAAGTTCCCAACAACCTCCTGTGGCCAGTGGTTCCAATGTCAGATCAGTTTACAAAGCTTTTGCTATTTATTTATTATTATTCTATGTTTTTATCACTTATTTTATTTTTTTGCTATTTTGCTATTTGAATCCGCCCCATATGTACCATCCTATGGTTAATCTGGGATTTGGGCAGAGGGCTATCCTGTAGTTCCATTCTCAAGTCTAAGTATGCAGTTTAAGGTCAAATCCTGTACAGATCATGTACATTTTGGGATGAAACCCAGGATTTCACAAACAGCTTTAAGGGATCACTTTTCCCAGCTCTTCTCTCTCTGAGCTCTCTCCTATACTTTCTGGTTCACTGAGGTTCCCCTTGTCCAGTCCTCGGGCCAGAAAGCTGGGGCTTTATTTCTCCTCTGCCATGCATTTCCTGTGACTGTATGAGTTGAGCCCAAGCACCAGAGATAGCAAAGCAGCAGGAGTTTGCCTCACCTTCATGGACCATGGCTCCTCCAACTGGAGAGGAAAATCCCCCTTCCTCAGAGTTTTAGGTTCCTACCAGCTTTTGCTGCTGTTGCTGCTGCTGCTACTGTTGCTAGTGCTACTGCCACATCATTGCTTGGGGGCTGTGGCGTGAGAGAATAGAAAAAGAGAAAAAGAAAAAGAAAAAAATAGAAGGCTTCCTCACTCACCTGGAGCAGTGGGAGACCCCTTTCTTGATCCGGAAGCCAGAATCAGAGGGCTTTCCCTGGAGATCACTCTATAGATGCTGATATCCACTTCAAGGTTTTGGGCTGCATTGAATTCAGGGGTTTAAATTCAGGGGATATTGGATGGGGGAAAATAGTAAACTTACCACCAATTTGGTGTTACTTTAATAACTGGTCTTTTATTCAGAGACTTAAAGGAGCTAATCCATGCAATTAGTCCAGGTTTGAAGCTGCATTCAGTGGGAGAGACAGGGTAGAGTAGATCTACTTCATCTTACCTCCAACTAGAACCTCCCCACTAATTTTTAACAGACCTGATCCATGCACACATGGTGCTAAAGCCATCACTGAGTAAGCACCTCTTATGTCAGGCACATCAACAGAGTTTTATGCTCACAGACTTATGCTCAGACAGCTCACGGTTTGAGTCCCTCGCCCTCTCCCCAGCTGTGTGATGACAGGCAAGAATCCAAATGTATACGATCCTCAGTTTTCTTGCCTGTAAAACAGGGACAATTGTACGAGGTGGCAAGGATGAGACAACATAACATCTATAAAGCTCTTTATCTCAAGACCCAGCACATAATAAATGCTCAAGAAATAATAGCTACTTTTGGTATAATATTATTATTATTTTTTATTTATTTATTTATTTATTTTTGAGACGGAGTCTCGCTCTGTCACCCAGGCTGGAGTGCAGTGGCGCGATCTTGGCTCACTGCAAGCTCGGCCTCCTGGGTTCACGCCATTCTCCTGCCTCAGCCTCCCGAGTAGCTGGGACTACAGGCGCCCGCTACCACGCCCGGCTAATTTTTTGTATTCTTGGTAGAGACGGGGTTTCACTGTGTTAGCCAGGATGGTCTCGATCTCCTGACCTTGTGATCCGCCCATCTTGGCCTCCCCAAGTGCTGGGATTACAGACGTGAGCCACCGCGCCCAGCCGGTATAATATTATTATTACTCATTTTATTGCCAGCAGAGTCCTGGGGTTGCAAGATACAGAGATAGACTCTGCCCATATTAAGCAAAAAGGGAAGGTAAATTTGGGGTTATCTGAATCCACGGAGGCTGGGGCACCAGGTCTGAGAGCACCAAGGACTGAAGGCTGGTTGAGGGTCTCAGCTGAGTTTACTTCTGGCCCCACAGCCTGGAACAAGCTGCCCTGGAGCTTCCACTGTGGGAGGTAGCACCATCACTGCTCTCCTCCAAGACCACACTTGGTGGGGGGACCTTTCCAGAGGGAAATGGGGACTAACAAGCAAGTGGGGCATGGGTTCTAGAAAACCCCCACAATAAAAAAAAACCCTTCCCCCTTATTTGTTTTAAGACCAAAGGCAATTAACCTAACCTCTCTGCATGTCTGTTTTCTCACCTGTAAACTAAGGCAAATAATATGAATAGAAGACTTAATCTGATAATGTCAGAAAGGAATGATAACTCAGGATCAGGCAATGAGCAAGTGCTCGATTATAAAATATGATGATGATGATTACATATGACTGCACATTCAATCCTCACAACCACTCCTGGGTGTTATTGACCTCGCTCTCTGGGTGGAGAAACTCACAGGGAGAAACTCACAGGGAGGCAGTGATGTGGCCAAGGACAGGCTGTGGCCTTGGATCTAAATGCAGGTGGGACTGCCTTTTAAAACTGGTTTTATTCCCAACAAACCTTACCTGTCCTCACCGTGGTGGATGATCAGAGTGCCGCCAATGTTGGGCAGGCACCCAGTGTGTGTGGCTGACAGGATGGATGGTAACCACACAGGGCAACATTTGGGGCCGAGGGTCTTGTAAGGAGGTGGAGGTGGTGGGAACTCCTCCACCTCAGAGCTGCATATGTTGGAAGCAAAGTGCTGCATGCAGTGGGGGTCACCTGCCTGTGCAAAGCCCTCAGCACACCTGCATTCTGCTACATGTTTCACACATGAAAAATGTCAGTTTTTTGGATGAGGCTGTCAGGATGAGAAATTTGATGACTCACCCACTTGATGACTTAAGATAGGATCCCCACAGTCTGTGGGTCATGGGATTTGGCAGGAAGACCTCTGAGCTGACCAGTCTCATCTAAGACCAGTTGATTGGTCCCACCTGGAGGGCATAGCTGGGGTAGGGTGGGGGTCAGGGCTGGGCAGCAGCAGGACAAGAAACAGAGGGGGAAACAGAGGGTCCCTGTGGATCCACTGGGGGGCAGGAAGCGGTGGTGCTGCAGATGGTACTCAGTTTCTTTCCACTTTTTTCCTTTTTCTTTTTATTTTCACGTAAGAAAAAGCTGTAACGAGACAGCCTATGGAACAGCAAGATTGATTGTGTCGTTCTGGCTTTTGAGGGAAGAAGGGGGGAAAAATCAAATTATCGGACAGGGTCCTTTTAAGAAGCTGCTGCTTTAATTTATTTTCTTATATTTTGTCAATAGCTGTTGTTTTTTTCTTAAACAAGTGCTGCACTTTATAAATGGATTTGCTTGGGCAAAACAAACAGTCATTTCATACTTTTCCTTCTCTCTAAAACTTACTTAAAATGTGGTGAGTGGCTAAGATGGACCCCCAGGGCCTGATCACCACTCAGAAAGGTGACCCGTGGCTTTAGAAAGACACCCAGCCCTGGGAGGCGGGGCAGGAAGAGGGATGGAGGCAGCAGCAGACCCGTGGCAGACAATCACTTTCCCGATATGCAGCTTTTGGGGGCTTCAAAATCGCCTGGAGGAACTTTTTTTTTAATTTTTATTTTTTATTTTTTATTTTTTTGAGAGGGAATCTTGCTCTGTCGCCAGGCTGGAGTGCAGTGGCACGATCTCGGCTTACTGCAACCTCTGCCTCCCGGGTTCAAGCGCTTCTCCTGCCTCAGCCTTCAGAGTAGCTGGGATTGCAGCGCGCGCCACTATGCCCGGCTAATTTTTGTATTTTTGGTAGAGACGGGGTTTCACCATGTTGGCCAGGCTGGTCTCCATCTGATCTTATGATCCGCCCGCCTCGGCCTCCCAAAGTGCTGGGATTACAGGCGTGAGCCACTGAGCCGACCCGCAACATTTTTTTTTTCTCTTTTTTGAGATGGAGTCTCGCTCTGTCGCCCAGGCTGGAGTGCAGTGGCAGGATCCTGGCTCACTGCAAGCTCCGCCTCCCGGGTTCACGCCATTCTCCTGCCTCAGCCTCCCGAGTAGCTGGGACTACAGGCGCCTGCCACCACGTCCGGCTAATTTTTTCTGTTTTTAGAACAGACGGGGTTTCACCGCGTTAGCCAGGATGGTCTCGATCTCCTGAACTTGTGATCTGCCCGCCTCGGCCTCCCAAAGTGCTGGGATTACAGGCGTGAGCCACCGCGCCCGGCAGACCCTCAACATTTTTAAAGCACAGATTGCCCCACCCACCTGTGAAGAGTCTGATTCCCTGGGCCTGGAGGGTATCCCCAGACTTGGGATGCTTAAAGCTCAGGTGATTGGATAGTAAAGCATCTAGAAGGTTCAAATCCCAGCTCCTCAGCCTGGCCTTCCTGCCACCCCTGGGCAGCCACCCCGCCCTGGTCCCCACCCCACCCCAAGTGCCTGGACTCCCTCAGGCGCCCCCAGCTTCTGCACCTCTGCTTCCTTGGCCTGCAATGTGGACTCACCTTTTCAAGTGGTTGAGTCTCATTCAGCCTCATAATTCTGGGTAGTCATCACCATCCATTCATTCATTCATCACCATCATCATTTGTTCAGCTGTTCATTGAAAATTTATTCAACACCTTTATATGCCAGCCTTTATGTACCAGAGTAATATACAAAGATAAAAACAAAAAGAGAGTCCTTGCCCTCCAGAAGCCCGTAGAACAGCTAGGCCACAGTCTCCCCTGGCCTCTGCTGTGCCCCACGCAGAGCAGGGGTCTCAGGCCAAATGTTCCCTGGGGTAGGGCAAGGCACTGGGTACCTGAAGAGGGTCAGCCGGGCCTTGTAAACGGGGCTGCCCCCACGGTTTGCCTTGTGGAAGGCCGCCCTGTGCCGACTGCCCGTTTTTCAGGAGAAGCCAGCAATCCAGTTATTTCCATGAATCCTGGCTTTTTAATGTGACTGGTTTTCTTTTTTTGATTTTTCTTTTTTTTTTTTTGAGACAGAGTCTCGCTCTGTCGCCCAGGCTGGGGTGCAGTGGCCGGATCTCGACTCACTGCAAGCTCCGCCTCCCAGGTTTACGCCATTCTCCTGCCTCAGTCTCCCGAGTAGCTGGGACTACAGGCGCCCACCACCTCGCCCGGCTAGTTTTTTGTATTTTTTTTTTAGTAGAGACGGGGTTTCACCGTGTTCGCCAGGATGGTCTCGATCTCCTGACCTCGTGATCCGCCCGTCTCGGCCTCCCAAAGTGCTGGGATTACAGGCTTGAGCCACCGCGCCCGGCGACTGGTTTTCTTTAAATCCACCCTCCCTGGGGGGCCACACCGAGCCGTTCTGCATGGCGCCCTCTGCTGCCGGGTCCCCGGTCTCCAACCCTCGCGGATCCCAAGGGCGGAGCGCAGGCCCCGTGGCGCAGAAGCCACCCCGGGTGGGCGAGGCCCTTACCGGATGCCTGCCCCTGGGACCCGACTCGCGCCCCTCGGCCTGCAGCTCGGCGGAGACGCCTCCCTGGGACACCGCCCCGCACCCGGGAGCCGGCCCAGGCGGGTGGATGCCTTTCTCCAACCGCGGCGGCTCCCGGGAGGCGCGCTCCACGCAGCTGATTCTGCGGCCTCCAGTAATAAATTGCAGCGGAGGCGAATGTTGAGCGGCGGGGCGGGAGGTGCGGGGCGAGGCTGGAGGCTGAGACTCGAACCCCGAGAGGCGAAGTGAAGCGGGGCGGGGGAACGGGCAGGCTGCGAGGTGCCGGGTGCGGAGCGGGCAGGGAGCTGGACCCCAGTCCCATCCTCTGAGCTGCGGGGAGGCGGCAAGGCCGGAACAGAGCGGCACTGCAGCCTGCAGGAGTCTAAACAGGGATCCGCTAGGTCTTCTGGGGATTAAACAAGATGAAGCCCGAGCCTGGCCTCTCTCTCCGCCTCTGCACACCCAGTCACATCCCCAGACCCTTTGCAGGACGAGCCTTGCTCACTCACGCTTGGCGTCCGGGATGGCTCGGATATGTCCTCCTCCTGGTGTTGACAACCTTCTGCCTGGCAGCTGGGAGAGCCCCAGGGTGACAGGGAGAGGAGCTATCCTGGCCCTGTATGGAGTCTGGGGATCCCAGGAAGGGGGATGTCCGGGAGGGAGCAGTGGGGCCCACGGAGACACCCACCCATCAAGTCTCCAGCCACCAAGACAGCCCCTCCTAACTCCTGTGGGAGGGGCCTGGACAGACGGGTTGGGGGCAGCTTAGAGTCCCCATGTGCCCCACTGAGGCAGAATGTATGTTTTGAAGCAGAGGGGTCACCAGATTGGTCCTGGGATGTGACGGGGGACCCTGGTGGTCTAAGAGGGGCATGTGGCAGGGATGGATCCTGTACCAGGCAGGATGGAGGACTGTGTGGAGCCAGCGTGGAAGGCAGAGACCCCTGGGCTGTAGGTGCAGCGTGGACGTCACACAGATGTCTGGGGAATTTGGCCCCACTCAAGGCCTTGACCCTTCCTGGGTCCCTCCTCCACCTGAGTGCAACCACAAATGGACCAAGAACACCCCAAAATGGGCCAAATTTATCCTGAATTTACTCTAATGGGGACTCAAGACAGAAATTAAGTTTTGTTTTAGAAAACCTGAGCAGGGATTTTCGCACCCCCGAGATGTGACCTTGGAGACTCTACCCCACACCAGACACAGAGTTCTCAGGAGCATCTGGTGTCCAGGCAGGACTGCTGAGCATCTGCTCTGTGCTGGGCCCTGGCTCGGGGAGCAGCACAACAGGGTCCCTGCTTTTGGGGGCTGATATCAGAGGAGGAGATGGTCAGTGAAAGTAGCTCAGGAGCTCATTTGGATGCTGGCAAGTGCTGGGAAGAAATGCAGACATAGGGAAGGCCCTGGGACAGGATTGGGGACTGTTTTCAAGGGAGCGGGATCGGCCTCTCTGAGTAGGGCCACTGGACTGAGCATCAGATGAGAAGGGCTGAAGGTGAAGGGCAGAGGAGAAGGCACCCCAGGGAAGTGAACAGCGGGTGCAAAGGGCCTGGCAGGGACCTGGGCCCAGCTTGGGGAGATCAGCAAGGAGGGGCCCACCAGTCTGTGTGCTCACTGCTCAGCTCAGCCACCTTGGCAGAGAGCCAGCTTCCCTCTGCCAACAGTTCCAACAGGGGTGCAAGAATATAGCCCCATTGGCCAGGCCTGAAGCCAGAGGCCAGGGTCAGCCTTGCCTAAACCACTGGGAGATGAAGGTTTGCCAAGTGAGAACCAGGAAGGAGAAAGATGTGGGCCAGGCAGACATGTGGAGCCCACCTTGTTTGGGGTGAGGACCGGAGGCTCCGATTCCTTAGGGAATATGCCCAGGAACCCGAAGTGGATTCTGGCTCCTAAGTCCGCTGACCACCACCCAATGCCTCCTCTGAGCCTTCCTCTCCCAGCCTCCTCCAGGCCTCTCCCTCTCCTGTGGCCACCAGGTCACCCAGGTACCTGGGACTGCCCCCTTCCTTCCTAGTCATCACTACCTGCCCTCCCAGCTCTTACCTGCTCCTGGCAACATCCTCACCAAACGGGGACTTGGGGAGCAGGAAGATAGATGGCTGTGTTCACCACTCACCCAGCCCTCTCTGTTCCCCTGACACCTACCCCCGGAGGGAGAGCGAGGAGGGCACGCTCAGCTACGCACCGGTGCCCATCGCATGACCAGGGACGGGGAGGAACAGCCACCCCGCCAAAGGCTGCGTTCACTGTCCCACATGCAGCCCCGGGTTGTGGGTGTGAATGTTCAGGCCACTCACGCAGGTGTGCCAAAACCACCACCTTACTTTCCTACTCTCTGCATTCTTCCTTTCCAACCTCCATTTTCTACTGAGTAGCAGAAAAGTCTTGATGAGTTCAGTTCAGCTCTGTCAGCTTCAACTCAGTTGATTCAGGGCCCCTCCCCCATCTCTTGCTCCCCTCAGATCCCAGCAAATATGGGTGATGTCATAAACATCAGGGGAGGTGGCAGATGGGTCATCAGTCGATGTCATCCCTACTGGCACCCCCAAGACATACACTGGGACATCTGGTTCCTGGCCATCATCTCCCTTCCGAGTTGGCAGCCGATGCGCTGTGTCCCCATCTGGTCTCTGCTTGTGAGGACCAAGCAAGTTTTGGCTGTGGCCTCCTCTTGTCACAACTGGGATGCTCTTCCAGGCCCTTCTTGGGAACTTGGCCGCTCCCTACAGGAGAGCTCGCTGGGCTGTCACAGGCCCTCTGTTGAGCCACTGCTCACTCCCTTCCAGTGTCTCCTGACCTCCTCAGGGCACAGGGCGCCTGGGGACCTTGCCCCTCCCAGGAAATGAGGTTCAGCCCCACCAACTCCGAGATCAGAGCTGCACTCCCCCTGGGGTGCTTATCCTTCCCCAGCCGTACCCCCACCCAGCCCAGGAGAGCCCTCGTCCTTAGTTCCTTATACTCTTCTCTCCTCCCAGCCAATGTTTAACCTCATCTGTCCACACTGAAGGGGAGACACGTGCTCTGCAGACAGCATTCCAAATGTACTGCATGTGGTAGGACCTGGACTTTGGAAGCTCCACAGCTAAGGTTCCCCTTCTGTTATTTCTCTGCTTCTCTGTTCAGCCTGCGTCCCTCAAGGATAGGGCCTAGTTGTTGTGGTAATGGGGCATGTGACAGGAACAAAACAGCCCTCACTAGGGGTGACACCACAGTGTCACCCCCTGGAAAACTGGAAGTGGGGGCAGCCCTGGGGGGGTGGGTGCTACAGAACCGGGTGGCCCACTGTGGGGCAGGTCCACGAAATCAGCGAGATGCCTGGTTGGGGACCCCCGACAGGGGCCAGGGAAAGCTGCCCTGTCGCCCAGCAGCAAGTGGACATAGAAATCAGGACGTCCAACCCAGCAGTTGGTGAACAAAACCCCGGGGCTGAATTTGGGGTGGAAGAGCCAGGCGGGGCTGGGCCTGAGCCTCTGGAGTCCTTGGTTAGGTCCCTGCTGCTCTCCTGGGCATTCAGGAAGGCTTTGTTAAGCCCCAACAGTAACAAAACTGTGTTCAAGGACCCAAGAAAAAGGCGGTCCTTGTCAGAGCCAGGATGCATAAAGGGGCGGCGTTTGTCACAGTCCCCTCAGGGCTGGGTGGCATCATCACCACACCCCAGGGGGAGAGTGAAACTCAGAAAGCAGTGGTGTAGGTTTAATGCCAGCAGGAGTCCCTCGCAGGGCTCCCAGCTCAACGGAGGGGCTTGCAGATTCCAGGCGATGGGCTCATTGGTCTGGTCAGGCCAGGGAGTGTGACGTGGGCCCTGGCAGGCTCCCAGACTCTGAGCCACTCAGGAGGACTGATGGGACCAGTCAAGTATCTTTAGGTTCCAAGTGACCAAAGCCCTCCTGGGACCGTCTTAATTGTAAGAGGAAATTGCGGACTCACAACTGACTGTCAAGAGGAGGCCACTCAGAGTCCCCCGGGGCTTTGCAGGAACCGCTGGGAGGGAGACTCCAAGCTCCAAGGTCAGATCAGGAAGTGGCTGGAGCTGCTCGTGTGGCCAGGGTCTCACTGAGATGAAGCCAAGGCAGACTCCCGATAGTCCTGTGGTCCTGGAGCCCAGAGGTGCACCAAGCTAGCTCTGCCACCTGCTTTTTTCTCTTTCTTTTTCTTTTTTTTCTTGAGACAGGGTCTGGCTCTATCACCCAGGCTGGAGTGCAGTAGCACGATCATGGCTCACTGCAACCTCAAAGTCCTGGGCTCAAGTGATCCTCCTGCCTCAGCCTCCCAAGTACTTGGGACTACAGGTACATGTCCCCGTGTCCAACTAATCTTTTAATTTTTTGTAGCGACAGGGTCTCGCTATGTGGCCCAGGCTGGTCTCAAACTCCTGGGCTCAAGCCATCCTCCAACTTTGGTCTCCCAAAGTGCTGGGATCACAGGCGTGAGGCACCTCACCTAGCCCCACCTGCTTTTGAAGTTTCCTCAAAAAGCAACTCCTCCCACTAGGATGACTAGAATTTAAAAGTCAGATAATGCGCCTTGGTGAGAAGTGTGAAGTCAGAACCCTCACACCCTGCTGGTGGGAATGTGAAGTGGCTGCAGCCCCTGTGGAAAACAGTCTGGCAGTTCCTGAAACAGAGCCACCAAATGGCCCAGCAATTCCACCCGTAGGTACACACACCCAAGAGAAATGAAAACATAAGTCCACGTTGAAACGTGTACACGAATGTTTATAGCAACATTATTCATAGTACAAATGCTCCTCTACTTACGATAAACCCATTCTAAGTTGGAAATAATCGTAAGTTGAAGATGCATTGAAGTCACCTAACCTTCTGAATATCATAGCTCAGCCTATCCTATCTTAAACATGCTCAGAGCTTTGACATGAGTTGGGCAAAATCATATAACACAAAGCCTTTATTTTTATTATTTTTATTATATTACTTTTTTCAATTATTATGATTGTTTTTTTTTTTTGAGATGGAGTCTCACTCTGTTGCCTAGGCTGGAGTGCAATGGTAAGATCTGGGCTCACTGCAAACTCCGCCTCCCGGGTTCAAGCCATTCTCCTGCCTCAGCTTCCTGAGTAGCTGAGACTACAGGAGCCCGCTACCACATCTGGCTGTTGTTTGTATTTTTAGTAGAGACGGGGTTTTGCCATGTTGGCCAGACTGGTCTAGAACTCCTTATCTCAGGTGATCCACCCACCTCGGCCTCCCAAAGTGCTGTGATTGCAGGCATGAGCTACCTACTGTGCCCAGCCCCACAAAACCTTTTTTATAATAAAGTGTTGAACATCTCATGGCAGAATGCTCACATGGGTGCTCGGAGTACAGTTTCTCCTGAATGGATGTGGCTTTCACACCACTGTAAAGTTGAAAACCATTAAGTCAAACCATTGTAAGTCAGGGGCCATCCGAAGTCAAAAAAAGGTGAGAATAACCTAACTGTTCATTGACTGATGAATGGATAAACAGAAGGTGGTATATCATTCGGGCTCAAAAGGAATGAAGTGCTGGTTATAGGCTCCAGCATGCATGATCCCTGCAAACATGGTGCCGAACGAAGGGAGCCCAGTGCAGAAGGCCACATACCATGTGCTTGCTCTCCTGTGAAATGCCCGGACCAGGAAAACCTGTAGCAACAGCATGGAGATTTGTGATCGTGGAGATAGGGTGATAGCTAAAGGGTTTCTTTTGGAGGTGACGAAAATGTTCTAAATGGACCGTGGTCATGGTGGCACATGTCTGTGAATATACTAAAAACCACTGAATTGTATACTTTAAGGGGGGCAAATTGTATGGTATGTGGATTACATCTCAATAACGCTGAGTTTTTTGTTTGTTTGTTTAAGAAACTCCTTGTAAGTCTTGCAACTGGACTCTTGAGAGGGTTCTGGAACCTGAGAGTCTCCCAGGATAGAGAGCCCAGTTCCCAACAGGCCACCCGCCCCCTTCCCTCACCTGCTCCCATCATATCTCTGAGGGCTGGGACCAAGTGCCATCCCATGGTGGGGGATGGACAGCCTCAGCAGGGAGCCTCAGCCCCATACCTGATAAGCCTCGATTTGTCTCCCATGCTTGGAGGGAACCCTCCCCGTCTCCGTGCTGCCATTAGGGAGCCAGGGCTCCTGGAGGACTCTCTATGCCCATGCTCTGCACACCCCTGCCCTGGGCTGGCACCACCCAGAGACCTGGGTTTTGCCTTTGCCCTGCCCCCTTGGCTGTGCTGGCGGGCTACCCTGCCAGCCACCAAGTGCTGCTGATTTTCACCCAGCCTGAGCCTGCGGCCCGCCTTCACATACCAGGTCTGGCCCGTTTGCCCTTTGCCTGCCTCCCAGGAATCCCATCCACCCCCACCCAGTGGGGTCGCACCTGGAGCTCGTGGGGTCCCCTGGAGCTCTGTAGGTCCCACCTCCCCACTTCTGCTCTGACACCCTGTCCAGCCAGGGCTTTGCTGTTCCCCTCTCTGCCACCAACTTCCTGCCCAAGACGACCCCACAGGGAACGTTTGTGCAAGAGCAGCTGTGCGCTTCCCCTCGAAGCGGCCAGCTGGCTGCAGCCCCACCACAGACGCTTTGGACAGCAATGGGACAGTGTCTCCTCCGGCTGAAATGCACCCTCCCCATCAGAGTTCACTGCTCACCTGCCTCAAGAAAACCTTGCTCAGACCTCTCGAAGCATTCTTTGTCACTGTGAAAAAATGGAAGCCACCCAAGGGTTCATCAGGGGGCACCAGGGGGCTACAGCACAGGACAATCACAGACAGGAGCACCCCAGACAGCTCCAGGAGTGACCGAGACCCACACAAGGCTCAAAAATACGTGCAATGAGAAAAACCAAGGTGCTGAATGAGATAGCGTGACACCTTTTAAGAAAGGGGTGAAGGACTAGGTGCGGTGGCTCATGCTTGTAATCCCAGCACTTTGGGAAGGTGGCTTGAATACAGGAATTCAAGACCAGCCTGGGTTGTGAATACAGGGAGACCCCACCTCTACTAAAAATAAAATTAGTCAATGTGGTGGTACACACCTGTAGACGCAGCTACTCTGGAGGCTGAAGCAGGAGGATCGCTTCAGTTCAAGAGGTCAAGGCTGCAGTGAGCTGAGAGCACACCACTGCATTCCAGCCTGGGCCATAGAGTGAGACCTTGTCTCAAAAAAAAAGGAGGGGGATGGTGGGGCGGGAATTCACAAAAGAGTATTACCTCAGCCAGGCGCAGTGGCTCATGCTTGTAATCCCAGCACTTTGGGAGGCAGAGGCAGGTGGATAACGAGGTCAGGAGATCGAGACCATCCTGGCTTACATGGTGAAACCCATCTCTACTAATAATACAAAAAAAAAAAAAAAAAAATAGCCGGGAGTGGTGGCGGGTGCCTGTAGTCCCAGCTACTGTGGAGGCTGAGGCAGGAGAATGGCGTGAACTCGGGAGACGGAGCTTGCAGTGAGCCAAGATCACACCACTTCACTCCAGCCTGGACAACTGAGCAAGACTCCGTCTCAAAAAAAAAAAAAAAAAAAAAAAAGAAAAGAGTATTACCTCTTTTAAGGCATCTTTATATATTTGTAAAATCAAGAGGAAAAAAATCTTAATAGTTGTTACTTCTGGGAAGGGTAAAGGGGGCTGGGATTGGGGCTGATAGTCACAGGGTCTTTACCTGCGAAGTTCTAGTGTTTTCAAAAGGAGAATGAATCCTTGTATGACATGTGTAATTTATCATAACCCAAGAAAGACAAAGAATTCCAACAGCTGGGCCACATGCCCCTTGCGCCAGCCTCATTGCTGTTTCCCTCAAGGACCCTCCGGGTGCCCAAGCGCCCCCGCCCCGTGCCCCGCCACACTCCCTGTCTCAGCCCCCAACCCCCACGCCTCCCTCAGTCCTCTGCCTCTCAATGGACCTAGAGCTGGAGGCTGTTAGATCTTCCATTTAAAACTCCTCTCCGCACCCGCACTGGGGAGTTTCTTATTCCCTTTCAGATGTAACTGTCTGTCACCAATAATAGTCTTTTTCGATTTCATTTCCTTCAGCTCCTGCCAGCCACTCTGAGAGCCTCCTTCCCATCCCTGCTGCCCCCCCAGCCCCAAGTCAAGGGAAAAAAATACATTTTTGCCTTTACTATGATGTATGCGATCCCATAAAATAGTGAAACAGATATGAAAGGTTGAGAGAAGGTAGATAAATGGCTCCTATTATTCTACCAATCAAATGAAATACCTCTCCACGTCCTCATTTGAATGATAATAAAACTCAGAGAGGCTGCTGGTTCGCTGTTGTCGTTGCCGCCAGCAGCTTGAGCCACGGAGCCATAGGCCAAGGTAACCTTGGGGTGTCCTCTGCAGGACCTGCAGGGGCCTGCATCCCCCCCACCCCATCTCCTCGCCTCCCCACTGCCTGCCCCCCACAAGAGCTCCTCCCTAACCCCACCCTCCCCTTCCTGCCGCACCCCCAGGTCACCTCTGTTTGCCCAGCCCCCTGCTCCCTCCAGGGTTCACAGGGTAGAGTCAGGGCCCAAGAATCAAACCCCAGTGTGTCTCCCCGCAGGAATGCCCTCCTTTCTGCCACGGCCTTGCCCTACACTGCTCAGCCTTCCTGGCCTCCTTTGAAAGCCCCTGCCTCGCATCCAGGTGGGTCACCTCCTCGGGCATTCCCCAGCCCTTGCCACACACCTCAGTGACCGGCCGGTAGCCTGCGCGTGCCAGGTCTCTGCAGCTCGCTTCTAAATTCCTAGCAGGTGGGGCCGGGAGACACTGCCGAGGCCCGTGTGCTGGGCTTCATTCGTCCCACGCGAACTTCACAAATGTGCATGAAGACCCTCCCGTGTGGAGCCGCTGGGTCAGAGAACAGTTGGGAAGTCCTTCCCCGGGTGGCCACCGCGTAGGTGGCAGCCACTTCTGGGGCTCGCAGTGCCGAAGGCTCCTGCTGTTTCTGCCCCTTGGAGTTCACAGGTCTGTTTCCCGTGCATTGAGCGCCTCCGGCAAGCCCCACCTGACACTCCGCTCCCACTCCACCAGTGTCCCCAACCAGGGGACACTCAGGACTTTTTCCTTCCCTGCATTTCCCCCACGTTCTGGGGAGCCCACTGCAGGCCAGCTTAGCCGCCTGTCAGTCATGAGACTCACCCTCCACCCTGGTGGGTACTCACCCCTCTGTGCAATTTCAAATCTCAGCGGAATTTCCCATCTGGGAGGCCACACCGTAGAGAGGCTTTCCCTCAGTTCTCACCACCCGGCTCCCCAGCATGGCCCTGACTTCTGCCCTTTCCTTCCAATTAATTCCCCGTTGCACTAAGGCAGTCAAAGTCAGGCCAGGCACAGTGGCTCACATCTGTAATCCCAACACTTTGGGAGGCCGAGCTGGGTGGATTATTTGAGATTAGGAGTTCAAGACCAGCCTGGTCAACATGGTGAAACTCCGTCTCTACTAAAAATACCAAAAAAAAAAAAAAAAAAAAAAAAATTACCCAGGTGTGGTGGTGCGTGCCTGTAATCCCAGCTGCTTGGGAGGCTGAGGCAGGAGAATCACCTCAACCTGGGAGGCAGTTGCAGTGAGCCAAGATTGCACCAGTGCACTCCAGCTTGGGCAACAGAGAGAGACTCTGTCAAAAAAAAAAAAAAAAAAGAAAAAAGTAGTCAAAGTCAGTTTCTGGTACCAGGACTGGCCAAAGCATGGACAATGCCCCAAGTTGGTCCCCAGAGCATTGGGACCTCCTCTGTCATCTCCAAGGTCTGCAACAATGCATCTGCCTCTCCTCCATCAGGGCAGGGGCCTGTCTGGGTCCCTCTCCTCCCCTGATCCCCAGCCTCAGGGACAGTGCCTGGACCCACAGGAGATGGGGTCAATGACAATGAATGAAACTGTGGAAATGGCACCAATTTTAGAGGTGAGGAAGATGAGCCCCAGAGGACAAGCAACAACTCAGCACCCAGATCTTCGTCCTCGTTCCCTGGGCCTGGGCTCTTCCCTCTGCATCAGTTGCTGTCAAGTACCAGGCTGTCCCCTCTCTGGGGCTTCCTTGCACCAACAGAGGGGCAGGAGGTGGAGTCCAGGGGAAGGGTTTGCTAAGAGACAAGCCGGTGCTGAGGCCTTAGGGGCTTGAGGGAGGGGAGCATCCACTGTGGCATGCAGGGATCGCTGAGTGCAAGCAACGGAAAGCTTCCGGGAGGCTTTGGGAGGTTGTCAGGCAGCTTGCTGGGTAGCTGGGAGACAGAAACCTGGGCCTGGAGAGGGTGCAGAGCGAAGGCTGCCTGGAGCCTGCTCTGGCCATTTCTCAGTCCCTGTGTCAGTTCTCTGCACAAAGATCAAGGCCCCACCATAGAGAAGGGCCAGAGAAGACAAGCCCTCGGCATGTGGGCCTCCTCCAGAGAGTGTAAGGCCTTGGTGGAAGTCCCCACTGCTCATCCCCTGCAAATGCTAGAGGAGGATGAACCCCTAAAGCGAAAACAGGTGGCGTCACCTCCAGCAGGGGAATGCATTCAGGACAGCTGAAGCCCTAGAAGCCAGCCAGCCAGCCCACCCAGCCTGTCAGTCTTGGCTGTAGCCCTGCTCGGCCTGTGAAGGGCTGCAATGGGGCTGGGGTACAGCCCACTGCTGTGGCTCAGGCCCCAGCAGGATTTGAATCACAGGCTTGGAGCTCAGGGATCTCAAAGGGGACTGAATCTGCACTTTGCAGCTGAGGACCTCTAGGCCCCTGGAGAGGCAAGGACAGAGCCTTCCCACCCACCACAGAGCCACGCTGAATAGGGACCCCCAGGCCTCCCCCAGAGAAGAGACTGTGCACCAGTGGCAGTTGCTGTGAGCCATGTGATATTCAGCAGGCCACCATAGCTCCGCTCTGAGCCCAACTCCTTATGCATAAAATGAGGCTGCTTTGCAGGGCTACTGTAAGCATTAAGCAAGTAATAAATGTATGTGCTCCTATGCTGACAATTAGAATGGAAATGAAAACATAGGTCCACACATGGATTTGTACATGAAAGTCCACAGCAGCTTTGATCATAATTGCCAAAAGCTGGAAAGAACGCCAATGCTCCATCAACTGCTGAGTGAATGGAGAAGCTGGCGTAGCCCCACAATGGAATACTCCTCAGCAACAAAAGGAACAACAGGGATGAATCTCGGCAGCGTTATGCTAAGCGACAGAAACCAGACTCAAAAGGCAGCATCTGTATGACTGCATATATGGCCGGCTCTCATGCCTGGCAGTAATGTTGGGTGACATTCCCGGGAACACTGAATTCGCCAGTATGGGAGCATTACTCCCAGGGAAATGCAGACTTAGGTTCCTGCGAGGCTTTGCACACAAGATTTTGGTCATCTGACCAATGCATACTTTGTGGCATGTGTGCTTATGTTTAAAGACACCTTATTTGATATAGAGGCTGTTGATTTATGAGCATGAACTCATGGCCACAGCACTACAACTCATGACTCAGCAAAGCTTATCCAACACACGCATTTTCTCTGAAAGACACATCGCAGCCTTCTAGCATCGACGAGCACCAGCCAGCGCCTCACTCCGATGCTTGCGGGCCATTTTCAACAGCGAAATCTCCAACAAAAAGTACAAAAATGCGGGAAAGGTGGCCCTGAGTAGATGGGGGAAAGGCACTCATTGAGTTTGACCTCCGCAGGAAACGTGTGCATCCGCAAATGAAACTTCTCAGTGCTCTGCTGATGTCCAGGAAGGATCACAAAAGTGTGAGGATTGATCTGGGGGTTACAAATGCATTTTTGCAAGTCATCAACTTCACAAATATGGAATCCGTGAATACTGAGGATTGACTATTTGCAAAACTTTAGGGAAAAAAAAAATCTAACCCACGGTGACAGAAAGCAGCTCAATGGTTGTTTAGAAGCAGGGTGGGAGCAGAGATTGACGTGGAAGGACCACAGGGCACCTTCTGGGTGATGGAAATGTTCTCTATCTTGGTGGTTACACAGGGGAATACATTTGTAAAACTCACTGAAATATGCACCTAAAGTGTGGAGACTTCGATGTGTGTAAATCAGACTCAATAAATTGACTTTACAAAAACTCCTTAGCATGATGCCTGATCATTCCTCCACTCCTCTAGGGATCTTGGATCAGCTCCCTTGGGAGGGGCGCTGTGGGACAGAGGAAGAAGCAGGGATCGCCAGCTTGGGCTCCATATGGAAGTGGTTTACATCTTGCCCCCGCCCTCGAGAGAGGGCATGTCTGACCCAGGCCTTCAACTTCTCCCTTCTTTCCCACTATGTCCATCAGGACT
The DNA here is from genome assembly GCF_043159975.1 of Macaca nemestrina. Lineage (NCBI taxonomy): Eukaryota > Metazoa > Chordata > Mammalia > Primates > Cercopithecidae > Macaca > Macaca nemestrina. The sequence goes on from NC_092130.1 coordinate 3,692,842, forward strand.
TTCAGTTGAAGATGACAGAAACCCAGCTCGGACCCCCTTAGACAAAACAATGGCTCTGCCATAAGACATGGTTACCCCTAGAGCTCAAGTGCCATCACCAAGCCAAGGTTGTCCACCTTCTCTGGACTCTATGTTTCTCTGTCAGCCTCACTCTGGGACCACAGGCAGGAAGGTGGTCACCAGCAGCTTTTAGAACTCCAAGGGGAGGGAGCGGAGCCTGTCTGCCCCAGGGAGGACCCAGGAGCAGGCATCCTCTGCCCCCTCCACGGCCAAGGCCGTGGAACATGCCGATGTCAGGACTGGGTCCTATGCCTCTCCCCTTGAAGAACACGAATCAAGGATGGAGGGATTCTCCCCAAAGGAAAATCTAGGTGCCACCACCAGAAGTTGGGGGAGAGACGGGGACCAGGCAGAAGCAGTAGGTGCCCAACACACAGCTTGCCCTGAGCCAGGGCTACCTTTCCTAAGTGTGTCATAGACACATCAAGAACCCAAACCTGGCAGTGAATAAACAGGAAGTGGGAATTAAACTCAATATTCTAGAACCCCATGGAAAACAGCAGCATATTCTGACACTCAGTGTCCCAGGGCAAAGAGTGAAAAGGCTTCCTCTTCCCGCTGCAGCTCCCCGTGGCTGGAAGACACCGCCTGGCTTGTTCCCCACAGCTCCCTGCTCCCTCTTCAGAATCCAGGGGCCATTGAGGCCTCTGCCACAAAGACTCCGCCAACCCAAACATCTTGCCCCTGTTTTTGGATCAGCCTCAACTATTTTGAAAATGATTTTCCTGGCATCCCAAGAGCTCTCTCATTCTGCTCTGGTCTTAGGGAAGTATCATGCTTCTATCTTTTTGGCAGATCCATGACCAATGGAACTTCTCGAAGACCACTGAATTTTTCAGACTCTAGCTACTCTGCTAGACTCCATTCTGCTCTGTCACTTTCAAGAACTTTCTTTAAGGATATAATGAATTTTTCTTCAATTTAATACAATTTATTAGGTATCTGCTTAATTGGAAACAAGAGGACAGAGATGGTTCCTGCCCTTGTCTCCTCCCTGCTAATCTCTATCCTTCTTATTTATTTTCTTGTGTTACTGCATTGGCTAGGACTCCATGACAGTGCAGAACTGTAGCACTGAGTCAGCATCCTTGTCTTGTTCCTGCTGCTAACGTTTCAACATGAAGTATAAAGTTTCTTCCATATGTCTGGTACATGCCCTTTATCAGGTGGAAGAAATTCCCTTTTATTTCTAGTTGCTAAGAAATTGTGACTTTTTTTTTTTTTTTTTTTTTTGAGATGGAGTTTCGCTCTAGTCGCCCGGGCTAGAGTGCAATGGCATGATCTCAGCTCACTGTGACCTCTGCCTCCCAGGTTCAAGCAAGTCTCCTACCTCAGCCTCCCGAGTAGCTGGGATTACAGGCATGGGCCATCACGCCCAGCTAATTTTTTATTTTATTTTTTAATTTTTTTTAGTAGAGGCGAGGTTTCACTATGTTGGCCAGGCTGGTCTCAAACTCCTGACCTCAGATGATCCACCCACCTTAGCCTTCCAAAGTGCTGGGATTACAGGCGTGAGCCACCCCACCCGGCAATTTTTTTTTTTTCTAATTATAAATTGATGCAGAAATTTATCAAATATTTTTTCAAGATCATATTTTGCTAGCATCCGTAATCCAAACACTATTCTATTTTTTTTCTCTGTCGAAGAGACGAGTCTGCTGTGGTCCTTTCATGTGAGACCCTCCCCTGGTTTGTGAGCGCCTGCCCAGTGAGGGTCGAGGGCACGCCTCAGCCCACAGGAACTGTGGTGGCAACATCCAACCTGGGTATTCGATAGTGAGGTCAGCACACATGACAAAAATCAAAAGAACAGTCAAGATCACCCTTGAAAATTGCTTAAATTGCCCGTAAGAAACATACATGGGTTTTAGGTCTCAAACCCTGAAAGAATTCTTGAGTGTCCGTGCCTGCTAGGCTGGCTCCATCCGCCTTCAGTACTGAGCTTTATTGTATAACTTTAACGCTCAGGCTGGGCACCGTGGCTCATGCCTGTAATCCCAGCATTTTGGAAGGCCAAGGTGGGAGGATCGCTGGAGCCCAGCAGTTCAAGATAAGCTTGGGCAACATAGTGAGATCCCGTCTCTACTTAAAAAAAAAACAAAAAAAGAGTCAGGCGTGGTGGCACCTGCCTGTGGTCCCAGCTGCTCAAGAGGCTGAGGCGGGAGGATCGTTTGAGCCCAGGAGTTTGAGGCTGCAGTGAGCCATGATCTCACCACTGCACTCCAGCCTGGGCAATGGAGCAAGATCCTGTTGTAAAAACAGAAACAAAAACTTTAACACTCATGAATAGATTTCTTAGTTGCTGGGAGCTGGGTTCTCAAGTCAGACAGAAGCGGGACGAGACAGGAGGTCACTGAGCCATGCCTGCAACAGGAGCCTGATGGCTTCTCCTAGAGTGACCAGGAAAGCCTCTTTGTATCCTGTGCATTTGGCCATGGCTGGCCCAGACCCCCGGGGCCTCCCCTCTCCCATTTGCAGGCACAATGACCAGGCAGTGATGGAGTCTTCCCAAGCCTGGCTTCCCTTAGGTCCTCAGGCCCAGCTGACCCAGGAAGGACCTCACTCTCAGCTTTTGTGTATGGTCCATACCACTCAGGAAGGGGGTCCTGCCCACTGATCCCTTAGACCTGGCACCTGGGCTCTGGTCTTGACCGTGACTTTTTTTGCTTTCCTGCCACCCATTTCTCAGCTCATCTCTTCCTCACAGTCCACACTGCAGCCACAATGGCCCCTTCTTTTTCCTGAAATGCCCAAGCCCATTCCTACCTCAGGACCTTTGCACTGCCTGTTTCCTTTGCCTGGAATGATTTTTTTTCTCACCATGAAGGTTTCAGCCCACATGCTGCCTCCTCAGAGAGACGTCCCTGGAAATCTTCTTCAAGTAGGACCTCTGTCCCATCACCCCATCACATAACCCTGTTTACTTTCTTCTGAGCATCTATCATCATCTATGCCCCTAACCATGGAAGAAGATCTTGACTGTCTTGGCCACTTCATACGGGCACCAGTCCTTGGCACAGTGCCTGGCACATGTAAGCACTTGGTGTTTGTTGACTCACTAAACAATGGCATCCTGCCTGCCCCATGCTGCCAGGTCCAGCTTTGGAGTGTCTCCCTCCCTCCCCGACACTGACTCCCCTCCGACACTGCCTGCCTAACCTTGGGGTCGCAATGCTCATAGCCTTCCTGGATGCCACCCCAGAACTCCAGTTCCACTTTCTAAGGCTGGGCCCTAAACCCAAGGCCTGCTCCCACCCCCATGGGCAGCTGAATTCCAGAGCTCCCCTCCTCTGAGCCGCATCTCCCACGTCTGCTCATCCTGCCGCAGGACCCAGGTTGGCCAGCAGTCCCAGCTGCGTGTGGGGCCTGGCTCTGCACCTCTCCATCTGCCTACATCTCCGCCCTGTGTGGGCTACCGGGTAACCGTCCCTCGGCGGCACCTCCTGCCCCATTCATCCTCATTAGCCGCTGTCCACACTGGGCCCGAGGGAGATCAATTCCCAGCGCCAGCCACTGAGCCGTGTTAATGAGGATGTAAGTGCCCCTGCGGCTGGGGTGGGTGGGAGGGGCAGGAGGAGTCCAGGAGGCGGAGCGGGCCGTGGGGGATTCCTCACTGAATGCTAGGGGTCATGCTCCCTCTGGGGATGCTGGAAGATGCCCCCTGTGGGGCGGAGACCTTCTCCCAGCCCTCCTCCGGGAACCACAGTTTAGCTCAAACAGAGAAAGAGAGCAGAGGAAGCAACCTGACTGGGGCCTTAGGGATCCAAGGAGCAGGGGCCATGTGGCTTGCTGTTGAGCAGAGGGGCCAGGCCAGGCCCCCCTGCCACCCACCCCTCTGAGCCTTTGCTCAGGCTGGTCCCTCCACCAGGAGCACCCTCCTTGCATCTACCCAACACACCACCGACCTGCAAGACTCCCAGACCACCAGCTCCTTCAACCCACACAGAACCACTCCAGCCCGGGGGGTTCCCCGCCCCTGGAGCTCGCTCTGGTAATTCCGACTATGCCAAATCGCACTGATCTGCATGGAAAGATGCTCAGCCTCTCTCATAATAAGAGCCATGCAAAGGAGAACCACAAAGAGAGACCATTTTTCTTCCATCAGGTTGACAAAGATGAACCGGGTGGGTGAACGGAGGGCAGGCTCCGGCTGCCACTAGCGGGAGGGCAGAGGTTCCACACAACAGTATCTGTGGCACCATAAATCAGTATAACCTCTTCTGAGGGCAATTTGGCAACAGCTATGTAAATTAGAAATGCACCTGCCCTTTAACCTGGCAATTCACTTGCAGACATTTATCCCACAGAGATCCAAGTGCCCAAAGATAGAATCCAAGGGTGTTTGCTGCCTAGACACCTCCTGCATGTGCAAGAGGATGGGCTGAGTGCGTCAGGCAGTGTCCACCCAGTGGGGCACTCCTGGCTTCCTCGCCTGTGCAGCAAGACCAGCAGGTGCCTATCCCTTGAGTTCTTAGGAGTAGATCAGTTAATATAAGCAAAGTGCTCTGAGAAGCGTCCAGCACATAGCAAGTATAAATTCTTGTTATTATTATCACTTTGCTGTTGTTGAAAATAACTGAGTAGATCTATACATACTGATATGTCATTATCTCCCAGAAATGCTGGTCAGTGAGAAACGCAGACAGAGTGTACAGAAGCCTCCGGCGGGCCGTGCGGGTCTGTGGATGTGGCTCTGGCCTGCTTTGTTTCTTGAGGAACTCGGCTTTCTAAGGCATAGCCCGCGTCCAGGGTGGCACAGATAGCACTGGCCACAGTCGCTGTCCTTGGGAGGGGAAGGGGACCAGGGAACAGGGGAGAGAGGGGATTTGCACTTATCTTTCCATGCAGTGTGTGGTTTTTAGCCACCTGCCTATACTACCTATTTGAACAAATCAATCACTTTTAAAGCCTGGTGATGTACGTGTCTGTGTCTCCCCCGGACAGTGAGCCCCTGGAGCGCAGGGACTGTGTTGGAGTCACTAATGAATTCCAGGTGCCCAGCACTACCTGGCGCACAACGTTATTTGGTGAACATTGGCTGATGGCAAGCTGGCTGAATTCCACGTGGTCCTGCTGGAGTGGACTGCACCCACCCCAAGAATGATTCCAGGGAGGTTCCCACAGATTGGGAGTGGGACAGACTGGAGCATCCTGGGAAGGGGCTGGTGGAGGAAAGCAGATCTCTGGCAGGGAGGACCTAGAGAGCTAATTCCCAGAGAGGATGATCCCGGGAAGCAGGACCCAGGTGTGCAGGTGCAGCCAGGCCTCCGGCACCCAAGGCAGCCTCTAGTCAAGGGCTGGATGCTTGGGCCACAGCAGAGGCCCCTCTCTTTGCAGGGTGCTGACATCCCTATCTCTCCACATGGCTGCCAAGGGGGCCAGGGAAGCATTACTGTGGCAACAGCCTTGGCAGGCAAGGGGTTCCTCTGTGACTTTCCCATCTCTGATGGGCTGACGCCCAGACCCTCCAGACCTGTGGTCTGCCCATCAAACCAACGCCTGGGCTGAGGAGCAGAAATGAGGCCCCTAGGCCTGAGCTGGGACCTGCTGGGGCCACCTCCATCATCAACCCTGATTTGGGGCCACCTCCCATGTCCCTCGTCTTCCTGCCCAATGAAGCAGAAGGTCTTGGCCATGCCTTGTACCAATATGCCTTGGCGTGGGAAGGGCCCCAAAGTGGGCACAGCCTGACAATCCTCACGCATCGGGTAGAGAGGAAAAGCATGGCTCACCCCTGCTGGGAGGCACCCCTGCAGTCATGACACAAACCGGCTGAATGCATGAACTTTATTTATTTATTTATTTATTTTGAGACGGAGTCTTGCTCTGTTGCCCAGGCTGGAGTGCAGTGGCATGATCTCAGCTCACTGCAACCACCACCTCCCAGGTTCAAGTGATTCTCCTGCCTCAGCCTCCCAAATAGCTGGGATTACAGCCGCCCATCAACACGCCTGGCTAATTTTTTTTTTTTTTTGTATTTTTAGTAGAGACAGGGTTTCACCATGTTGGCCAGGCTGGTCTCGCACTCCTGACCTCAGGTGATCCACCTGCCTCTGCCTCCCAAAGTGCTGGGATTATAGGCATGAGCCACCACACCCGGCCAATTTTCTGAGTAGAATGGGTTCCTATTTCACTCGTGCTGTCAAAAATGTGTTACAGTTAAAATGAAAGGTCTTTGCTCCATCTGGCATTGACAGCAAGGCCCGCTCCGACTGACCCATTTAGTGCCAGGCCTGCCCCTGCCTCACCCTTGCTTGGTCCGCTGTGTCCCCACTCGCAGCAGGGCAGGCTCACGTGATGATGTTCACCGTGCACCGTCCCCTCCCTTCCTGGACCTGAGTCTGCAAACTCCAGCCATGAGGTGGATCCCACCCGCTAGCTGTGTTTATAGAGCTCGAGAGCCAAAAACGGTTTTCTGTTGTTTAATAGTTGAAAATCAAAAGGAGGATGATATTCATGACCCATGAAAATCACATGAGGTTGGCCGTCAGCGTCCACGAGTACGATGTGATGGGGACACTCCACCCGGAGCTGCTTTCCACCATGAAGGCAGAGTCGAGGGGAGCACGGCCCCACAGCCTAGTGGATTTAATTAGGTTGGTGCAAAAGTAGTTGCGTTTTTGCCATTATATGTGACCTTTGGCAGACAAAGCCAGCTGCTCCCTGGCCTGGGCTGTGAGTTCCACGAGGCGGGGCCTTTGTTTTGTCCCTCACGTAAGTGCCCGCGGCAGTGCCTGGCAGCGACAGGGTGCTCCGTTGCCCTGGCTGAATGAGTGAATGGAGGTGTAGGTTGTGGAGCGCATTGCGTCATCCTCCTAGAGAGAGGGACGCTCGCCTCCTTCTCCAGCTCTGTCTGGCAGACACCACCAACCGCCCAGCCCAGCAAGTGGGCTCGGGGCCTGTGAGCACTGAGAGAGGCACCCGTGGGCAGGCAGCATCATTTGCTCTACCCCCTGGAGAAGACAAGGCAGAGGGTGGTAAGGCCTGGATTTGACACCAGCAGGGTGGGCCCCCGGGTCTCTGAAACGATGGCATGGGCTTGTTTGGCCCTAGGAGTCGCCCCAATGACCCTACACAGAGCCCCTTCCACGAGCTGAGCCTGCTGTGCTGCGTAGGCGGCACTTTGGTGCCCTCTGGTGGTAACTGGGAGAGGGAGCTCTCCAGCCCATCTGACCACCTCACCCAGAGATAAAGGAGCTCGCCAGCCTGGGTTCTCTGTCCCTTCAGCCCTCTCTATAGGGCATATTGGTGTCACAGGATGTCCCCCCACCAAGCTGACCAGGGAGCTGCTGGCAGCCTCTCCTGTGGTTAGACAGGGGACTCCCAGGCTGCCAGTATGCACCTGTCTCTACCAGTGTGCATCTCATCCTGACGAAGGGTGGGAGGTGACCTTGGTCCCAAGGCCCAGGGACCCTTCTAGAGGGATGGCCAGCCTTACAAGCTCCCTTGTGTTTTTTGCGTATCTGGAGAAGCTGCATCATCTGTGGGTCAGAGCCCCTTGGTGCACAGAACTGCTCTAAGTTCTACTATGGGGACAGGAAATTTGTCTGTAGCCAGCCCAAGACCCCACTTAGCAATGATCATCATGTCCTTGTCACCATGTATACATTGTACATTAGCAAGCGTTCCTTGTCTGCCTCCAACAAGATACTGGGCTCCGGGAAGGTAGGGGCAGGTCTGAGCTGCCTCAGTAACCCCAGCCTCTAGCTAGGGCCTACCTGAGTGAATGGCAGTGGATAGCTGAGTGAGTCAATGGAGGATGAACATGGATGGATGGAGGGATGGGTGGGTGGATGGGTGAATGGATGGAGGAAGGGTGGGTGGGTGGATAGATGAATGGGTAGGTGGGTGGGTGACTGGATGAATGGATGGGTGAGTGGATGAATGAATGAACGAGTAAGTGGATGGCTGAATGGATGAAGGGTGGGTGAATGGATAGATAAGTGAATGTGTGGATGAATGGGTAGGTGGGAGGGTAGGTGAGTGGATGGATGAGTGAACAGATGGATGGATGAGTGAACATGTGAATGAATGGGTGAATAGGTGGGTAAGTGGGTGGGTGGGTGGGTGGATGGATGGATGGATGAGTGAATGTGTGGATGAATGGGTAGGTGGGTGGGTAGGTGAGTGGATGATGGATGGATAGATGAGTGAATGTGTAGATGAATGGGTAGGTGGGTGGATGGGTGAGTGAATGTGTGGATGAATGGGTAGGTGGGTGGGTGGGTGAGTGGATGGATGGATGGATGGATGGATGGATGGATGGATGGACATGTGGATGAATGGGTAGGTGGGTGGTGGGTGGGTGAGTGGATGATGGATGGATGGATGGGTGAATGTGTGGATGAATGGGTAGGTGGGTGGGTGGGTAAGTGGATGGATGGACATGTGGATGAATGGGTAGGTGGGTGGTGGGTGGATGAGTGGATGATGGATGGATGGATGAGTGAACATGTGGACAGATGGATGAGTGAATGTGTGGATGGATGGGTGGGTGGGTGAGTGGATGGATGGATGGATGGTGAATGTGGGTGGATGGATGGAAGAATGGATATCCAGTAGCAGAACTGAGCTTTGGATTACTCTGGGTCCCTAGCCAGGGCCTCAACCGCTCCTACTCATCACTCCCATCCCATCTCTTCAATTCTGTTTCCAAACAGATCTTGGTTACACCACTTCCCTGTGCTCATGCCCTTTGCCCCTCCCCACTCCCACATCTCCAGCCACCCCAGGCTCCCTCACATGGAGCCCACCGTGGTTTCAGGGCCTCTACAGAAGCTGGTACTAAAACCTAGAACATCATTCCCCCAGAGAAGCCCAGAGATGGTGCCCCTCCGCTCCCCTTCTCCCAGGCCCCTCTGCAGTCACTCCTGCTTTCTTCATAGCATGTATTACTAACAAAAATGCTGGCCAGCTTCCTTTCTGTGTCTCCCCCACAAGAACGCAGCACACAGGCAGGACCTCGCCCTGCTCTGTATCTCCACCCCTCAGTTGATGTTCAACTCACACTTGGGGGATGAATGAACCACCCTTGTTATTTTGAGTACAGAGGTTTTACCCAAATGCATCAGATACACAGGACAGGTGTGGTGCAAAACTCCAGCAAGAGGGGTCAGACTGGTGTCCCTCCTCCCAGCTGTGCGCTCCAGGCAACCTCCCTCCCGAGTCCATCTCCTCAACAGGAAAAGAAATTCCACCACACAGGGTGTTATGTGACTTGAGGGATAAAATGAAAGTGAAAATGCAAGACACATGCACAATGCTGCGAGCTGCATTTATTGTATATGTATAAACCACTCCCAGCCAGCGCCTGTCAGGGACCCAGGACACTGTCCAGCGGGGCCAAGGAGCCACATTGCTGGGCGCATGCCCCACACCCTGGCCACCCAGCAGCAGTGCCCAGCATCCCTGAATAGCAGAGCAGCCAGGGCCCCAGGGGTGACTGTCCTGGAGGGACCTACAGGGGCATGGGGCCAAAACTGGGCCCTGCACCTTGTTTGGCCTGCAGATTTGATTTCTGAATTCGTTTCTGCCAACAACTTAAAAAATCAGGACATCTCGCATACAAATCTGTATCTCTGGCTTCTCCAGATTTCTGGCATTAGGCCTGTATTCCCACACCACAGCAATTAGCTACATCTGAATATGGCAGCGGCCACTGTCAGATGGGGACCCGTGCTCTGCCCCCATCCCCACCACACTCTGTTGGTCTCAAGGTAAGTGGCTGTTACCGACTAGCTTGTGAGAACTTTCTCTCATCACGATGTCTTTGTCTCCAGCAACAGACGTAAAGTCACAGTGAAGCAGGCTCCCAACTCAAGGGCCTGTTTCATCTGTTTATACCACCTACGTGGACCCAGGAGCATCTGACTTTGAGATATCTGGATGAGCCCAGGCAGGGGGCGGCAGGATCACTCCACACATACCCCTTCACATAGCTGATGAGGCGGAGCTGAGGGCAGCAGTCAGCCTTCCCAAGCCTGAGCCAGTTGGCTCTTGAGAAATTCCCAAACTCTCGGAAGCCCGGGGCGCTAGTAGGCAGGCACAGGCTCTACCACAGTGAGGTTGCAGGAGGAAGCCAGACCCAGGGAGTGTGGGGCTGGCGCGCCCTCTAGTGCCCATCAGGCAGCTCTGCAGCCACGGCGAAGATGCTGAACTTGATTCCTAGGAATCAACCATCCAGAGCCCCCAAACAGGCTCCCCCCAGTCCCATGGCTTCCAGCTACTTCTTTTGCAAAATTGTCCTGACCCCAACCCACCCCTCAGACCCTCTCCTGGGCACTCTACTCGCACCGCAGTCCCCAGCAAAGCCGCCCTTCCCAGGCTGCACCCTCTTCAGAGTGGGGTCCAGCCTCCCCACCCTTCAGGTCCCTGTGCTGCACTCCAGGTTGGCCCGCAGCGGCCTCGAGGTGCAGGGAATAACCTGCAGCGGCAGGAGAGGCCAGCTCCTAGTGTACAAGCGTCAGGCGGCACTTAGGTGAGTAGCACGGGCCAGCTGGGCCCTCGGTGACTGGGGAGGCAGTGTCCCAGGTAGTGCTGCCACTGAAGAGCCGGCGTAGTCAGGTGGTCATTCTTCAAGAGAAGCTGTGGGACTGGACGCTTATGTGAAATCTACCAATTTTTAAAGGTTGGCTCAGGGTATAAACCACCCAGGCCAAAGAAAGCATGTCGGCTGGGTGGGGCCAGGCCAGGGGCCCCAATCACAGAGTTCTGCTGAGGCCCCGCCGTGGACAGGACCTCGGAAACGGTGGGTGTAAGCCAGTGGTTTTCAAAGTCATCATTCCATTTGCTCCTGAGAGGCAAGCAAGAGAAAGAAAATTCTGGGACCCATTTCAGAGTCTGGGACACTGAGGCTGAGGTGGGTTCCTGGCAGGCTCAAAGTTACAGCTCATAGAAAAGAGTGCTCTGAAGCTGCGTGCGGCGGTGGCTGGGGCAACGCGCCCCATACAGCTGTGCACAGAAAGTGCACCCCAGCATCGGGGGGTGGGGAACGGGGGGGCCCTCCACACAGCGCCTCCCACCCCCTTGGCCTGCACCCTCTGAGCTGCACCCTTCCTAGTCCCCTGGAGAGCCCACCACCCCAAATGTAGCCGAGACAGTGGCTCCCTGTGCACATGTGTGCCTGCATGTGTGTATACACACGCACACAGGACAAGCGGCCCAGGCAGAGGCACGGCAGCTTTCTCCGTGGGTGGACAGCACAGCAGCTCAGGCAAACCCCTCAGGGCTCAGTCCCAGCAGGAACGCCTCCTGCAGCCTTGCCCATCACGAGTATAGGAGGAGGGTCCTGGGGGGCCCCCCAGAGGCCTGGGTAGGCCGGGCATGTGGCCATGGCCTGTGGCGGCCTCACCAGTTGGCTTTCACTGCCTTGATGTCACTCACGAGGTTCTGGGCCAGGCAGATGCCAAAGATCTGTAAGACAGAGGACAGGTGAGGGGAGAGCAAGGGCAGCCCCGGCAAGGGGAGGGGCACGTGGGGCCACAAGCGTACCTGGAGGAGGGCGATGCCCAGGAAGACTCCCGCCACCACAATCAGGTTGTCCTGCAGCCACTTCTCAAACTGGCCCACGCAGCCTTTGGTGTGGATGAAGCCCTGCTGCTCCAGTTCCTGGGGACACGCAGGCACCAGGCTCAGCCTGCCTGCCCTTCAGGCCGGCTCCCTCCCTCCCCAGGCTGCCAAGCTCACACCCACCCCAGGGCCTAAACCTGCAGCACCTCTCCCCACAGGGCCTCCACAAAGCCGGCTCTTCTCATGGGGTCTCAGCACGGACGCACGCCCCCTCCTGCCTGCTCAGCTCCTCTCCTATTACCTCCCTTATTTTCTTCCAGGCTTTCAACTGAAACCGTCACATGGCTGTTCATACTGCTTTCTCTAAGGGCTTACCGTCGTTCTCCCTCCACTCCTCCAGAGCCGACTGTCTCATGAGCACCAAATCTCTGGTCTCTAGGGCAAAGCCGGGCACCCCAAGGGTGCTCCACAGAGCAGGACTGAGTAAACCCACATCTTCCCAGGCCCAGGAATCTGCTCCCGCTCTGCTGCCTGGGTGTCTGGCTGGTTCCTGGGACCCAGCACCCTCTCCCCAAAGAACACCTCACCCCTTCCAGAAGAGGTTATAGACAGTCGCGTTCCCATCCCAGTGCCCCCGCCTGCCCCAGCGCAGTTCCTGCCCCTCTCACCAGTTTGAGCCGGACGTCATAGCCACACTGGGTATTGAGGACATCCTCCTGAGGGCAGACAGGCCAGTTAGTGAGGAACACATCCCATGGGGTCCATGGTACCTGGTCATTGCAGTGGCTTTTCCTTCTCAGAGGAAGCAGATAGGCCCGTGGAGTCTGCTGTGTCTGCCAGTCTTAAGTGAGGCTCTCTGAGGCCCATGTGCCTCTTTTATTTTTTTTTGAGATAGGGTCTCACTCCATTGCCCACGCTGGAGTGCAGTGGCATGACCATAGCTCATTGCAGCTTCAACCTCCTGGGCTCAAGTGATCCTCCCACCTCAGCCTCCCAAGTAGCTGGGACCACAGGATTGTGCCACCATGCCTGTCTAATTTTTTTTTTTGTAGACCTGAGGTCTCACTGTGTCGCCCCAGCTGGTCTCGAACTCTTGGACTCAAATGATCCTCCCATGAGCCATTGCACCCGGCCCCACGTGCCTCTTTCCCAGACGCTGGAATGCATGGCTGCAATCACCAAGCTAGACCTGCCTCCGTTCAGGAATCCTGCCTTATCTTATAGGGAGATAAGAATGGGGAGAAACCTGGCCCTTGGCATCCCAGATGAATTGTGACTGAAGAAACATCACCAGGAGAGGTTTCTGCCCTGAAGAAAGTCATAAGGGACAGAGGTCCCCACTCCCTCCTACCCTGCAATGGTGGCCCAGTGGGGTGGTGGCTGGCAATGGCCCAGGCGACCCCTGCCACATACAACTGTAACTGAGAGTGACAGCCTGGCCAACCTTCAAGCTGGCCAGGGGCAGACAATGGCTGTGGCTGTGTTTCTGTGGATGTACAGGGTGCAGGGAGGCCCTCCAGGCCAGTCCCCATCCCTGTGCCCCAGCGTCCTGCGGTTTCCATCTCATTACAATAGAAAAGACAGGTCTTGCTGAACAGGGAAAGCGGCCGCGCCCCAACAGGCTTCAGTGCCACCCATGTAAAATGGCCTCCCCCAGCATCCGTGCCTCCAGAGCAGGGCAGAGCAGAGCGGGCCCTGTGGGGGGCTTCCCCCGAGTCTGTGCACTGGAAAGCCCCGCACCTCTCCTCCCCCAGCCCCACTCACCGCAGGGTCCCTGACGCAGCAGGAGAAGGGCACCCCGCAGCGCTCCCGGCTGGGGTTCAAGTCAGTGCAGTTGAAGTAGATATTGAGGTTCCAGTCGTTGGGGCCTCGGGCTCCGCAGCAAGACCACTGTGGGGGAAGGGGAGAGCCCCAGGTGAGCCAGGCCCACCCCGGGAGCCTCAGCCTGTTTGGGGACAAGCCTAGGCTGCAGGAAAACAGGGCTGTCAGGGACGGGGCTGGGACAGCCAGGTGGGTGGCCACCTCCCCATCCCCACAGGCCTGGGCCCAACCTCCAGGTTCCAGGTTGGGGAAGCAGAGGGGTGCAAGGGAGGGGATCCTGAGCTTTCCCCCTGGCCCAAGAGAGGCTAGGAAAAGGGAGGGAGTGGGACAAGGATACTGGTTCAACGACCATGGCTTCCTCCAGACTACCTGAGAGGCAGGCGCTGGGCCAAGCCCTGTGGCGGCAGAGACCGCTGGGCCCCATGTCTGTAGCAGGCCTCCCACACTTGCCCCAGAGGTTCTACAAAGGCCTCTTCTCCGCAGTGCAGGGCCAGGAGGGGAGTCCTGCCCACCCCAGCCTGCCACTCCCATAGCCATCCCACCCCATTTCCTCCATACCAGCTGGCATCATCCGCACCCTATCACCCCCACCCAGAACACCCTAAGCTGTCCCCTAGTCAGGGGCAGTGGCGAGGTTGGGATCTGCCATGAACCACGGTCTTGTGGGGCACACGGGTGCGCACAGCCTTCACTGAGCAGCAGCAGCAGCGCGGCTGAAGAGCGGCACACAGGGCTCGCGGAGCTCGAGCTCGGCAGCAGACAGACAGGCTCCGGGGCCAAGCCAGAGAGCTGGAGGAGCCAGGCCTGCCACATGCCCTGCATGTGCTGGTCCCAGGGCAGGGCTCAGCCTCCACCTGCCTCCTGGCACCTGCTCAGTGCCAGCTGCTCCTGCTAGAGAACACTCTCCCTTCTCTTCCTTCTCCTCCTTTGGGAGGCTTCAAGCTCTCCACGCAGAGGCCTTCCCATTCTCCACCCTTCATTTTGACTCTTACCACAATGTACAATTTTGCACACGTGTGTGTACATGCACACATTCGTTTGTTCTGCTTGTTCACCATCTGTCTCTTCCCAACTGCTACCCCTGAGAGGACAGGTCCCAGCTTTTTTCCCCGCCAAATCCCCAGGGCCTGGCTTGGGGTCTGGCATATGGTAGGCCCTTAACAATCATGTGCTGAATGAATGAATTGCATCATAACTGCTTGGCTATGTCTGCCTCTGCCCTGGGTTGAGAGCTGCTTGAAGCAGGCACCAGCTCTGCCTCATCTCTGGATCCAGAGCTGACTCTTGGTGGTGACTGGTGCCAAGGGCCTGTGGCCATGCGTGGGTGTGATCGGGTGTGACTCATGTGTGACTGTGGGACCATGTGTAGGTGCAGGTGTGATCAAGTGTGCCTGTGAGTATGTGACTGGGTGTGGGTGTGACTGTGGGTGACAGTGTGTGACTGTGTGTTTGTGGTAAGGGGTGAGTGGGCGAGATGGTGCAGGTGGGAGGCACACAGGGTTTCGGGAACTCTTCTCTGGCTGTTCTTCACTAGGGTTAAGTTTGCAAGCTTGAGGGCAGACCTTCCGTCAGGGGTCTAAACTCTAACATGCACAGAGTCCAAATACAGTATAAATGAGAGATAAGGGCTGACAGATATAATAAAATACAGAGTGTTGGGAACAGTGGCAAACAGAGCCTCTGCACTAGTAAAAGGGCGGCAGCAACAGCTCCAGCTGATACTGTGGGCCCAGGGTTGAGCAGAAGTAGAAATCTATATTTTTACGTCTCATTTTCTCCATTCTCCTGTGTGTCGCGGGCCCTGGCGTGGGAGCTGCCAGTGTGGAGCCCATGCCCTCTGTTCCCCAAGGCTGTGGCCCTATGGCACTAGGCAAATGGGGAGCCATAAGGATCACCAGGGGCTGGCTCTCCTCGGACGAGGACACTCCTGGGTCTCTCTCCTGGGGCCCGCTAGCCCAGGTGGGTAAGGAGATGGTCCCATCACAGGGAACTTGCTTCCTCATTCGTCTGCCAGGAAGGTGCCTCCTACAAGTGTCCCAGGCTGGACACTGGACTCACATATTCCTGAGCAAAGTCAATGAGGTTCTGGAGGTCAATGTCGTCCCGGTAGGCCTTGACGTTGTTGTTGATGAAGAGGTTGAGCTGGTCTCGAATCCAGTCCTTGAAGACAAAGGCCAGGATCCCTGTTGCCAGCTCCAGGAAGAAGATGAGGCCGAGGAACACGGAGAACTGGGGTTGGGGCACACAGACAGTGGGGGTTGGAGACGCAGGGCTCTGGTGGCCTCCCAGGGCTTGAGTGTGCCACAGGGAAGGGTTCCATCTCTACCTCCACCAAGACCCAGAGGCGCCCAGGGTCCCCACCTTCTATTATTTCAGTATTGTTATATGATGGTAAAAGGCATCTGTTCTTACCTACCCATCCAATTCCCTTTGTCTGGTAATCACACCCTGCTCTCTGAAAAATCATCCTCCATGCAAACCTCTAGTTTCCAAGGTTCGGATGGAGCCACATCCCCGCACCCACCAGTCCCAGATACAGGACTGGCAAGTGCCCAAAGCTCACCAATCAGAGCACTACCTCCCTCGGCCTCCAGGGATTGGTCCAGAGGCAGCCAATCAGAGCCAAGGAAATGCAATTAAAGCACTTTGGGAAAACAGTTGGGAAGAGAGCTCTCAGCCTCCAGCAGGAGTTCCTGGGAGGGCATGGGGAAGCCGGCTCTGTTCCTGAGCCTCCTGCTACCTAGGAATGGAGCCAAAACGGGGGAGCGGGGGGACCTGAGAAACAGAGAGAAAGCAGGCCAAGTGACACTGTAGCAGTCCCTGGATCAAAATGCACCGGCAGCCAGCACACCCCTGGACTTTTCTTATTTGAGTCAATAAACATTTTATGCTTGGGCCACCAGGTCTCGGTCACTTACCATACCACAGAAAGGATCCTAGTAAATATAGATAACATAAATCTAACGATGACGATTATAGCATAATAATAAAGCTACACATCATTAGGCTCCAACTGTATTGCAAGAACTGGACGGGAGGAGATTGGGGTTCCCAGTGGATCTCGAGGGCAGCACTCACAAACTTGAGCAGGAAGGTGTTCTCCCGGAGGGCCCCGATGCACCCAGCAAAGCCCAGCACCGACATGACGCCGCCAACTACCACAAACAGCCACACGGGGTCAAGGCCTCCCAGATCTGTCAGCGCTGAGATGTTGGAGAGTACACCCTGTGCCGGGCAGCAGAGGCAGGTGTGGGGAGCTGACCTTCCCACCACCTCGTCCCACGCCCGCCCCACGCCCACCCACTGCCTTACCTTCTCACCCCAGGCCCAGAGGCCGATAGCCAGGAACAGGGCTCCCAGTACCTGCAAGGGCAGCAGCAAAGAGCTCAGGGCTGGGAGCAGCCCCAGGACTCTCCCGGCTCATCCTTCCCCAGTGGGCAGGGCCTTTGGGAAGCCAGTGGAGAGAGGAAGAGGCACAAGGGCTGTGAACAGGATCTGCGGTCCTTTCCATCTTCCCAAGAACATATCCCAGTGCTTCTTCCCCACAGGACACAGCCTGGAGGACTGAACCCTCCCCTAGCCTTGGGATGGACATCAGGGGCCCCTTCCTGGAACTCCAAACTGGAGCAGACTGTGGCCAAGACACTCCTGCCAAGGAGCAATAGCAGCAGTGGCAGCAGGGGTAGTGACGGCACCAGCATACTGAGCCTCTACTCCTGACCGAAGCTGGTGTTTGGGTCCCAGGCTCCTAGCCTCCGTTCTGCACCCTCCCAAGTCCAGCTCTCCTGCTGCCCTAGAGTCCTGTGACTGCTGCCCCACCTTCGACACTCCTCCCCAGCCCCATCCTACTCCTTTAACTGCCTGCCAGAGTCAGTTTCTGTGGCTCACAATCAGATGCCCTGGAATGACGAGGAATCTCAATGATCCCCAGCAGAATCCAGAGGGAAAAGCCTGTTCCAGGAGGAGGGTTGGGCAGAGGCAGAGGCCCTGACACAAGACCACGTCTAGTTCAAGGAACAAACTGAAGGGCAGACAGTCCGGACCCACAGGGCCCTGGAGGCTGTGGAGAGGAGACTAGACAGTACTCTAGCAGCAGTCAGAAACCATGAGCCGGATGGCCGGGCGCAGTGGCTCACGCCTGTAATCCCAGCACTTTGGGAGGCATCCGGCCTATGCCAGTGGCTTTGCCCCATGGTCACAGCTCTGCCTGGGCCTTCAGAACACCAGCCAGACTCCCCACCAGGGCAGTCCAAGTGCCCCTCCTCCATCCTCAGCTTTCCCACCTTCCTGCCTCAATTTCCTCCTGGGAAGAGCCCTGGATGTCAAGGCTGGTTACCCTCACACCTGACCCTGGGCAGGTCCCTGGGCATGCGGTCTCAGAGGGGCCAAGCCTGGGGCCATGACCCCACCTCCTACAACCTCCCCACCCACCTGCTTTCTCTGCAGACTCCTTTCCCTCAGCACATAGCCTCGGCCAAGGCCTCTATCACCTTCCCTTCCCTGACCTTGGGCTCCCCACACTGCTCTATTCTTTCTCTGGAAACATCTTCCCTTCCATTCTACCTGGTGGGTCTGCTGATGTGAAACCAAACATCACTTCTCCTGCCTCCTCCCACTTGGCCTGCCCTTGGCCTTCGGACAGGGGACTGAGTGCCACTGTCTCCTTCCTGAACCCCACCTTCAGTTAACTCAACCCCATTCCTCCCCGAGCTCCTTCCCAGGATGCTCTGCCTTCACCTGCCCCATACCTGCAGCTGGTCCCACGGCCTCCAGCCTCAGCCTTCTGCCGTTCTTCCTCCTCACACTCGTCTTCCATCCCATCATGGCACCAGCATCTCCCGATCTCCACCCAGACCTCACATTGGTCCCACACCCCTTCGTCCACCCGCCTGCAGCAAATACCTCCACAACCCACCGGCACTGATCCCCGCCATGCCGGGAATTCACTGGTGAATAGGACGGACTTGACCCTCACGGAGCTTACACTCCAGCAGGGGAGACGGACAGTGAGCGAGCAGACAGGGAAACTTCAGATACAAACAGACCCCTTAACAAATATCGAGCAGGGTGATGAGAGGGGGGATGCTGGGGTTGGAGGTGAGCTTTAGAGAGGGCAGGAGGGAGGGTGGGGGCATTTCAGCTGAGGTTTGAATGATGAAAAGAGCAAGAGGGAAAAGCCTGTTCCAGGAGGAGGGTTGGGAGAGGCAGAGGCCCTGACACAAGACCACGTCTAGTTCAAGGAACAAACTGAAGGGCAGACAGCCCAGACCCACAGGGCCCTGGAGGCTGTGGAGAGGAGACTAGACAGTACTCTAGCAGCAGTCAGAAACCATGAGCCGGATGGCCAGGCGCGGTGGCTCACGCCTGTAATCCCAGCACTTTGGGAGGCCAAGGCAGGCGGATCACCTGAGGTAAGGCGTTCGAGACCAGCCTGACCAACATGAAGAAATCCCATCTCTTCTAAAAATACAAAATTAGCCAGGTGTGGTGGCACACACCTATAGTACCAGCTACTTGGGAAGCTGAGGCAGGAAACTCGCTTGAACCCGGGAGACGGAGGTTGCAGTGAGCCGAGATTGTGCCATTGCACTCCAGCCTGGGCAACAAGAGTGAAACTCTGTCTCAAAAAAAAAAAGAAAAGAAAAGAAAAAAAGAAACCACAAGCAGGTTCCAAGCAGAGCAACACCAGGGTCTGCCTGACATTAAACATGAAAACCTCTGGGCCTGTTTCACAGGCATCCTCCCTTAGGCCACCTTGACCCAAACCTGAAATCTCTCCAGGCCCCAAGTGACCCAGCCCAGTCAATTCAGCCTCTTGACTTTCCCAGCAGCCTTCCTCACCTTTCCCACCTCACCATCCCAGCTTTGCCCCAGCCCTGCCCCCATTCCAAACCTCCAGGCCCTACCCCTCACCTACCCTCCACACATCAGCCAGGCAAGCGGTCTCCAGCACAGAAGCCAGATCAGACCCATCACCTGAAGCCCTCACTTCTCCATGCTGCCTTAACATAACACCCCACGCTCCGCCCCAGCAACAAACCCGGGTCTCTCACACCTGCTCCCCCTCGGTATTTGAGGTTGCTTCTGCTCACAGTTCTGCCTCACCTCCACCCTCAGCCCACTGGGCTGTCACCTTGGCTCTGTACTTTCTGGCTGTGTGACCCTAAGTAAGTGACTTAACTTCTGTGTGTATTCCTTCAGTTTCCCCATCTGTAAAATGTAGATAATAAGGTAGTTGTGAGAACACAACAGATTGAACTGATTGTATCTGCCTAACAGCCCTCACGGGCAGATTTTTTATCATCCCCTCCCGGGCAGGAAAGCTGAGGCCTGGAGAGGAGAGGTGACTTGCCCAAGGTGTCCCAGCCAGGCCTGCTACAGCCAGGCCTTCTGACTTCCTTGCCAGTGCTCCCACACACTGCCCACACTCTCAAGAGCCTAGCGCTGCAGTGCAAGGGTACCCACCACACCAGTGAGCTCGGTGGCATGTGGGTGGAGGGCAGTGCCAGAGTCTTGCTGAACACAAGTGGGAGGGCCTGGCATCTTGACCCAAGGCCTCAGGAGCAGAGACTGCAGAGGCCACAGCTTTGGAGAGATGGGAAAAAAGACTTGGCATGGCCCAGGGGGACAGACACCACCCTGGGAGGGGCACTAGCTGCTCCCTTCCCCCGTAGGGGCAGCTCCGCCCAGGAGCCTGAGCTTGTCAGCTGTGGAATGTTGAATTCTGTTCCCCAAGGCCAGCTCCCAGGCTCTCAACCGGGGAGATCCCCTCCCAGCCACCAAGGACTCGCTATTGCCCCTCCCTGCCCATCCTGGCAGGTCAGCCTCCTTGTGCAGGACTGAGGTGGGGAGAGGGCTGTGACCCACCCCACTTTGCAGGAGCCTAAGGTGAGGCACCTGACCCAGGTACTACTGGAAGGGAAAGGAGGCTGGGTAAAGGGCCCGGTGGCTCCCTTCACGCCAGAATCTCCTCCCTACCGGCTAAACCAGTGGTGGAGCTTGGCACACATCCCACATCCCACATCCCAGGGAGGGCAGGAGGGCTGGGCGAGAGAGGGGGCAACCTGCACCTAGCACGCCCCTAGGGTCTTCAAGGAAACACCTTCCCTTTCTCCACAGGGCCTCGGGATTACTCAGGGAGACTCCCTACCCCAACCCCCACCCCACGCTGTAGCTGGGACCCGCCCCCAGCAATCCGGGCCTCTGTAGCTACCTCGGGTAGTCCTGGAAGTGGGCGTGGGGGTGGCAGAACTGAGGGGATGGTCCCGAGCTCCAAACTCTTGGGGCAGGGAGTGGTCTCCCCCAGCAGAAGACTGAATCTCCCTCTCCCACCACCCCCCAGCACAGGGGAAGGCGCAGACCCCGCGCTCACCCAGAAGACAATGTTGAAGCCAAACAGGAAGTATTTCCCGCAGCAGCCGACCTCGGGTTCCTGGAAATGCTGGTGCTTGCCGGGCATGGTGAGCGGCCACCCGCCGGCCCGGAAACCGGAGCCGGGAGCCAGGCCCAGCGCCCCGCGGGCCGCCCTGGGCTAGAGCCGCCCAGGGCCTAGCCGGGCGGCTGAGGCTTCATCGCCTCGGCCACACAGAGCGCCGGTCGGGCCCCGCCCGCCCCTCAGGGACCGCCCTCAGCATCCAGACCGCCTTGCCCGGAGCCCTGCTGTCCCCGCCTCTGTCCGAGCCCCGCCTCTGTCCGAGCCCCGCCTCTGTCCGAGCCCCGCCTCTGTCCGAGCCCCGCCTCTGTCCGAGCCCCGCCTCTGGACCGGGCTCCGCCTCTGCATCAGGCTCCGCCCCCATGACCCTTAGTCCCTTTGGAGCCCCGCCTTCTCACCTGGCTCCGCCCCCATAGCCCAACTCAGTCCCGTCTGAGCCCAGCCTCTGGATCTGGCTCCGTCCCCGAGCTCCGTCCCCGATGCGGACCTCCTCGCAGCCCCGCCTTCGGCCAGGCCCCGCCCCCGCGCTGGCCGCAGCCGCCGCGTTTCCCAGCGTCCTGCAGACCCGCCTGGGACGCCGGCTGATGGCACCGGAGGCTACCTTGCTTCCCCTGCTAGGTACCAGCGCCATCCCGATCCCCAGCCTGCTGTTGGAGCCCATCCCAGGGGAAGATTAACTGCGGCTCCGGGAGGCGAATGGGGAAGCTGGTCCGGATTGAGTTTTTAACACGTGCAGGACGTTTTATCATTGTGGAGTCGCATCAGGCTCACCTTCACCCAGCGGAAATTCAGCTCTACTTATTCGGGCTCAAACTCAGGCCAAACGAGGGCCTGGGCCTTGGTGCCACGCCGGCTGCACCCTGCCAAGTGCATATGCCGCAGCACCTGGCTCAATCCCCTTTGGTGGCTGAGTTCCCCCAACCGCACCCCCTATCCTCCATACTGGCCTGGGTCCCGGTCAGGCTCCTTGATACCCAGTGATCTCACATGAGCCCCTGTAAGACAGGACACGGGCAGATCAAAGTTTGGGGGAATCTGAATCTTACTCCAGTTTGAAGCGCTCTTAAAAATAATTCCAACTTTGTTTAGAAGTATTTATTTAAAACAGGAACAGAAACATGCTTAAGCTTTTATTATCAAGTTTATCCACTTCTACCAGAACCTTGGTGAGGTCTAGCCGAGCATCCCCCCACCTCTACTTCAGTCTGGTCCTGAGGCAGGCAAGGCCCAGACAGCCTGGCCACAGCTAGTGAGAAGGGGAGCGGCCTTGCAAGGCTCTCTCAGTCCTCAGCAACCCACATATCCCTCTGTACAAATGATGGCATTCACCCTCCAGAGTGTCTGTGCCCTTGAGCCCCCCACCCATGGGAGAGTCTGTCTCTCAGGTCACCTCGCCCCCTTCTTGGGTAGAAACAGAGTAAACACTGGACTATGGGCTTCTTCCGCCTACCATAGAGCTCTCCTTCCCCCCCATGACTCACCCCACCCCCAGGAGTTTCCTCCACCCTCCTGCTGTCCTGTGGCCCCGGGACAAGCTAGGTCCTCAGACTGCCACCACTACCCCCACCTGGCCCCTAGGGCCCAGGCCCCAACTCATGTTAAAGAATGTTTGCATTCCTGTTCACTTGAGGACAGGTAAGAACTAGGGCTGTCTGATCCCCAGTCCCACCCCACCCCACCCCCGCAAAGTAATGAGGCTCGGGTGGTGGCTGTCCCATTACAGAGAAGGGGTGCCAAGGCCCCCCTCACACCACAAACTTGTTCTTGGCTAGGGAGTTGCTCTTGGTGGCTGTGTCTGCGTGGGCCTGGTACCCAATGATGGTCTTCGGGGAGAGGCCCAGGCGCTCTTTGTATACACGCCTGCAGGTGTGGGGGACACAGGAAAAGAGACACAGGTAGTCATCAGAGGGTCCTAGAGGTAACCTAGGCCACCAGACTCCTACCCTCATTCTGGCCACAGCCACACCTGTTGTGTCTTACCCATGTGGAAAAACAAAGTATGACCCCCTTAATGCAAAAGGAGAACTGCACTGCCATAATAGAAAGTTAGAAATCTGGACACCAGACCCTTCCATACAGGTGAGCAAGGCAGAAAGGAGACAGGCTATGGAGACTTCCAGAGGTCTCCCTTGCAGGTCAAGCCACCTCCACCCACCTTCCCTCTAGAAGAGACCCAGCCCCCACTCCGTGCCAGAGAACCTCCTCACCCAATGTGCAGCACGCCCGCCTGGTTTTCTGCCTCCCTCGTCCACACAGCGATCTTGTCCCCCTTGGTGCGGATGTTGACGACAGCCCCACATACCTCCCTGCTGTGTTCCTCAAAGCTCTCCCCGATCAGACACAGCAGCTGGACCGGAAGTAGGGAGTTGTGAGATCACCAGCTGGGACATAGGGACTGGCCTGCCATCCTTGAGACCACTGCCACCATGAGACCCACACAGCCCGTCTCTTCCCCTGAGGACCCTCCTCCTCCAACTCACCGTCTCCAGCCACAGCCGGTCCAGCTCAATGTGGCGCTGCTGCTTGGCCAGGCTGACCAGCCAGCGGCCACCCCGCTTATTCCTGCTGTCCTCCCACATGGGCTCGATGCCATCCTGCAAGGCAGATGGCAAGTCAACTGCCTCCCTGTGTTCAAAGGGAAGTGGGGACCCACCTACCATCCCAGTCTTATCCGCTCTCTGCTGAGGCCCTAAGTAGGCCAGATTCTCTTATCCTCCTTCCCTCTGTGCAAGCAGGTTCCACCCCCAGCTACTCAGCCCCCGGACAGACAGCACTGGTCACCTTGTATAGCGTTGTATATGTGCATGTCTCCTTTACTGAGTTTCTAGAGACAAGCATTCAAATGGGGGTGGATTATGGAAGCCTCAGGGGGCAGACCCCAGTGCAGGCAAGGGGGACATCCCGGTCTTGGCTGCATGGTTCCCAGGCAGGGCAGAAGTCACCTGGGGAGATCTCTAAATGTCAGCCCTCCAGGGATAGGTGTGGCATCAGTGAGTGTCCTCAAGCAATTCTGATGCCCTTCCCTAGTTAAGGAGCCAGGCCAGCAATCTCTCTCCCTCCCTCTTCCCCTTCCCGCCTCTTAAGGTCCTCCAAGGTGCGGCTTGGGCCTGACCTACTCAGTATGGGCTCCTGTAAAGCATTTCCTCCAGTCAGAAACCGCAACTGTGCTGAGAGGTGGCCCGTAGCTCCCCACCCCCACCCCTCTGAGGGATTAATGCAGTGGAAGCCGGGAGGGATCAACCCCTTGTCCCTTTGCAGGAGGGAAAGGGAGCTTACCTTGAACAGGGCATAGTCACAGCCGGAGGAGAGCTTGCTGGCCAGCTGGATGTGACTGTAGAGCCTGGACAGAGCCCCCCGCACCCCCATGCCAAAAGTCAAGGCTTTTTAGGGCCTGGTTCCAACTGGGCTCAGCCCTCCCAACTCCTCATCCGACCCCATGGCCTCCAAGCTTTTGCTTACACTGGCCTGCCACCTGGGATTTCACCCCCCGTTTATCCAAACTCTCAAGACCCACCTTCTCCACAGAGCCCTCCCAGTGAAGGCTGAGCCAACCCCTGGGGAGGGTTTTGGACCCCCTCGTGCACCCCCCTCCAGCTACAGCCGAGGCCTTCTCGCCCTCCCTAGGGCTTAGTGCAGCCCTTTCAGAGCCACTCCTGTGAGCACCTGGACACTGGGGCAGCCGAGTCCTCCCCTTGCAGCTGAGACAGGCTCAGAGAGGGGAAGGAACTTGCCCAGATCACGATGTCATGGAGTGGCTGAGTCAGGGTCAGCTCCCTGCTCTTCCCACTCCCCAGGTTCTCTCCTTGAGCCCAGAGAAGGTGGTGGGGTGGGGGGGTGGCTGTGCTCTACACCCCCTGGGCAGAACCCACCAAGCCCCAGCCCTCACCAAGGCTGAAAGGCCCCAGGGAGGGCTGGCTCAACCCGGAGAGAGGGAGCCCAGAGCTCAAAGACCCCCAACTCTAGCCCCACTGGGGACAGACACTCACGCCCAGAAGTCCTCCACACTGTCCACCTTGGTGACCAGGTGCAGGTTGTCCTGCCAGGCCCGGCTGCGGTCATTCTTGAAGAACCACAGAGCCCACCTGGTGGGGGAAGCGGGAGGTAGCCAGGCGGAAGCAAGAGAGCTCCTGAGTCCACTCCTGGGACACCTGGACTGACAGGGAGGACCCTCCCCTTCAAGGGCGAACCGGGAGATGAGATTTGGGGCGCAGAATTCCGCTCTTAGTTGAATGAAATCAGTTGTCCTGAAGGGCAGGGGAGGAGTGGGGGTGTTTGGGTCAACAGGGCCCAAGGCTTAGGTCAGCTCTGGCCTCCCACGGATGAAGAGCTAGGGCTGAGAAAGGAGCGGTTGCCCAAGGCCACGCTGCCAGCACAGAGTCTGGCCTGAAAGCAGGGGGCTGTGTTCCACCCGCAGGTTCCTTCCTACCTGTTCTGCAGGGGGTGCAGCTCCAGCTTGACTTCCATGGGAATCCCCATCCAGGCCTTCCCTCTCAGAGACAGCAAAGTCCTGGGAGAGTTTGGAACCTCTTCTCCCATGGGCGTCCTCTCTGCTGCTTCCTCCTCCTTCTCCTTCTCCTTCTCCTCCTCCTTCCACTCTTGGATTCCACCCTTAGCTTCACTCACCTGAGCAAAAAAAAAAAAAGGAGTCAGGATGGGTAGTGAGCTCTGGCCCTGCCTGTCCCTGTGCCCACCCTGCCCGTCCCCTGCTCCAGGAGGGGAAGGCAGGAGCACTCACAAGGCCTGCAGTAGCCATGCCCAGCTCAGGCTCCATGGAGGACCCAGCATCTGAAAAGCCCCCAGCTACCAGCTTTTAACCCACCAGCACCTGCCCCGCCCAGCTGGGGTGGGGGAGAGGGCGGGGCCGTGGTGCACTGGGGTAGAGAGGCCAGCCTGATTACCTCAACAGCAAACATTTAGTGAGTGCCTTCTCCACGCAGGCCTGGGGCTGGGGAAGCAGCTGTGACCAAGCCAACCCAGCCCCACACCGTGGGGGCCAAGACATGAAGGTAAGGGTCAATATTTGGAGTCTACCTGAAGGGAAAGCAAGGTCTGCATACCATGGAGGGTGACCCCAGAATGTGAGGTGGATGGCCCTGCAGATGGCAGAAGCAGAGACACTGACATGGCCGTGGGGCCTCTGGCACCATCCCCATCCTCGCATCAGAGCAGGTATTCATCTGGTCTCTGGAAGCACCTGAGTTTGTTTGTTTGTTTGTCTGTTTGTTTGTTTTTAAATAAAACATCTTTTTGACTAGAGATGAAGGGATCTCACTGTGTTGCCAGGCTGCTCTCAAACTCCTGGGCTCAAGTGATCTCCCATTTCAGCCTCCCAAAGTGCTGGGATTACCAGCATGAGCCACCATACCCAGTGGCATCTGAGTTTTTTAAAAGTTTAATCATCTGCCAACATTTAGACATAGGGGGATTTTATACTAAGATTCACATTTTTGGTTTCTCTTGAGAATTTGGAAAGGTCCTCCTGGACCTACTGCCTCACAGGCCCCTAGTCCCTTTGGAGACACATGAGGCTCCCTACAGCCCCCACCTTACCTCCTGCCCCACCTGAGTGTTCTCTGCCTGACATGGATGGTGAGGGTCAGGGCCGCAGCCACACAGCCTGGGTTCCAGTCCTGATTCTAGCCTGACTGCAGCCAAGCTGGCACTTCATCGAGTCAGTTTCCCCATCTGTAAAATAAGAATGTTAATCATACACAACTCAGAAGCTTGTTGAGGGTATTACATGATATAGAACCCATAGAACAAGGCCTGGCTCCTGCTCAACAGAAGTCAGCTGAGGGTTCTCCCAGGTTGTGGAGGTTGGGGACTGGGATAGGGAAGGAAGGCAGGGAAGCTTTGGACACCTTTCTCAGCCTTCTGAATGACCCCTTTTCTGTGGAGGCTGAAGCCTCCCCAGGTCCTTTAAAGTTTTGCATCCTCCCCTTGGGCACTTTTAGGATCCCAGACGTATAAAAGGCCCTGCTCCTCCCCGGCTCGTGACCATCTGGAGGCTGAGTATTTGCTCAACCCACATCCTTAAGCCCTCATATGTGCTAGGCACAGGGTTAGGTGCTGCTACGGTGATGAGCAAAAAACAAGCGGGCTCTGCGCTCAGGTTTATGAGATTACGCATCCATCAGACAATCTGTTTCATCACAAACACAACCCACTGAAGGAAAGGGATTCAGGGCTGGGAGAACCTAAAAAGTCCACGATCCAAGCTGGGGCTTCAGAGCAGCAGTTCTCAGGTGTGTACATCAGAATCACCTGCACGGCTCGCTCATCACATGCTGCTGGGCCCTGTCTCAGAACTTCTGACGCCTTAGTTCTGGGCTTGGGCCTGAGGATGTGTCCGTTTTATTTATTTATTTATATTGTTTTGAGGCAAGGTTTCACTCCAGCTGCCCAGGCGGGAGTGCAGTGGTGGCATCTCGGTTCACTGCCATCTTGACTTCTCGGCTCAGGTGACTCGCCCACCTCAGCCTCCTGAGTAGCTGGGACTGCAGGCATGCACCACCATGCCCAGCTAGTTTTTGTTGTTGGTGGTGGTTTTGTTTTGTTTTGTTTTGTAGAGGTAGGGTTTCTCCATGTTGCCCAAGCTGGTCTTGAACGCCTGGACTCAAGCAATCTGCCCACCTTGGCCTCCCAAAGTGCTGTGATTACATGCGTGAGCCAATGCGCCTGGCCCAGGATGTTTGTTTTTCTAACAAGTTCCCAGATGCTGCTGGTCAGGGACCCCGTTTTAAGAACCACTGGGTTGGAAGAAGCTCACTGAGAGGTGGTATTTGAGCTGAGATCTAAAGCATGAACAAGAAATAATAGGAAATAATTAACTGGGTGGGGGATAGCATCTCTGGGAGTGGGAACAGTATGTGCAAATGCCCTGGGGCAAAGGGATTGTGGAATACCAGAGGACGAGAAGACAAGCCAATGTGGGCGAAGCCAAAGGGGGAAAGAAATGGGTAAGCCTGATCCTAGGAGCAGTGGGGAGCCACTGAGCATTTCGAGTGTGTGCAGACTGGCTGGGGAGGCCATCAGATATGCTTTTCAGCAGGTTCTCTGGATTGCTGTGTGAGAAACAGAACCCTGTGGCTGCAAGAAGATGTGGGGAAACACTGACTAGGATGCTAATGTAGTCGTCTAGGTGACAGATGGGATGGCAGAGAAGATGGAGAGATGATGATAGATTCAAGGGGTATGTAGAAGGAAAACTCAGTGATATTTGGTAGGCCCTGGAGGGGTGAAGCACTGTGTCCCATTTATCTATTGCTGCACAACAAACCACCCCAAACTTAGTGGCTTAAAACAATCATCATCATTTATTATGCTCACAAGCCTGCAATGTGGGACAGCCCAGCTCTCCTCCAAAGGGAGGTCAGCTAGGGTGGCTTACAGGTTGGGGCTGGAGTCATCTGCTCACTCACACGTGGGGCAGCTGATGCCAGCTGTCCGCCACAGCCTCAGCTGGGGGTGCTGGCCAGGATTGCTCTGCGTGGCTTCTCCATGTGGCTGCTTGGCTCCCTCACGGCGTGGTGGCTGGGTTCCCAGAGAAAGCCTCCCAGGAGACAGGAAGCAGAAGCTACCAGTTTCTTAAGACCTGGGCCTGAAACCTGGCACCACGTCAGACCCACTGTATTCTACTAGAGTCACAGGCCCAGATTCAAGGGAGGGGACATACTGCCACCTCTCCGTGGGAGGAGCATTGAAGAAATTTGGACAGAGGGAGCACTGGAGGAGGACCAGGCTGGGAAGAGATCACGAATCTAGATTTTGTTGTTGTTGTTTTGAGACAGGGTCTCACTCGTTGCCCAAGCTGGAGTGTAGTGGCATGATCACAGCTCACTGCAGCCTCAAACTCCTCGGTTCATTCTCCCTTCTCAGCCTTCTGAGGAACTGGGACTATAGGTGCACACCACCATGTCTGGCTAATTTTCAATTAAAAAAAAAAAAGAGATGGGGTCTCAATATGTGGCCCAGACTAGTCTCAGATCAGCCTGGGAGGGTTCAAGTGATTCTCCTGCCTTTGCTTCCCAAAGTGCTGGGATTACGTGTGTGAGCCACTGTGCCGGCCAGGAATCTAGATCTGATGAAGAAAAAGGAAGGAAGGGCTCTCCCCCATTACCGGGCATGGTCTTAGCTACCTTACAACTGTGGCCCAGAGCCCGGCATGGAATGGCCCTCTCAGCCACAGCACCCCTTCCACCACCTCGCACAGCTTCCAGCCTGGGGAAGCCGCTGGAATCTTGGATTGAGGTGACTAAGGAGAGACCTTAAGAGCAACCCCCTGGCCCTGCAGGCATCCTGGCCTCTCCCTGAGGCCCTCCCAAGTCTGTCTATG
This sequence comes from Macaca nemestrina, assembly GCF_043159975.1. Taxonomy (NCBI): domain Eukaryota; kingdom Metazoa; phylum Chordata; class Mammalia; order Primates; family Cercopithecidae; genus Macaca; species Macaca nemestrina. Next base: position 3,721,998 of record NC_092130.1, read on the forward strand.
GGGCACATCTTCATGTCGGGATTGAACCAGCAGGGGCTCTTGAATCCCAGCCCTACCATCCTGTTCCTAAAATATCTTGAATCTGCTCATTCCTCTCCCTCCCGACTCCCCTGACCCCAGGGAAGTTGGCTATGACTTTGGCTGCTACATGAGTCTTTCCTGATACTCCATTTGCTTCTACTCCTGCTTTCCTACAGAAAGTTCTCCAGGTTCCTCGGGGGGATCATTTAAAATATTAATCTGGTCACATAACTTCTTTGTTTAAAACCAAAGCCAGGTGTGGTGGCTCACGCCTATAATCCCAGCACTTTGGGAGGCCGAGGCAGGTGGATCACCTGAGGTCAGGAGTTCAAGAGTAGCCTGGCCAACATGGTAAAACGTTGTCTCTACTAAAAATACAAAAAAACAAACAAACAACAACAACAACAAAAACTAGCTGGGCATGGTGACGGGCACCTGTAATCCCAGCTACTTGGGAGGCTGAGGCAGAAGAATCGCTTGAATTGGGGAGGTGGAGGTTGTGGTGAGCCAAGATCACGCCATTGCACTCCAGCCTGGGCAACAAGAATGAAACTGTATCTAAAAAAAAAAAAAAAAAGGCCGGGCGCGGTGGCTCACGCCTGTAATCCCAGCACTTTGGGAGGCCAAGACGGGTGGATCACAAGGTCAGGAGATCGAGACCATCCTGGCTAACACGGTGAAACCCCGTCTCTACTAAAAATACAAAAAAATTAGCTGGGCGAGGTGGAGGCGCCTGTAGTCCCAGAGACAGGAGAATGGCGTGAACCCGGGAGGCGGAGCTTGCAGTGAGCCGAGATCGCGCCACCGCACTCCAGCCTGGGCGTCTGAGCAAGACTCCGTCTCAAAAAAAAAAAAAAACAAAAAACAAAAAACAACCTCCAGGACACCCAGGATGTGATCCAAAGTCCAGATCCTGGGCTTGCAAAGTTCTTGGGCGATTCAGCCTCCCATACCCTGAGCACATGGAGCCTCCAAAAGGCCAGATTTGTTCCTGCCTCAGGGCCTTTGCACTTCCAGTTTTCTCTGCAACTTTTTACAGAACTTCTCCTTGTCCTTCTGGGCTTGGCTCAAATGTCACCTTCTCAAAGAGGCCTTCCCTGACTGCTACCCTATCTAGAGAAGAACACTCTCCCCCATGCCCTCGAACTCATCACCCTGTTCTATTTCTTTCTTAGCACTTAACACTACTTATTTCGTTTATTCATTCAAAAAATGATGACCTACCAATTACTTTGTGCCAGACACCATTTTAGGCTCTGGGAAGCACAGCTGTGAACAAAATGGATGGTTTCTCCTCTTTGCATCAGAAGGCCCTAGGACTCAGCCCTGGCACCTCTTCTCTGTTCTCTCAGTACTTGCTGTTTCATGCCCTTATCCAGTAATGGGCATTGAATGTCATTGAGACGGTGACATGCTTAGCCACCACCAGAAATCCAGAAGAGCATATCCAACTGCCTGCCCGACAGCTCCATCTGGGTATCTAACGTGCATCTCAGAGCTACCATGTCCAAGGCTGAATTCCTGACACCTCCTCTGCCCCGCTCCAGACTTGCTCTTCCAACCGTCTTCTCCACCCTTCCAACTGCTCAGCTGAAAACGTTGGAATGGTCCTGGGGCTCTGTCTTTCTCACCTGTTAGCACATGCCATGACCAGTTCTCCCTTCAAAACATCCAGGACCCAACCACTTCTCTTGGTCTCCATTGCCACCATCCCAGCCCAAGTGACAGTCGTGCTACCTGTGTGATGGTGATGACCTCTGAACTGGTCCCCAGCTTTCACCCTTGCCCAAGAATAGTCCACTCCCTACTCCCTACACAGCAGCCATTAAAATGAAATCTGGATCACTCCCTCCTCTGCTCACAGCGCAGGAGCCCACAAGGCCCTCATCCCTCCAGCCCTCCTCTCCCTCCCTCTGCTGCGACCATGGTGGTCTTCAGTCATGCAGATCTGCAGATGTGCCAGCCACCTCCTGCCTTAGGACTTCCAGAGGCTGTCCCCTCCCTTCCTAACCTCTCTTAGGGGAGGCGATACCTGCCCATCGTATGTGACTATTCAACCCCTCAGCCCCAGTGTAGCAATTCCTCTGCTTCTCCTCCCTGACTGCCCCCAGGATTTGTCACCTCCTGACACACCATATATTTTACTGATTTATTTTACTCATCACTTGCCTTCCTCAAAGTCCCCAAGGCCCTTTTATTTTATTTATTTATTTATTTTTGTTTTTGAGACAGAGTCTTGCTCTATTGCCCAGGCTGGAGTGCAGTGGCACGATCTCGGCCCACTGTAACCTCCGCCTCCCGGGTTCAAGTGATTCTCCTCCCTCAGCCTCCAAAGTAGCTGGAATTACAGGTGCACATCACCACACCTGGATAATTTTTGTGTTTTTAGTAGAGACAGAGTCATGTTGGCCAGTCTGGTCTTGAACTCCTGACTGTAGGTAATCCACCCATCTTGGCCTCCCAAAGTGCTCGGCTTACAGGCGTGAGCCACCGCGCCCAGCCCCCAAGGCCTCTCTTGTTCACAGCTGTGTCCCCAGGGCCTACAACAGCATCTGGTTGATGGGAAGTACTCAGAAGTCAGAGGGAGCAGGGAGGATTGGTCAATAGATTTAGCAAAGTGAGTGTCGCTGATGATTTTTACAAGAGCAGCACAGTGGAAACATCTTTTGTGGTTACTAGTTGTGAATTGTCTGCCCATCCTACTAGAATGCTGAGTTCCAGAGGGGCCCTTGCCCCTCTGCAGCTCCTGTTCCTGGAATGATATTGGCACTGGGTAGGCACTCAGGGAAAACTGATTGAAAAGAACAAAGGCCAGTGACTTTGCCTCTCTGGGTCTCAATTTCCTTATCTGTAAAATGGGAATGAAAATGCCTGCTTTGAAGGACTGCTGTGAGGACGTCATGACATAATGGATGGAGTACTTGGCGCTGTGGATGTACTTGGCATTGTAGATGTTCAGTAAATGTCCCCCATTCCCCTCCCTCTTCTCAGCTCCCCGTCCTGCCTGCCCTGCAGGACTCTGAGGCCTCTGGACAGCAGAAATGTTGCTAAATGTTTAACCTGCCAGGCGCCACACACACAATTACAAAGGCACATCTGGATATTTGCAGAACCCAGGTGGGGCTGGGATCCCCAGGATCTGCTTAAGAGAACTCTCTGCTCCAGCTGCCCCAACCAGGATTTTCTCTAAAACCCTTTCCCACCTTTTGTCACATTCCCTTCCCAGAAGCTTCCAGAGTACATTCCTAGGAAGGGGAGAGGAAGAAAAGAACGGAAAGGCCCATTTCCTGGGGAAAGAGAGAACAAAAACAGTGAGAAGTCCTGAGGACCTGCAGGTTTAGGAACTGGCCACTGGAGGCCCATGAGCCCGAGCTTTGCCACCCCATGCTCTAAAGGGTGGTAGGGGTATGTGGCGGGGGAAAGGATCCATCCTGCTAGAAAGTGGTGACCCAGTATTCGTGCCCCCTTCTTCTGAGGGAAGCACATATGGAGCAAGAGAGAAAAATGTAGCAAATGTTAATAATTGGTGAATCTAGCCAGGAACGGCGGCTCATGCCTGTAATCCCAGCACTTTGGGAAGCTGAGGCGGGCAGATCACCTGAGGTCAGGAGTTCAAGACCAGCCTAGCGAATGTGGTGAAACTCTGTCTCTACTAAAAATACAAAAGTTATCCGGGCATGGTGGCATGTGCCCGTGGTTCCAGCTACTCAGGAGGCTGAGGCAGGAGAATCGCTTGAACCCGGGAGGCGGAGGCTGCAGTGAGCCAAGATCACACCACTGCACTCAGGCCTGGGCAACAGAGCTAGACTCCGTCTCAAAAAAAGAAAAGAAAAGAAAAGAGAAAAGAGAAAAGAAAAGAGAAAAGAAAAGAAAAGAAAAAGAAAGAAAGAAAGAAAGAAAGAAAGAAAGAAAGAAAGAAAGAAAGAAAGAAAGAAAGAAGGAAAGAAAGAAAGAAAGAAAGAAAGAAAGAAAGAAAGAAAGAAAGAAAGAAAGAAAGAGAAAGAAAGAAAGAAAGAAAGAAAGAAAGAAAGAGAGAGAAAGAAAGAAAGAAAGAAAGAAAGAAAGAAAGAAAGAAAAAGAAAGGAAGGAAGGAAGGAAGGAAGGAAGGAAGGAAGGAAGGAAGGAAGGAAAAGAAAGAAAGAGACAAGTGGCAGGTATTCTTTTTACCCTCCCCTCCCCTCTTCCTGCTGTCTGCATTGACATGATGGCAGGAGCTGCTTCAGCCATCTTGGGCCATTTGGATGAAATTCATGTACTAAGAATGGTACACCAGAAATGTAGGATTCTTGGTTCCTGATAACTGTGAAGTCATCACACCACCTGTGGACTGCCCACCACTGAACTTGTTTAAGTGAAAGAACAAATGCCTGCTTTGCCTAAGCTTCTGTGCTAGCAGCCAAACGAACTTCCTGTCTGACTCAGAATTTAACCTATTTTCTGTTACCTTGACACTGGACTTTCCCACCTGCTAGATGCCTTGCTGGGAATGGTCACCACCACCTGTGAGGTCCTTCTCATCTTTCAAAACCTAGCTCGAATGTCACTTTCTCCTGCAGGCTGTCCCCTGCTGCCCCTTCCCTCTTTGGGCTCACTGCTATTCAGCTTCCCAACTACCCACTTGCTGCCCATCCATTGCAGACTCTCCACTGCTGGTCTCCTTCAGCCTCCCTCTAGCATTTATCTAGTTGATCGCTATCCCCAAGGTCTCTGTGCACTTTCTTTAGCTTCTCTTTCTTTCTCACTGCCAGGGCCTTCTCAGTCTTTCTCCAGGTTACTCTGCTTCTGACCCCTGAAGATTGCAGCATCTTAGGAGTCTGTTCTGGGCACTCTCTTCTTTTTACTCTCTATGCACCCCCAGAGGATCACACTCAGCCCTGTGGCTCCAGCCACCACCTCTATGCTAATGACTCCAAACCCAGTGGGGCACTGATCTCACTTGGCTCACAAGAACAATTGTTAAAACTTCAGGAATTGGGCTGGTCACGGTGGCTCAGCCTGTAATCCCAGAACTTTGGGAAGCCAAGGTGGGTGGATCACCTGAGGTCAGGAGTTTGAAATCAGCCTGGCCAACATGGTGAAACTCCATCTCTACTAAAAATACAAAAATTAGCCAGATGTGGTGGTGGGCGCCTGTAATCCCAGTTACTTGGGAGGCTGAGGCGGGAGAATCCTTTGAACCCAGGAGGCAGAGGTTGCGGTGAGCCGAGGTCGCACCACTGCACTCCAGCCTGGGTGTCACAGCAAGACTCCGTCTCAAAAAAAAATAAAAAAAATAAAAAAAAGAAAGAAAGAAAAAGAAAAACTTCAGGAATTGTGTGAGCCAGTTGTTAAAGCCATTACACTGTTAAAAATTAAATTATATAAAGTTATAGTTAAATTATGTTAAAAACATAGATAATACTCAAAACACATAACTTCCTAGTTATTTTACTATTATCTGTGCTCTTAAGGTTATTTTTATCTATGTTATCTGTATCACGAAAATTCTAGATAACTGAACCAATTTTCTGTTCAGTGACATCACACTGACAGCTTAGAATCAACTGTAGTGGGTGTATTTTACCCCACAGACATTGGCAAACTATAAATGTAGGTGTTCCTTCCTGTCTGCCCTTCTCCCATCCCAACCTTGGAGAGCCATTCGTGTCATTTGTTAAAGAATTCTGAGTACACTGTGGCTCAAATTTGCACCTGAAGTCAGCCTGGAGTGCTTTCCTGAGCTCTGGGCTCAGAAACCCTACTATCTGCTGGACACCCCCTCCAGCTTGTCTGTCATTCCCCCAGGCAAGCTCATCATCATCTCCCACCAAGCTGCTCCACCCCCTCAATGCCTATTTCATTTTGCAGCAGCATCACTCACTCCATTGTCCAATCCAGAAACCTGGGAATCTTCCTCGACTTGTCCTTATCCCTCTCCCGTAACACCTAATAAGTTACTCCCAAGTGATATTCACATCTCTCCTTCCAGCCCTGCTCCAGCCCCACTGGAGCTTCTGTAGTTCAGGTGTCCTTTTCCCTCCTCTAGAGTCTGCCCCAGCCTCCTACTGATCTTTCTACAGCCAGCCTTATCCTCCTCCAACCCATCTCCGTTTGGCCCCATAAAATGTACATCTCATTAGGTCTCTTGTGCTTAAAATCCTTCAGTGACTTCCCGTTTCCTGTGATCTGAAGTTCAGATACACTTCATTTCATCTTCTTTCTCCCTTCCTCCTTTCCCTGCTCCTCCATCCTCCTTCATCTTTCTTTATCTCATACTCTGGCATCAGGACTTCTTAATCCCAAGCCACAGAAATCACTTCTGGGTGATTTAAGCAGATAAGGAGTTTATTAAATACTGGTCAGCTCATGGGCCAGGTGCAATGGCTCATACCTGTAATCCCAGCACTTTGGGAGGCTGAGGTGGGAGGATCACTTGAGGCCAGCAGTTTGAGGCCAGCAGTTCGAGACCAGCCTGGGCCACCTAGTGAGACCCCATCTCTACAAAAAATAAATAAGTAAATCACAAACAAATACCCCATCTCTACAAAAAATAAGTAAATCACAAACAAATAATAAATATTTGTTAAATTAGTCAGACATGGTGGCATGCACCTGTAGTCTCATCTACTGAAGGGGCTGAGATGGAAGAATCGCTTGAGACCAGGAGTTCGAGGCTGCAGTAAGCTATGATTGACTGTGCCACTGTACTCCAGCCTGGGTGATGCAGTGAAGCCTTATCTCTTAAAAAAAGAAAAATACTGGACAGCTCAAATAATCTCCAGGATAGCTAGAAAATCCGCATTGGTGACCACACAGCCTGAAATGATGCCCCAAATCCCACTACCAGGCAGACCCATGAAGAATCCCAACACCATGGCTGGGCATGGACAGTGCAGCTTGTCCTGTTGGTGTTGGACACTCCCACAGTGAGTGTCAGTGCTGCCAATGATCCTTGGCAGGAGCTGCCACCACCACTTTTCCACACCAGAACACACCCCCGCCTCCTTCCCTGCTGCTTCCTGGGACTAGCTTCAGGTCCCAAGTCTGGAGCTGCACCTGTCAGTCACATGTCCTGGTTGCAAGGAAGACTAAGAAAGCAATTATTTGGTATGGTCATCTCTCAGAGGGGAAGGTGGGTTCTGCCTCAGAAGGTGGGGGACCCCTTTAAACATGGGAAGGGGGAATTCTGATGCTGACAGACCAAAAATAATTACAGGTATCCTCCATGCTAGTTCTTTTTTTTTTTTTTTTTTTTTTTTTGGTGATGGAGTCTCGCTCTGTTGCCCAGGCTGGAGTGCAGTGACACGATCTTGGCTCATTGCAAGCTCTGCCTCCCGGGTTCACGCCATTCTCCTGCCTCAGCCTCCCGAGTAGCTGGGACTACAGGCGCCCGCCACTACGCCCGGCTAATTTTTGTATCTTTAGTAGAGACGGGGTTTCACTGTGTTAGCCAGGATAGTCTCGATCTCCTGACCTCGTGATCCGCCTGCCTCAGCCTCCCAAAGTGCTGGGATTACAGGCTTGAGCCACCGCACCCGGCCACTAGTTCTTAAAATAATACAAGTAAAATACTATCCAAGGGAAGATAATCAAACAGCACCAGGAAGGAAGGCAATGGAATGTGAAACTTCCTTCCCGGAACCCTCTCAGTCCCATTTCCTAGGTGCAACGCCCTTTAACAGTTTTTTCAGAAATTATTACAGATGTGTGGCGAGGTGAGGTGGCTCATGCCTATAATCCCAGCACTTTGGGAGGCCTAGGAGGGCAGATCACTTGAGGTCAGTAGTTCGAGACCAACCTGACCAATATGGTGAAAACCTGTCTCTACTAAAAATACAAAAATTAGCCAGGTGTGGTAGCACATGCCTGTAATCCCAGCTACTTGGGAGGCTGAGGCAGGAGAATTGCTTGAACCCTAGAGGTGGAGGTTGCAGTGACCCAAGATTGCACCACTGCACTCTGGCCTGGGTGACAGAGGGAGATTCTATCTCAAAAAAAGAAAAAGAAAAAAGAATTGTATATCTAGCCATAAATATGCGTATGTTTGTATATAAAGTGTCTGTGTATAATGTATATAGTATGTGATAAGTATGTATATGTTAGTATATAATATATATTTGACACATAGAAAATTATAAATACTTATACATAAACTATAATTCCCTTTGTATCAAAATTGGCTCATTCCACACATTGCAGTTTGGCACCTTGCTTCTCCCACTTAACACCACATCTTGGCACACTCCCATGTCAGCACACATGGGTCTAGCTCATCTTTCCCAACCATAGTGTGGCACTGCACTGGGTGGACATGCCACAGTTAATTAGCCAGTCCTGTACAGGTGATCATTTAGATCATTTTCAGTTTTTGGCTACAAAAAAACCATGCTACAGTGAATCCTTGCACAGATATCTTTGTGTGCATGTACGACTAGAGTCACAGGGGATCAATTCCTGGAAGGGGAGCTGCTGGCTCCAAAGGCGCATGCATTTATGCTTTTGGTAAACACTGCCAAATTGCCTTCCAAAATGTCTGCGCCAATTTGCAGTTCTACCAGCGGCCTGGGAACATTTTTTGTTTGGTTGGTTGGTTGGGTTTTTTTTCTTTTTCTTTTTCTTTTTTTTTTTTTTTTTTTTTTTTTTGCAGTCTGGCTGCTGGTGGCCCCCTTACCTAATTACCTGTCACTTACACACCCTGCATTTCTGGCCACAGTGCCTTTGCCCATGTTGTACCCATAGCCAAAAATTCTCTTTCTCCCTAGCCTGCTAGATGAAGTGTTCCCCTTCCTGCCAGGCCACAGTTCAGATGTCACCTCTTTTTATGTCCTTTCCTGACTCCCCTGAGCTGTCAGAGTCCCTTTCCTCTGGGATACTACAGCTTCTTGGGCATAATTCTATCATAGCACCAACTGAGGGCCTACTGTGTGCCTGGCATTCTGTGATCATTTTGACAGTCCCCACCATAAACACACAAAAAAGTGGTTTTGTTCTCCACCTCCCTCCATCCTGGCTCTCCAGCTGCGCTGTCTTTTGTCAGCACAGCACTGCTTTGGGGCGTTTGCATTTGCACTCTCTATGGATCTTGTCCTCACCCATTGTGGTGCCATGGTGCCTCTCTGGAGTCTCTACAATTCACCTGCTGGTGGAGGCTTTCCCTGACCACCCTGTCTCAAGCACCCCTCCTCTAGTCCCCGTGTTACATCACCGTTACCTTCACAAATTACAAGCTGTAATGACCTTGTTGCTTTCGATGTTGATCCGTTTATTTTCTGTCCTGTCTTCCCCCGCTGAGCACACGAACACACACACGTACAAACACCCCCATGGTAAGCTTCCCCAGACCAGGAACCTTGTTTTGCTTTTCCACTGCCTCCAGCCTTGAACCTGCACCACTTGTCTAAGCGCTCAGTAAACATTCGTTGAATTAACCATTCCTGTTTTACAGAGGAGGAAACTGTCATTCAGAAAGGAGAGCCAAGTAGCTCAAGGTCCCACGGTTAATAAAAAGCACAGCTGAGATTCGAGCCCAGCAGAACTCCAAATCCAATCGCGTGATTTCTTCCCCACTCTTCGCACGCCGCATTGTCCCCCTCCTCCACCTCCCAACAGACTACGAGAGTCTCACGACCGGGGCCCCCAGGGGCGCGTCCCGGGCCCGCCCCGGGAGGCTCATCGGCTACGCGCAGTCACCCTCCCCGCCCCCTGTCAGTCAGGCCGAGGGGGCGGCGCGGCCGCCAGGCGGGTGCTGAGCTCAGAGCTGCCGCAGCGCCAGAGCCGGAGCCGGAGCGCGCGAGCTCGCAGGGCGGGAGGAACTAGCGGTGGCTGGCGACGCACCGGAGACCTGGGCACTTCTGCGCTCCTGCTGAGGACCCGCGACCCAAGCGCCTGACCCCGGCCCTATCCCCACTCCGGCCCCTAGTCCACCCCGGCCCGGCCTAGCGGAGCCCCCGCGTCCGCCCGCCGCAGCCACCGTTCCATCCCCAGCCCCGGCCCCGCATCCAGGTGAGGCGGCCGCGCGCCGGGGATGGGGAACGGGATGAGGGTGGAGAGGGGACTGAGGCGGCAGGAGGGAGCTGGGGAAGGGGATGGAAAATGGAGGGGGGTCCGGAGGATGCACATCAGTGTGCACCCCGGAGTATGTGAGTATGCTCTGGTGTTTGCAGCTGCCCGGGCGGCTGTGGGGACGTGTGTCTGCGCCCGTGTGGGTCGGGGTGTTCGTGCGCGTTGGAGCGTCTGCGTGTCCTGTGTGTGCACGTGAGCTTGTCCGTGGTGTATGTTTGTGTGCATGACCGTGTGACTCTGCCGTGCGTGTACAGGCGGGTCCTGGATCTTCGCGCCGAACCAGCACTCCGGTTCCACGGGGCTGCAGGTTGCAGGGCCCGGATAACAGAGGCAGTGGCCCCTCCCGCATTCCCGGGTTTCAAGGACGCTAGGACTCTCCGCGGCCCTGAGGCTTCGCACTGGGGAGTGGGGTGGGATGGGGGAAAGCGGGACGGGGCTCAGGGTCCAGAAGGGCGCCGTGGTCTCGGGAGGAGGAGGGGACCCACGTCCCTCGGAAGGGGCTGGGGTGAGGGTGCGGGGCCAGAGCACCGGTGCCCGTGTATCGCCCTCCCCAGGTCGCCAGGATGGACGTGTTCATGAAGGGCCTGTCCATGGCCAAGGAGGGCGTTGTGGCAGCCGCGGAGAAAACCAAGCAGGGGGTCACCGAGGCAGCGGAGAAGACCAAGGAGGGCGTCCTCTACGTCGGTGGGCGAGGGGCGGGGTTTCTGGGCCTGCAGAGCTGGGGATCCCCCAAGAGTGTAGAGCTGGGGCCGGGTCCCGAGAAGGGGGGTTCTGGGCAGGAGAATATGAGTCAGCAGATGGGGCGGGGTCAGCAGGGGTCACGGGGGACATAGCCAGCCCATAGAAGCCTGGGTCTGTATCCGGAAATGGGGACACGGGGTGGGCTGATGAGGGCGAGCTCCAGCTGAAAGGCCAGGGACCGGTGCAGTGATGAAAGCAGAGAACCTCCTTTTTCTTATCCTTATTACCATTATTACTAGTTACCTGGTGTTGAACACTTGCTGTATGCCAAGTACTGGGTAAAATGTCATAACATCCATTTCCTCATTTAATGCTCCAGCCCATTCTACAGATAAGGGAAACTGGGCTTCCCAGAGGTCTAAGTACCTTGCCCAAGGTCACCCAGCTGGTAAATGCTGAAACTGGGGTTTGAAAGAGCTTTATAGAGTCGGAAGCCCCACCCCTTCCCTTGTGGCGCCTCCCTCCAGCACCTCCAAGGCTGAGTTGAGTTGTGTTCCAGGTCCGCCTGCATCACCACTCCTGTGGTCTTACCGTTGCCATCTCTCCTCCCCGTCCGCTTTCCTTGCAACCACCGGCTGGTATCAGGAGAAAGGCCAGGGTTGGATAACTTGCCCAGGGTTGTAGCATATTTGGATTGTGGCCATTTGAAAAATATTTTGTGTCCACTTATTATGTGCCAGGCCTCCTGCGAATGCTGGGGTTTCACAATGAACAGGAAAGAATGGTTCCTGCTCTCCTGATGGTGATACAGAGCATTTCAGTAGTGCAAGTTGACATCCAGTGGCTCCCCGAAGAGAATGCCTCATCCCTGAGTAATAAGAGGGGGCAGGGCTGCAGAAAAGCCAGGTGCAAAGGCCCTGGGGTGAGCTGGGGGCAAGGCAGGAAGTAGTGGTAGGAGGTGAGGTCAGAGTGATGGGCAGGAGACAGTTCACGAGGGCCCTTTGCAGGCCAGGGCAAAACGTTGTTATCATGGCCGCGAGAGATTGTAAGCAAGGGACTGCCATGATGTGATTAGTTTAGAAAGGTCTCTTGGGCCTCTGGGGACAGAACAACTGCAGAGAGGTCTGATGGGAGATGGTAAAGCCACAGGATGAGGGTGGCAGGGACGAGGGCGGTGGCAATGGAGACCGGGAGAAGGCTAAATTGCATGTCTGCTTGATACCAGCTCTGGCCTCCCTCCTGCCTCCTCCCCAAGGTCTTTCATTCCTGCTGGCCTCTGGCTCCCTGACATTGTCTCTCTGATAATAGACTCAGCCCCTCCAAGCCATACTGCTCTTCCCCTTAGATTGGCACTTCCTGTTCCTCCCTCTGCCTGGGAGCCCCTGATGGACCCCAGTTCCTACAAGTTAAAGCCTCGGCTCCCTGTACCCTGGCATTCAATGCCCTTCACAGTCCTGCCTCAATTTACGTTTCCCACCACACCCATGGCTCCTGGCACATGGACTGTCCTGAAAGCACATTGCTCTGCCTTGTCTAAGTGGGTCCCTGGGCCTGGGATACCCTCTGCAATTTCCTTTCTGATGTCTATCTGCTCCCCATTTCTCAAGGCCCAGGCAGTGTTCCTTCCCTCCTCACACAGTCCTTGGAGGCTGGAAGTCCTCTCCCCACTACTTGAGGTCCAGGAACCGAATCTGTTCTCTTACCCACTTTAGACAGTGAGAGATTGGTCCAGGGCCTGGCACAGAGTAGGTGGAAACTGATGTTTTGTGGGAGGAGTGAAAGGGGAGCATGCAGCCTGCCCCTCCTGTTTCTGGGTGCTGGTTGGCCGTCGCCCTGAGAACCCTGTCTTCCCACGCCAGCCTCTCACCCCAACCCCCTGCCAGGCTCAGCCTGCCTAGACACCCAGTTCTGGCTCCATCACTGTTGTCTGTGTTGCCACATTGTCAGACGGGATACTCCCCGCCCCGTTTCCGGCTCTTATCCTCCAGCCCAGATCAGGCCCTCTGGCCTTCCCAGCAGCCCCCAGCCATTTTGATGTGACTAAGGTGCTACCCTCCTAGGAAGGCCCAGCCAATGCCATGGGTGCCAGTCACAATCTGCACATCACCTTTAGACCCACCCTGAGCCTGACACCCCCGACTTTGGCCAGAAGAAGGGGTTTGCACCCCTGTTAGGAGAAGAGACTCTTTAAAGGAAATGGAATGGGGCAGTGGGCTGTGGGCAGTGGTGCATTGGGCACAAGGGGAACCTTTCAAATATATAGCTTTGTCGCCTCCCAGCTCCACCCCTACTCCCACCCCCCACCTGCCTCCCATCCTGGGCTACATGCTGTTAGAGTGGTTGGTAGCTGAAGTTTGAGGGCCAGAAAGGCCGGAACTTGAATGTCAGTTCAGCCACTTCCTAGTGGCGGAACCCACACTGAGCTTCCATCTGTGGAACAGGGACAATAACAGCACCCGCCTCCCAGGGCTGGGGAAAAGCGAAGTGCAATGGGGCAGGCAGATGACCTTACACAGCACCGGCCCTCAGCCAGCATCCACTAGAGGGGTGGGGTATCGCGTCAGGCAAGAGAGAACTGCAACTCCTGCAGACAGAGCTGTGGGGGCCCAGTGCAGTGATAAGAGGGGGGTTAACATGGGGGTGCAGGTTGTAGGATGTGGGGACAGTGACGGGATGCCCACTTTGTCATCACCATGCTGTGCTGGAGTTTCTGTTCCCTCAGCACAGAGCCCTTAAATGTGCCGCTTTTTCTCCCTGCAGGAAGCAAGACCCGAGAAGGTGTGGTACAAGGTGTGGCTTCAGGTACCAGCCCAGCCCTGGCACCAGCCCCTTCTCTCACTTAGGCCGGTGATCTGGCCGGGAACCAGAGGGCAGGGGCGGGGGAGACCCCCAAGGCTTCTGCGGGAATGTGCTGTGGGAAGGGCAGGTCCCGGGATACAAGGTGGGGCATCGATGGTTCCCCCTTGCTCCCAAACCCCTTCCTCAACCCCCTCCCTGCTCCAGTGGCTGAAAAAACCAAGGAACAGGCCTCACATCTGGGAGGAGCTGTGTTCTCTGGGGCAGGGAACATCGCAGCAGCCACAGGCCTGGTGAAGAGGGAGGAATTCCCCACTGATCTGAAGGTAAGCGATCCTCCTGACCCGCACATGCGCGCGCACACACACACACACCAGGCACACAAATAAACCTGTCACCATCCCCGCCCCCCAAGTCCTGCCACCAGCATGGAACACAAGCTACTTTGCCTGCCATCCTGCAGGGCCATGCTAGACTCAGCTCAGAATGCATCTGAATAAAGGCGTGCATGGGTGTGATGTGTGATGCTCCCAGTGATGGGGACCCCCAGACCTGGCTGTCTGTGTGTATCGTGCTTGCCAGCGTGACCCAGATGACTACTGGCCACGTCTGCATGTGTCAATGATTGTTCATTCATTTCTTTTCATTCAACAAGTATCCATGCCAGAGAGGAATTGTCGTGGAGGCTGCCGCAGTGAATAGGTTCCTACGTTCCTGCAGCTGACATTGTAGTGGGGGATGATAGTAAAACGCAAGCCAGCAGGCAGGATGCTTTCCACGGGAATAAGTGCTACAGAGAAAAGACAGAGAGGGCAATGGGACAGACAGGCAAGGGGTGAGAGGGCTATTTTATTCAACTGGTTCTTCTCTGAGGAAGAACCAGTTGAGCTGAAACCCAAAGGATGAGAGAGGCAGCCTTGAGATGTGTGGCAAGCGAATTTCAGGCCATAGGAACAGCAAGTACCAAGGCCCTGAGGCAGGTTGGAGCAGGTGGGAGCTGTGCTGGGGTGGGTGTGATCTGTGCAGTTGTGTTTCCTGGGGGCCACTCATGTGTGCATGGAGACAGATCCCCCTACTAGGACTCCCTGATAAAAGGGGATTAAGAGTTGTGAGCTCTGAACCCACCTACCCCTAACCTCAGCTGGGTTTGAATCCTAACTCCGCTACTTCCCGGCTGCGTGACCCTGGGCAGGTCCCACCATGTCTCTGAACCCGATAGTTCGCTTGTAAAATGTGAGTGAACACAATAGGACTCTTATGCAGATTGGAGATAATATAGATTAGATATTCTCAAAGCTTGAGTGTGTATCAATCACCAAGAGGCTGGGTTAAAATACACATCATTGGCCCCATCCTTACAATTTCTGATTCAGTAGGTCTGAGGTGGGGCTGGAGGATTTGCATTTCTAACAAGTACCCAGGTGATGTTGATGCTGCAGTTCCAGGGAGCGTACTATGAGAACCATGGATGTAAAGAGCTGGGTTTGCATACTGTGAGTGCCCCGCAAGAGACTGTGGCCACGTGATCACGCAAGCAGTCTGTGTCTGCCTGCAGGGGATCCTGTGACCACAGGTGTGCCTGGAAGTGGACCCCCATGACATGTGTGTGCAGGCATTAGTTGTGGATGCTCTGTGCCTGTCCACGGACATGTGCAGACCCTGCCTCCATGGGGATGGGGGCTCCTTCTGCAGCGTTTGGTTTGGGTGACCAGTGTACGTTCAGCATGAGTGCATCCACCAGGCTGTGGGAGACCCCATGCTGCCCTCCACTCCTGCCATTTTGCATAGTTGATTCCTTCCACTGTTGGAAGTCAGGGCCTTGACTCAGAAGTTCTAGTTCCAGCCCTGTCTCTTTTCTATTTTTATTTATTTATTTATTTTTGAGATGGAATTTTGCTCTTGTTGCCCAGGCTGGAGTGCAATGGCACAACCTCTGCCTCCTGGATTCTAGAGATTCTCCTGCCTCAGCTTCCCAAGTTGCTGGGATTACAGGCACCTGCTACCACGCCCGGCTAATTTTTTGTGTTTTTAGTAGAGACGGGGTTTCACCATGTTGGCCAGGCTGGTCTCGAACTCCTGACCTCAGGTGATCCACCTGCCTCGGCCTCCCAAAGTGCTGGGATTACAGGCATGAGCCACTGCGCCCAGCCATGACTTCCCATTTCTTATAATCATGTTACCATAATCACTCCCATTCATTGATCTCTTTCATGAACAGGCACTGTCCTAGATGTTTTACATGAACTAACTCATTGACTCTTCACAATGTACCTATATGGCACCATAACCAGCCCATTTTACAGATGAAGACACTGAGGTTTAGAGAAGTGAAGTCACTTGCCCAAGACCCCAGTTCCTGCCTGCCTTCCTCATAAGGTGGTCAGGAGGATAAGCTCAGGCCATGTCACTGGAGTTGCTTGGTGATGGCACAGGGCCAGTCCTAGTGCTGTGAGCTGGGGTGCAAAAGAGAGGCAGGTGCAGCCTCTCTGTCAGCCCCAAGGCTGTTTGTGATGTGGGTGGTTGAACAGAATCATTTCTGTCTGGTCACCTTTCACCTACTGGTGCTTGTTGACGCCTCAAGTCTACCCTCCCAAGGGAGCCCAAGATCGTAGAGTTATAACCCAGACAACAGCTCCTTGGGCACCAGCAGCATGGGGGTACTCATGCAGACCTTGGGTCTGCATTTCTGAGACTCTCTGCTTCAAGCTTGCTTTCCATCCATCATCATGGAATCCTCACCAGCCTCGTTTCCCATGCAACGCTGCTGAGAGTAGAAGCAAAATCACTTGCCTGATGCCAGGTAGCTACCAGGTGGCCAGGCTGGGGTTGTTTGTTTGTTTTCTGAGATGGGGTCCTGCTATGTTGCCCAGGCTGATCTTGAACTCCTGGGCTCAAGCAATCCTCCTGCCTCAGCCCTCCAAGTATCTGGGATTACAGGCTATGGGATTTTTTTTAAGTGAACTTTTTATTGAAGTACAATGTACATGCAGAAAACTGGCAGCTCCATGAAATATTCACAAAGGGAATTCCCCTTGTAACCAGCAGCCAGCTCGAGACAGAACATTATCCCCCAGGACCCCACCTTGTGACCCCTTCCAGTTCCTATCCCCAGGGCCAGGACTAGGGGGAGACAAAAGAGGTGTCTGGGGAACTCGCTCATGGAGTCTCACTTGCACGGCCAGGAGAGGGAGGCCAGGCCTCCCTGACGTCTGCACTCCAGGAGCCTCACCCGCCTCCCATTAGTCCTGGCCCTGCCTATCCCCCTCCAAGGGGAACTGCTTTCTGACTTTTTGTTTTAGATGGAGTCTCACTCTGTTGCCCAGGCTGGAGTGCAGTGGCACAATCTCAGCTCACTGAAACCTCCACCTCTTGGGTTCAAGCGATGCTCCTGCCTCAGCCTCCTGAGTAACTGAGACTACAGGCATGCACCACCATGCCTGGCTAATTTTTGTATTTTCAGTAGAGATGGGGTTTCATCATGTTGGCCAGGCTAGTCTCAAACTCCTGACCTCAAGTGATCTGCCCACCTCGGCCTCCCAAAATGCTGAGAGTGGTAACAGGCATGAGCCACTCTTCCTGGCCTTGCTTCCTGGCTTCTATCAGCACAAAATTAGTTGGGTGTTTTTT
Source organism: Macaca nemestrina (assembly GCF_043159975.1). NCBI lineage: Eukaryota > Metazoa > Chordata > Mammalia > Primates > Cercopithecidae > Macaca > Macaca nemestrina. Next base: position 3,739,164 of record NC_092130.1, read on the forward strand.
GACTTATTGTAAATGTTATCATGAGGCTGGGCGCAGTGGCTTATGCCTGTAATCCCAGCACTTTGGGAGGCCGAGGTGGGAAGATCACCTGAGGTCATGAGTTTGAGAATAACCTGGCCAACATGGCGAAACTCCATCTCTACTAAAAATACAAAAATTAGCCGGACATGGTGGCACATGCCTGTAATCCCAGCTACTTGGGAGGCTGAGGCAGGAGAATCGCTTGAACCCAGGAGGCGAAGGTTGCGGTGAGCAGAGATTGCACCACTGCACACCAGCCTGGGCCGCAGAGCAAGACTCTGTCTCAAAAAAAAATGTTATCATGAAGTCCATGCTCTTCTATTCTGTATCTGGCTTCCTCCATTCATCAGGAAGCTTGTGAGACTCAGCCCTGCTCTTGTATGCATTGTTGTTCTTCATTCTTGTTGTGTAGTATTCCATTGTGTCATTAGCTCACAAGGCACACATCCATTCTTCTCATGTTGGACATTTGGGTTGTTTCCAAACAATGTGCTCAAGCTGGCTTTTTTTTTTTTTTTTTTTTTTTTTTTTTTTTTTTGAGATGGATTCTCACTCTGTTACCTAGGCTGGAGTGTGCGATCTTGGCTCACTACAACCTCCGCCTCCCGGGTTCAAGCTATTCTCCTGCCTCAGCTTCCCAAGTAGCTGGGACTACAGGCATGCGCCACAGTGCCCAGCTATTAAGCTGGCATTTTAAACACTACATTCCATCCCTGGGTTCTGGTCATAGCTGGGTGACTTGGGGGCAAAATAACGTTTCCCCACCTCCTAGGCCTTGGCATACCCATCTGTGCAGTGGGGAAATGAGCCAGGTCAGGAGCTGGAAACTCATGTGCCCACAGGGCCCACCTAGACAGGTAATGTGAAGGAGCTGACGCTGCCTGGATGGGACTGGGACACCCAGGGTGCAGATGTGGTCAGGGCAGGCTTTCCTCGGCACCATTGCTCCTGGATCCCAGGTGTGTGCCAGCCCACAGGAGGCCCTGCACAGGTTGTACATGGATCCCAGGCTGTCGCGTGTGCTTGTGTGTGCAGCCAGCTCGGTCCCATGTTTGTTCACATACATGTGGTCGTCTGCAGGTGTCTGGCCATGTGTCTGGCAGCCCACCCACATACATGCCCGCTGGTCTGCGCCTGTCTGGGCAGCAGACGCAGTGGGGAGGGGAGAGTCTTAGCTCACACATCCAAGCAACACCACGAGCTGTGGCTTCCAGCTTATCTTAAAATAGCAACAGCTGAAGAAATGAGGCCACACAGGGCCTGGGGGAGGGATGAGTGGAAGGTAGCAGGGAATGGCTCAGAGCCCCTGCCCAGCCCTGTCCCTGAGCCTCCAGCTCCCTTCAGCCCAGGGGAACCCCCAGGGTTATCTCTGGGGTCCCGATGCCCAGCACAGAGCCTGACACAAAGGATGAGGCATAAGCTGGTGACTGAGTATCCAAATGGTGGAAGTGCAGAGGCCACCATGCATGGGGGGAGCACTGTGGAGAGCCAGCTCCCGCTCCACACTGTCACTTCAACTGTGATTCAGGGGAATTTCCCCCTTAACCTCCCTCCCACTTCCAAGGCATTCCAAATAAACAGCTGAATTAGAAATTATCCTTGCTCTGCCAACCCACCCTAGCCTTCCCCACTCCAACCAGCCCAAAGCTTCCCAGTGTGGGAATTTGGGGGGCATCCTGGCTGTCCTCACCAGCCCTGCCCTTCTCTGCCCACAGCCAGAGGAAGTGGCCCAGGAAGCCGCTGAGGAACCGCTGATTGAGCCCCTGATGGAGCCAGAAGGGGAGAGTTACGAGGATCCACCCCAGGTGAGGGGGCAGCAGGGCTGGGGGGGACTTTGGGAATCCAGGATGATTGCTGCCGTCCCTAGCTGGGGTGGGACATCCCTGGCATGAGATGGTTGGGCCAGGGAGCTTGACACCCTTCTTCTAGAACCCAGGCCCCAGGAGGTGGGAGCAGGGAGGAGAGGGCAGATAGGGTCTAGCGCTGGGCCCCAGGAACCCCTGCCCAGGAATTCTCTGCTGTCCCCAACTTCCAGGCTCCTCCCCTGCCCAGGAAAAGGGGAAGGTACTATTCCTCCTTGAGGGAGAGGGTTATTGGGCCAGGGCTTGGCCATTTGGTCTCCAACTCCTCCTCCCTTTTGCTCTTCTCTACTTCACCCCCATCCCTGTGATGCAGGAGGAATATCAGGAGTATGAGCCAGAGGCGTAGGGGCCCAGGACAGCCCCCACCAGCAGCACAATTCTGTCCCTGTCCCTGCCCCGCCCCCTAGAGCCAGGGCTGTCCTTTGACTCCTTCTCCCCAATCACGAGATCTTCCTTCCGCTCTGAGGCAAACTCCTCGGAGCCTGTGTTAGTGTCTGTCCATCTGTCTGTCCTACCCACCCACGTCCAACCCTGGGGCGTGGACAGGGCCGGGGTTGCGGCCGCGGCTGGGAGCCTCGCCCCTGCAGTGTTGCCTCCTCCCGTCCAGCGTCTGCGCGGATGTAGCATGTTCTATGTGTTTTTAAACGAAGATCCGAAGCGACGGCTCCTCCCTGATCCCCGACAGTGGCTCTCCAAGGGGCCCCCGGGCAGCCTCAGAGCACCCCGCCCCACTCCCATTAACTCCGAGAACATTTTTTTTTAACCAAAACCAGGAGCCAGGCTGTGCCATGTCCCCCCTCCCACCGCCCCCAGCCGGCCCGGTCCGAACGCGGGCGTCGTGTGTTGTGATTGTGGCATGGAGAGTCCCCATCCCCCCCGTGTGAGCGTGTCCCGGGCGGGTGGGCCCGGCCGCCCCCCGCGAGTCCATGAATAAAGCTAATCTGTCTGTAGCCGGCGCCGCACGGGCAGGGCTGGGCTGGGCGCCGGGTGGGGGCGGCACGTGGCGGCGGGTGTTCCAGGTCCCAGTCTGCCCCTCTGCGCTCTTCGGGGTCTGGCACACACAGCCGAGGTACAAGACTGGCCACCTCTGGCTTCGTGTCTCCATCTTCTACTCTGTCCCCCGATGGCAGGTCGGGGAGGGTGCTCCCCGGGCTGGGAGGCGGGAAGGTGGCCTCGGGCGCCGCCTGCTAGTCCCTAAAGTGCCAGCTGGGAGTGCAGGATCTAGGGAAGCCCCATGACGCCGCAGTGTTGGAGCGGAAGGGCTCACATCTGGCCGCACAGGCAGCGCAGGCGCGCCAATGCCCACTCACGTGCGGACCCCGCGTGCCTGTCCGTGGGTCCAAGTGCGCGAACCCGAGTGTGCGCACTCTGGCCGCGCAAGCGTGCAAACACGTGTGCATGCACGCTGGCCAACACGTGCAGACCAGCGCGCTCCCATTCGAGCGCTGAAAGACCTCTCCCACTCCAGAACGTGGACACACACAAAGCCCCGCGCATACCTACCCAACGCAGAAAAACCTGTCTAAGGGAAGGGGAAATGGGCAACTGCCCCTGGAGCCAGCAGAGCCCTGGCCTCCGGTGCTCCACCCTCCCACCCCCACGAAGGCGCCGGAATGTTTGAGGCCAAAAGTTTGAGGTGGGCGAGGGCCCGCAAAGGTCTGGGATGCCGCCTGGGAGCCTTGAGCGGATCAGGATCAGCACTAGGGGGCCCCCAACACCGCCTCAGAGTGAGACAGATGGAGGCGGAGATACTGCTGGCTCCGCGCTGAGGCACCGCCCCCCCATGTGCTGCCTTTATTGGCCCAGGCACTCCCCGCTCGAGGCCCCGCCCCTGCCCTCTTGCCGCAGCGGCCTTATTTCCGCGCTTGCACCGAGGCCCCGCCCCGTCCCGCAGAGGCCCCGCCCCCACAGGACGGGATATTGGCGTGGCTGTGCCGCAGAGGCCCCCAAACTCGCCTGCGCAAGACCCTACCCTATTCTAAACCTCGGTGCGACCTCAATTCCGTGCCGCAAGACTGCGTCGCCCTCCAGCCCCTAGCTGGAAGAAGTTTGCTCTATTCAGTTAGCCCCCGAGTGTTAGCGCCTCTTTCCCTAAGTTGTTGGAGGCGAGAAGTGGTGCCAAGCTGGGAAGAAGGCCTTGAACGCTGCGGGAGACCGTTCTGCTCAGGTCACCTTGGCCCGCAGGGTAGGGACCTTTATTTCCTGAAGTAGGAGGCAGCTGGCAGACGGGGTGCGGGGGGTTGGGGGGGGCGCGGGGAACAAACCGGTGGTCTTGGATTCTCTGAGTCACTTACGTGAGGATGTCACGCGCTCCAGATCCCTTTTGGTTGAATTAAGATGCTTCTCACAACCACAATCCGTGGGGATTGCAAATTCGTGGCCCTCAGGCTGAATTTGGCCTGTAGATATGTTTGATTTGCGAGCACAAGGTTTTAAAATTGTGAAATTTGAATGCCTTTAGGCTGGACACACCTTTTCCGCTTGGCCACGGTCTGTCCCCTCCTTTTGTATCACACCCATCCACTTCACTCATTTTCATGCACTGCCTGGCCTCTAAAGACTGAGTTTGCCGCCTCCAATCCAGCTACCAGCACCTGACCCCCATTTTTAAACGCCAAAAACCAGGTTTGCCATCTGGCTTGTGGGGAGATTCATTCCTGCTTCCTGGGTGCCAAGCCTCACATCTGGTCCCACTGAGAATGGTTCTGCTCAGAGACCAGTGTTCTTATCTGCCAGGGTCAATGCATTCCAGGCACAGGCTAGAAGTGTCAGCCAAGATACCAGTCTTGTGTCAGAAGCCTTGACCGTGTGCATGTGAGAGGCCACACATCTCATGGGCTCTCCCTTGTGACAGGGACCAAGCCATTTCCGAAGTGCCCAGTACATCCCACCATGAAACGCTTATCTCCAGTAATTTCACTGGAAACTGCCCTCAAGTCTTTCTTGTTTTTTACCCCCAATTTATGGATGAAGGAATGAAGGCTGGAGAGGCAGTTACCCTGCCCACCGTCACCGTTGCTGGGAAGTGGCAAAGGCCACATTCAGCCCCAAGCCTGTCTCCAAAGCTCAACTCCTTTGGAATTTCCAAAAGGGGACTGCTTTGCCTCTGAGGGGAGATAAACAAAAGACACAAGCAACAGGAAAATGTGGAGGTAGCAGTGTGGAGATTACGGACACTTGTGCAATTTCATGGAGCCAGGGAGCGAGGCTATGCACGTGGGGGGGTTTGAGCTGTGTGTGCACACTTACAAAGGTGGTATGGGCATGAAGTGTGCTCTGTCTGCATCAGTGTTCACGCATGTACACATGTTGCCCACAAGTGTTGTGGGTTCGTTTAGTCCAACAGTGTGCGTGGCACAGCTGCTCTGTCCTTAGATGAAGGAGGGGCTGCAGGGAACAGCCCTCAGGTCACTGCTCCAACTAGAGCTCACCTAGTGATCACAAAATGGCCAAGAAATACGTGGAACGAGGTAATCTTGAGTTTTACGAAGAACAAAGCAGAGCAGTGTGAGAGAATGTGATGAAGAGGAGGTGGTGAGCAACCTTAAAATAAGGCGACCAGGTCAGTTGTCTGAGGAGGGGAGGTTGGAGCTGAAACCTAGTGGAGAAGAGGGTGGTATGGGAAGACCTGGGGGGTGGCAAGTGTCACGGGTGGAGGAAAAGCCCACCTCGCTGTGTGTCTGTGTGTCCCCAGCAGTGTGGTCATGAGGCTGATCCCAGATCTCCTGAGATCTGTGGATCCAACCCCACCTCACCTGGCCCATGATTTCCCTTTGTCTGCCGGCCTCCTCCTCCACCCAGACAGCAGCCGTCACCTCTGCCTGCTGCAACCCTCCCTCTTCTGAGCTTTCCTTAGTCCTCTAACTGGAAGTGATTTCTCCTCCTCACCCCCATCCTGCTTTGCTGTGCACATAGAGACTGCCTTTCCACCTGTGTCAGCACCCTGAGGACCCTTGCTGGGCGGCTAACCTGAAAACTGCCCTCTCCCACTGATGGAGGGCTGGGGAGGGTCCCCCGTCCCCACTGTTCGTCGGTCTCCCCACCCCCACCCCCAGTAATGCAGCTCCACAGCTTTCTCTGGAACTTTATTTTTGTTTTCTCCCTTCCCTATTTATAGCTCTCTCCCCTTCAAACCATCCCTGCATCCATCCTGTTGCCTAGAAACGGGCTCTGGGCTGAGGGTGGGGGAAGGCCAGGCCGAGCCCAGGCAGGGGAAGGAAGAGCTGTCACCCACTCCCCTGTTAGCACCACCCCCAGGCTCCCAGAAGCCCACCCCTCCCTCTGCCCAGCACCCATGGTGTTTTTTTAAAAGAGAAAACAAAATGTGACAAGCAGCAGCCTTTGGGAAGTCCTCCCTGGCTCCTCAAGGGCACCATGATCATGATTTCACTCGCACCTCTCAATAGCCTATCCTGCCTGAAGCCTGGACCCATTTTTTCAGATGAAGAAAGGGAGGTTTCAAGAAGCAAAAGTCTTGCAGCCCAGGTACCCTCTCAGTGGCAGCTCCATGCTGTGGGGTTGAGAGCCTTGGGATATCGGCCTGACACACTGAAAAGAAAGCTTGAAAGCATCAATCATTCTGTAATTATTTACTTACAGAAGGATGGAGGGAAAAAGTTTACAACAAACCTGCCACACAGCAAGCCACTGGCCATGCATCCACCATGCCCTCTACCATGCGCCCTACCATGCCCCTGCAGTCCCCCCACCTACCTCCTACTGTGCGCCCACCACACCCAACTGCAGCTTAACTTCTGGCCCTAGTGCTTCCTTCCACAGATTGGACCAGGCCTGCTTCCTGACTCCGTCACGCCACCAACTGTGGCAGCGGAAGTTCACATAACCTCTCTGAGCCTTGGTTTCCTGAGTCCCAAAATGAGGACTCCCCATAGGACTAGTAGGAGAATTACATGCAATACTGATGAGAAAGTGCTTTGTAAATTATAGAGTGCTGTAAATTGGGAGTGATCAGTTAGAATAGTTAATATTGTTTATTGTTGTTGTCGTTGTTAGGGCCAAGAGGTAGGGCAGGGGAGCCAAAATCAGCCCTGAGATTAGAGAGGGAGCCTCTGGCCAGTGTCCAGGAAGAAGGACTCCTTTCCCTGGCAGAATGAGGGACATGGGTGGGGGCTGCCTGGGCACACCTGCAGGATATCACGGAGTGGAGGAGGGCACAGAGGTCCTCTTGTGCCCAATTTCTCCCTCTCAAGTGCTCCATCCCTTATTGTCCACCCCCAACTCATTGTCCCCTGCCCTAAGGTTCAACTTTGCTTTCCAAATAAGCTCTCTGGGATAACTTGAGCCCAGGAGTTCGAAATCAGCCTGGGCAACATAGCAAGACCCTGTCTACAAAAAATACTAAAAATTAGCTGGGTGCAATTGCTCACACCTGTAGTCCCAGCTACTTGGGAAACTGAGGTGGGAGGATTGCTTGGGCTCAGGTACTGGAGGCTGCAGTGAGCTGTGATCATGACACTGCGCTCCATCGTAGGCAAAGCAAGACCCTGTCTCAAAAAAGAAAAAGAAAAAGAAAGGCTCTTGGGCAGTATGGGAGAGAGGGCTGCCAAGGAGCAGCTGGGCCATGATTCAGCCTGAGTCACCATCCAAATCCTGGAGCCTCCCTCATCCAGGTCGGGCTGCAGCTGCTGGGGGTGAGGGGGTGCAGCGAGTGGGGAGGGGGCCTGTGTGAGCAGCAGGCTGTGTGCATATGTGCCCAGGCCAGGGCTCTCGTGACCACCAGTGCAGCACTGTGAGGGCCTGGGGGCGGTGCCTATGAGGAGATCAGGGTGGGGAAGGTGACCCAATGTGCATCAGTTATCTGGGCTGACTGAGAAGGTCGGGTTTCCTTGTGTGTGTGCATGTGTGTGTGTGTGTAGCATGTGCACATGTATGAGGTTGTATGTATGTCTGAGCGGGGCTAGAGTTTGACTCCCAACTTTGTTACTTTCTAATTGTGCAACCCTGGCAAGTTACTTAACGTCTCTGAACTTTTTAGTTTCCTCACCTACGAAATGGGAATAATTGTATTGTCTCACATGGTTTTCTTTAGGATTAAATAGAATGAGGTGAAGACTGTAAAACACGTATGTACAGTAAGTGGTATACTACCATCGTTGTCATCATCTGGGGAGTCCTGGGTGAGACATGGCACACAGGAGAACGGGTGTGGGTCCGAGTGTCTGTATTCAGAGGGTGCAGGTGTGTGGGGTCTGGGTATTTGTTATTTTTATTTTTAAATAATTTTTTTTTAAATTTCGTTCAATCTTCATAGCCAGCTATGGGTAAGTATTTCTTGAAGGAGCGTGTGCGTGTATATGGTGTGTGCATCCCTGAAGCAAACACAAGAGCTTTACAGAAAGTTGGGTTTGTATGGCACTGCCTGCCCTCCACCACCCACACACACACACACACACACACCCCACACGTGCACACACACACAGCACACACCCCTAGTGGCTTCAATTTGCTGAAATATGGCCTAGACCAGGGCCAGTATCCAGGCAAAGAGTTCAGGAACTGTGGATGCTGCTGTGTTGGGAATCTCAGACCTTCTCAAAAGTTTTAGCCTCAAACAAAGCTAGAGTGGGAGTAGCCGCCTGGGTGTGGGAAGGGGATTGTGTTTTATGGAGGAGATATGAATGTGAAAGAGAGGGAGAAAGAGGGCAAGATACATATTTTGTGTGTGTGTGTGTGTGTGTGTGTGTGTGTGTGCAGGGGTGGCTTTGGGGGGTGGCTGCTGTCTCTGCTCTGGTACGGTCTGCTTGTCTCCATGGTGCCTGTTGCCACACACGCTTGCTTTTCAGAAAGTCACTGGGATTGTTTATTCCACCCCCGGCCTGGGCGCCAGCCAAGAAGCTGCAGGCACTTGTTTATCTTGTGGTGCGTACGAGTGTGTATGGCTCCCCAGCGGCAGAGCAACCCGAGATACATACACACACTCACATGGGGGTGAGTGACCATGTCGGTTGTCACAGGGTGAGCCTGAACCCTAGGATGAGTCACAACCTGGGACCAGATGGATTTTCTCCACACGGGGACAACGATGACCCCCAGCAATTCCAGGTGTATGCAGCACCGATTCAGCAAGGCCCAAAATTCCAGGAGAGTGGGAGAGGCAGGTGGCTTTGGTTCTGTGCTCCATCCCTGACCTCCCCCCCAGAACAAATCAGTGACCTGGGTCACTGCCCACCCTAGAGCTGGCACTGGGATCCATCCCACCCCACCACATGGGCTGGGGTGGGGAGGTGGTATCCCAAGGAAAATGGAGGTGCCGTAGTCAGAAAAGGGTGCGCAGTGCTGGGCTTGCCATAACACTGCTGTCCACAGCAAGGGCATTTGGTGTATTTTTCATCCCTACATCTTCCTTACAGCTCTGAGAGCTAAGCATTGTATATGATGATATCGAGGCTAAGAGAAACTTCAACCAAGGCTACACAGCTAGTAACTGGCAAAGCCAGGACTGAACCCACATCAACTGCCTCCGTACCTGTTTTGAGCTCCTCTGCATTAGCAAGTGCTTTGTTTTGTTGTCTGGAAATTTTCATTATAAAAATGTTTTTATCAACAAGTCCCTATGGAACAAGAGTGGTTGCAGAGCATGGCAGAGGACCTAGATTGTAAAAAGGCTCCGATGTCCACATAGCAGGCACTGCCAGAATTCCGACCACATCCCCTTGGGTGCTCTTATCATTTTTGTGCCCACCAGCAGGACTCCCAGCAGCAGTACTGCATCTTTGTCAGAGAGATGCTGTCAGGCTGCTGGGACCCACTTTGCCCACATTCACTGTGGGCCAGGAGTGCCTGGGAATTAACACACAGCCCATGCAACACATTCCAGGGATGGCCCTTAACCAACATCTGCTGGTGTTGGGATATAAATACCCCACCTCCCTTGCCCTCAGCCAGGAGAATTCCAAAATGTGTATTTACCCCATTTTCCAAGAGTTCGCTGCAGGATTAGGCTTCACTCACTCACTGTGGTAGCCGACTTAATAATAACCTCATACTGGCTGCCTTCCCTTCCTGGGTCACCTTCCCACTCCCCTGCTGGTGTCCTTGCACCTCACAAATAAACCACATGCCTTTGATCTTTATCTCCAGGTCTGGGAGCTGCCCTGGGGTTCTGGAGCCTATCCCTGCCTTCCACCTGAGCATCCAGGCCCAACCCTGGTCCTCTCTTTTGCTGACACCTTGCCCTTTCCCTCTGTACTGGGCACCTTCCATCAGAATTTAAATGCCTTCAAGTCTCCTTCATCTCAAAATCCCATCCCTCTGGAGAGACTGTCATTCCTCTTTTCTCTCTCAAAGCCCAGACTTTCTGAGGAAGTTGTCTACTTGCCCACCCCATTTTCTTACTCCCATTTCCTCATCAGCCTACCCCCCGACCATGGCTGCCTTCCACCCCCCTACTCCACTGACTGCATCTCATCAACTTTCAAAGTCCAGAGGACACCTTTCAGGCCATATCTTGTCTTCTTGATGTGGTTGACCCTGCCTGCTTTCTGGAACACTCTCTCCCTTGGCTTTTGAGATATAACACTCTCCTGGGCTGCTTCTGGCTTCTCAGATCACTGCTTCTCATTCTTTGCTGCAGCCTCCTTTTCCCAGCCAGTCCCTTCATGTTGGTGTGCCTCAGAGTTGGCCTAGGGCCCTTGTGTCTCCCTGCCTGGTGTGTACTATCCTCCCACGTGCCGACACCCCTCCCATGACCTCCAGCACCAACTGGAGGTGGATGGGCTCCCTTGTCTGACTTCAGCTTTGGCCACTACAGAACTCAGTTCTGGACTCAAATATATCAGCACAGCCATCCTATAAGCCCCCTTTTCCCCCCAGAACTCGTAAGTTATCTGTCCTTCATCCACCTGGCTCCCCAAGGCAGAATCTCAGAGAGACAGCAGAGATCTCTCTCCCCTCCCACCCACATCCACCTCATGGTCAAGCCCTATTGATTTTAACCCCTAAACAGTTATCCAATCTGACCCCTCCTCTCCATCCCCTACAAATGCTGCCGTGGTTCAGGCATCGTCATCGCTCACCTGAACACCTGCCACAGCCTCTTCACTCCTGCCTAGTCCCTGCTCCTGTCCACCCTCGTCCTGTCCCAGGGGGACCTTTTTCGATCACAGGTTGGTTCTTGCCACTTTTCGCATCTGTGAACTTCTCCAAGCCTTAATTTCATTTGTGTCATGGAGCCAGTAATGTTTACTTTGAAGGGCTGTAGGGAGAAAAAAATGAAATGATGAACGTGGAATAAGGGTTTGTAAGCTCTGAAGCGAAATGGCCTTGTGGGCAGTGAATGAGCAATTTTCAGGACCGGAAATGTGAGGAAGCAGCCCCGGTGTGGTGCTGTCCGTGGTTCTGAAACCGGTCCGACACGCTGAGGTTTTCTCCTTCCCTGGCGTGCTGCCTGGAGACGCCAGTCCCACGGAGTTTCTTCATTTACCACTTAGAATTTTTTATATATATATATTAAGGATCACGGTGGCTTAGGGTTCACTAAGTAAGAGAGGGGAGTAAAACATAAGAATAAGACGTGAGGTTTCAGGAGTTAGACTGCATGGGTTTGTAATCCTAGCCCCACTACTAACTAGATGTGTGACTGCAAACAAGTTACTTATCTGCTTCTGTTTTCTTACCTGAAAAATGGAGATATAATACATTAATATTAACTTGCTCCTAAACGATTGGAAATTGAAATTAGATAAAACCTGTAAACAGAATCTTAGCGCCGTGTCTGGCCCTACATAAGCATCATTGCCAATAGTTGTTACCGTTAATTAATAGATGGTGGTGGCTTCATAGTACCGGTGCGAGAGGGTTTTATCACATCTAGGGCAATTACGGAATTATTTTTTCTCCTCTGGGAAGTCAAGGGGAAGGGAACTCCTTCTCTGCAGGAAAATGTGGAGGGGGTGGGCAGCGAGTCTCCGTGTCCTTGGTGATTCAGATACCACTGGAAGTCCCTGAACACCTACTTTGCCCTTCCAAGACCACCACGAGGTGCTTAATGTTAGTTCTGTTTTACAGATCGGGAAACTGAGGTGCAGAGAGGTGAAATAATTTGCCCGAGGGTACCCAGGGGGAGGGGGCGGGCCCCCCGACTGGGAGGCCGCAGCCAGGGACTGGAAGACGCCTCTGCCGCACCACTACCTCCAGGCGTCCCCGCCATTCGCTGGAGCGTGGGCAGCGGCGAGACAAAGGGCCGGGGGCGGGGAAGAGGAGGCCGGAAGTGCGACCAGGGGTGTGGGGGGCGGAGGCGGGAAATTTCCTCGCTGGCGGAGCCGGGAGATCGCGCCGACCTGGGTCCCCATCCAGGCGACGCGAGTCCTCGGCAGGCGACTGCCCCTCTCTGAGCCCCAATTCCCTCCTTGGTCAAGCCAGGCGAGGGCATTCGAGGGGCTGGACTGAGATCTGCGAGACGGCGCGCCCCGCCCTCAGCAAGCGCGCAGCAAAGGGGCAGCCTCTCCGGCCCTCAGTCTCCCTGTCTGTGAAGTGGGAACCCGCCTGAGGACGGCGCGGAACCCAGGAGCCCAGGGGCCGCAGTTAGGGTTGGCCAGCGAGGGGCGCCCCTCCCTGGCTCCCTCGGGCCGCGGTTTCCCCGCGGTCACCGCCCCCTCGCGGTTCCGAGGCGGCCGGGCAGCCAGTGCGCATGCCCGGGGCGGGGCGCGGGGCGGGAGCGCAGAGCCGGCGCGGGGGACGGCGGCGCGGAGTCTGCGGGTCCTCCCGCCAGCCCGGCCGGAGGCAGCCGAGGCCGCTCGGGCGGCGGCGGCGGCGGCGGGAGCCGGAGCGCAGCGCGCCCAGGAGCCGGAGCAGCGGCACTGCCTGGTAAGCGCCGCGCCCACACCCGCTGTCTTTCCCGGCGGGCGGCGGCAGCCCCTTCATCCGCTGGCTGCCGCCCCGGAGCCGCTGTCCAGGGTCCTCGAAGCCCCGCGGCGGCGGGGCTCAGACATCGCGCGCGGCATGAGCCCGGGTGTGTGCGCGCGGCATGGGGCGGTGGGGGTCTTGTTTCCAGGCTCCTTGCCGGGGCGGGTGGGGCGGGGCGGGGGCGGGTCCCGCAGCCCCGGGCCGAACATCCGAGGGGCCTGGCGGGCCAGGCTGCCCTGGCTGCGGGGTCGGCCCCGCGCCCCGCCTCGCCGCCGCCCGCTGGCTTTGTTCGGCACGGCCGCGCGGGAGGGGGGCGCTTCCCGCCACTGGGGGGAGGGCGTCCTCCCGCGTTGATTCATCTTCCCCGGAGCGAGCTCAACGATCCACTGGCTCCACTCGCACTACTGAGCACACTGGCCGTCACACACCCATTGTGGCACACACTCCGGGGCGCGATCACACACTCACCACCGCGTTCACGCACGGGCGCCTCATTTCCTCCAGTGAGGCCACAGGTCTACACACACACACACAATGGCTGTTGGTCATTCCATTAGACTCATACACACAGCCACCTGTCACCCAGGGTACTGGGTGGGAGCCTTGCGTACACACCCAGGCACAGCTACGCACTCAAACCAGCCATCGCGGATCACAGCATGGTCCACTCAACAATACTCCCCGATCACAACACACTCGGGGCCACCCTGCCCTGGCCTGCTCACCCCTGCTCATGGTGTCCCTTGCGTACCCGGAGACCCTGGAGTAGACTGCCACCCTTGTGCACACACTCCCTGTTACACACACACTCCTTAGCGTGCTGCCCACTCCCACCTACACTGTCCCACGTTTGCACGTCCATGAACGTCCTTTCTTGCCCTCCTATGTATGTATGTATGTATGGTCTGAGGACCGTTTCTGGAAGAAGGTCTGGCTAACACCTTTAGATTCCTTCTGCCCCGACATCCCAGAGCAGGAGACTTTGCTGCTCTGAGGGCACTAGGAGAGAAGGGGACAAGGGGCAGCAGACTGAGATTCTCAGACGTACACGACTGCCGAAGCCCCTCAAGCCTTTGTTGGTCTTGTCAGCATAGGAAGAGGTATTTGCAGGTGCTTGGCAGCTCTGGCCCTGTTTATGGGTGTAAGGATGGCTCTATGCTGGAAAGAAATCCTAGAGGGAAAGGAATGGCTGGCCAGGTCTCTGTGGCCTGAATGGGCAGTCATAGGGGCTGCTGCTCTCCCTGGGAGCAGGACACAGGCACCTGTGCAACACCCAGATAAGCTCTCCCAAGAGTGAGATGCCCACAGGTTCCAAGTAGCCCCCATGAGGCACAAACACACAGGCCATTCTGCACATGCAGAGTGGACATACACAAAACAAGCTCTTCTTGAGCAGAACACAGGAGCCAGGTCCTGGCCCCAGAGTGGCCCAAGCTGGTACATATATCCACAAGCAGTCTGCTCACTCCTTTGCACAGCAGGTGAGCCCGCCCACATACCTAGCAGTCATTCCTACCTTCTGCCTCAGTCGGGCCACACTCAGCCTGTTTGTGCCCAAGTGTGCAGGCTCATCTGCTCAGAGGGTGTGCACATTCCCACAGCTGGGGGAATGTAAGCAGGGGCATGGGGAGCTCCTGCTGCTTCTACTGCGTGCTCCTTGGCACTGTTACTTGGGAGAAGCCTTGGCCTGACCTCAAAAACCAGAAAGGGAGTTTTAAGAACCAAGTGTCAGGCCAGGTGCAGTGGCTCATACCTGTAATCTCAATACTTTGAGAAGCCCAGGCAGGAGGATTGCTTGAGGCCAGGAATTTGAGACAAGCTTGGGCAACATACCAAGACCCCCATCTCTACAAAAACATAAACATTAGCTGGGTGTGATGGCGCATGCCTATAGTTCCTTAGGAGGCTGATGAGGGAAGACCGCTTGAGCTGAGGAGTTGGAGGCTACAGTGAGGTATGATTGTGTCACTACACTCCAGCCTGGGCAACAGAGTGAGACCCTGTCTCAAAAAAAAAAAAAAAAAAAAAAATAGAGCCAAGTGTCAGTGTCCACAACCTTAGAAAGAACCCAGGCTTTGTGCTTGGGCACAATTGGCTTTGAACCACAGCCTTCCTCCCTCCCACCACAGCTGTGTGCCCTTGGTCAAGTCTTCTCCCTCTGACTTCAGTGGCCTCATCTGTGAAATGGGATGATAACACCACCCTCATGAGATTGTTGTGGGATCCAGATGATAAAAAGAGACTGAGACTGGGTGCAGTGGCTCACGCCTGTAATCCCAACACTTTAAGAGGCCGAGGTAGGTGGATCACTTGAGGCCAGGAGTTCAAGACCAACCTGGCCAACATGGTGAAACCCTGTCTCTACAAAAAATACAAAAGTTAGCCTGGTGTGGTGGCACATGCCTATAATCCCAGCTACTCGGGAGGCTGAGGCAGGAGAATCACTTGAACCTGGGAAGGTGGAGATTGCAGGGAGCTGAGATCATGCCACTGCACTCCAGCCTAGGCAACAAAGCAAGACTTGGTCTAAAAAAAAGGAAGTCAGAGGCCGGGCGCGGTGGCTCAAGCCTGTAATCCCAGCACTTTGGGAGGCCGAGACGGGCGGATCACGAGGTCAGGAGATCAAGACCATCCTGGCTAACACGGTGAAACCCCGTCTCTACTAAAAAATACAAAAAACTAGCCGGGCGAGGTGGCGGGCGCCTGTAGTCCCAGCTACTCGAGAGGCTGAGGCAGGAGAATGGCATAAACCCGGGAGGCGGAGCTTGCAGTGAGCTGAGATCCGGCCACTGCACTCCAGCCTGGGCGACAGAGCGAGACTTCGTCTCAGAAAAAAAAAAAAAAAAAAAAAGGAAGTCAGTGAGCATGCTGGGCCCAGGTAATGGAGCTAGATTCTAATGGGATAGTCGCAGGGAGAGAATGTGGGGCCCCAGGCCTGGGCTGCCTCTCGGAGAAGCAGCTCGAGGATCCTCAGGCCTCCCTAAGATCTAGGAAGGGCCCAGCAGAACTGTGAGCAGTAGAGCCTCTGGGAATGGTCTTGGGGCATTTCTTAAACCCAGGGCTGGCCTATAGCTCTTCCAGATATAACTACCTCCCTTCCCCCATTTCACAGATTGGAAAACTGAGACCCATCGAGTAGAAAAACTTACTCGGAGTCATAGAGGATGTCAGTGACTAAGCTGGGGCTTGACCCCACATCTTTCTACCTCCCTGACCAGGCTCTCTGTCCCTACCCTGGACTTTATCCCATCTCAGAGGCTGGAAAATACAAGTTGGAGATGGGGAAGCCTAGGGACTTTCAAAAGGGGCACGTTATCAGCTGAGCCAAGCTTGCCTTTCAGAACCTGTTTCTTCCTCTGGAAAACAGGACTACAACACCTGCCTGGCAGGTGGGTGGGATTTTCACATAGTAAGGGCTTGATTTGTACAAGGTCACCTCCTGCCTTTCTTGGCATCGAGGTCCAGGGTCCAAACTCAGGTGGCTACAGGCCAGGAGGGTGACATACATGAAGGGCCGGCTGTGAGAAAAACGACAGTGCAAATTCCATGATTGATGGCAGCAGACAGTCAGCCTCAGTGTCTAGGACACCATGGGGAAGGGGGGCGGATTGTGGCTGATTGGGGAGTACACCCCCATCTAAGGAGGCTGTCCCTTCGGGGCTCCAGCTGAATGTTGCCAGGCAGGAAGCACGCTCAGATTGCCAAATTTTCGTTTTCCAAGAGAAGCTGGAAATCTTACTGTCAAATGAAATCTTCTAATGTTTAGAAGTTAATCAGTTAATTCCTTTTTAAAACTGATTTTAAAATGGGTTTAGCGCTGTGGGTCAAACAAGCACGTCTGAGGGTCAGGTTTTGCTGGTCTGTGTCTGCTGCAGGCCCTTTCCTCCCCTGCCCCCTCCTGGGAGCACAGCTGGGCTCTGACAGGCCGAGTAGATAAAAACAGGCCTTCCACAGACACAGACCAGCCCTAAAGTGAGCAGAGTCAGGCACACCCCTCATTTTCTTTAATTCTCATTATAGCCCTGGGGGAGCAGGAGGTGGGTTCTTCAGGGTCCCCTAGGAGGAGAAGGGCGTTGCTTGAAGTCACAGAGCTGATAAGCGGTGGGCTGGCCTGACTTTCTGCCCGGGCTTCACCCAGGAAGAGGAGCTTGTTGGCTGGGCTGGTGTGTGAGGACTCCAGGGTTGGGCTTCCAGGGCTGAAATGAACGGTACTGAGGGCCCAGAGCACCCTTCCTATATCCTTTGCTGACTTCTTCCAGCTCCAGCTAAGCTTCCTGTACACCAGCCAGGCAGCTGTTGAATTCCTATTTTCCAGAGAAGGAAACAGGCAGGCATGGGAGGCAGATCCTGGCCCTCACTGGAACCTGGGCCCTTTCTCTCTCTCCCTGTCTCTCTGTTTTAAAGACAGTTTCTTGTTCTGTTACCCAGGCTGATCATAGCTCACCGCAGCCTCAAACTCCTGCACTCAAGAGATCCTCCTGGCTCAGCCTCCGGTACAGGCAGGACTATAAGTACATGCCACCACACCTGGCTAATTTCTTTTTTTTTTTTTTAATTTAAATTTTTTGTAGAGATGGGATCTTGCTATGTTGCCCATGCGGGTCTGGAACTCCTGGCCTCAAGCAATCATCCCACCTTGGCTTCCCAAAGCACTGGGATTACAGCCGTGGCACTCAGCCCCAGGGCCCTTTCCCTTGACCATCTTCCCAGTCACCCTGGTGTATAACGTCCTTTTCCATAGCCCAAGGGCCAGATGGATCAGAGGTTGCAAGCTGGCGACCTAGGGGTCAAAGTTGGCTCATGAAAGTGTTTTGGCCGGGCGTGGTGGCCCATGCCTGTAATCGCAGCACTTTGGGAGGCCAAGGCAGCCAGGTCACTTGAGGCCAGAAATTCAAGACCACCCTGGCCAACGTGGGGAAACTCCGTCTCTAATAAAAATTTTAAAAATTAGCTGGGTGTGGTGGTGTGTGCCTGTAGCCCCAGCTACTTGGGAGGCTGAGGCACGAGAATTGCTTGAACCTGGGAGGCAGAGGTTGCAGTGAACTGAGATTGTACCACTGCACTCCAGCCTGGGCGACAGAGTGAGACTTGGTCTCAAAAAAAAAAGTGTTTTGTTTAGCCTGTATGATATTTTTAAAATGAGCCAATATTTAAAATACAGATATCCAGGCTGGAATTACAGGCTCATGCCTGTAATCCCAGCACTTTGGGAGGCCAAGGCAGGCAAATCACCTGAGGTTGGGAGTTCGAGACCAGCCTGACCAACATGGAGAAACCCCGTCTCTACTAAAAATACAAAATTAGCTGGTCATGGTGGCGCATGCCTGTAATCCCAGCTACTCAGGAGGCTGAGGCAGGAGAATCACTTGAACCTGGGAGTTGGAGGTTGCAGTGACCCAAGATAGCATCGTTGCACTCCAGCCCTCCAGCCTGGACAACAAGAGCAAAACTCTGTCTCAATAAATAAATAAATAAATAAATAATAAATTAATAAATTAATAAAAATACAGATATCCAGATTTATGACTTAGCTTAAAAAAATTTTAGGAAACCTGGAGGCACAGAGGCCACATTCACTTCCCTGCTTAAATACTTCCAAGGGGCAGGACACACTGGCTCACTAGGTGCTAGGTATAATCCTATTCTAGAGATGGGATCTTGCTATGTTGCCCATGCTGGTCTGGAACTCCTGGCCTCAAGTGGTCAAGGTATAATCCTATTACTTTGGGAGGCTGAGGTGGGAGGATCGCTTGAGCCTAGGAGTTTGGCTCTTAGACCAGCCTGGGCAACATGGCGAAACCTCATCTCTACAAAAAATACAAAAATTAACCTGGCATGGTGGCACACACCTGTAGTCCCAGCTACTTGGGAGGCTGAGGTGGAAGGATCATTTGAGCCAGTAGGTCAAGGCTGCAGTGAGCTGAGATTGAGCCACTGCACTCCAGCCTAGGCAACAGAGTGAGACATTGTCTCAAAGAAAAAGAAAATACTTCCGGGGTTTCCGGTTCCCTTAGGCTAACCCCCCTCCTCCACCACGCCTCCTGATCAGCTGCCTCCTCTTCCGCTGCCACCCCCTTTCCAACTCCACTCCGGCTCTTCATGGCTGGCTCAGATGGTAACCGCCTCAGAGGGGCTTTTCTTGACCACATGTCTAAACCAGCTGCCCACTCCTTTGTCTTCACAGCATCCATTATTTGAAATAATATGATTTATTTGCTACTTGTTTATTACCCTCCTCCCAATCTTTCTGCATCTATAAGGCAGGGACCCCACATTTCTTATTCACTGCTGTATCCCCAGTCCCAAGAGTAATGCCTAGAACATTGCCTGTGTGCTCAGTAAATGCTGAGTTAATGGAATAATTCCTAATTGGCCACAATTGGCAGGAATTGAGTGCAGTTGCCCCTTTAGAAGGGGCCAGTGCCCTCTAGTTTGCCACAGTCCCCACCACTCCCTTTTGTCTCCCTCAGTCTAAGGATATCAGGAGTCTTTCATTATCTCCCTTGCTCAATTGTTTTTCTTACAGGAGAAAACAAATATTTATCTGTGCCCATATCACTATCAAAAGGCCAAAGATGAAGATGGACTCAATTCATGCCACTCAAATCTGATGCCTGCCTCACCCCTGCAGGCTGGTGACCATCCAGTGATCCCAAGAATTCCACCAGACCTCTCCCGTGCTTCTGGCCTGCTTCCTACTGCCTCCTGGATGTCACCCTCCTTAAGCCCATGGGAACTCCAGTTCCACTTCCGAAACCCAGTGCCCCATCGTCCTCTGCAAAACTGTTCCTCTTGGCCGGGCGCGGTGGCTCAAGCCTGTAATCTCAGCACTTTGGGAGGCCGAGACGGGCGGATCACGAGGTCAGGAGATCGAGACCATCCTGGCTAATACGGTGAAACCCCGTCTCTACTAAAAATACAAAAAGCTAGCCGGGCGAGGTGGTGGGCGCCTGTAGTCCCAGCTACTCAGGAGGCTGAGGCAGGAGAATGGCGTAAACCCGGGAGGCAGAGCTTGCAGTGAGCTGAGATCCGGCCACTGCACTCCAGCCTGGGCGACAGAGCAAGACTCC
Source organism: Macaca nemestrina (assembly GCF_043159975.1). Classification (NCBI taxonomy): domain Eukaryota; kingdom Metazoa; phylum Chordata; class Mammalia; order Primates; family Cercopithecidae; genus Macaca; species Macaca nemestrina. The sequence goes on from NC_092130.1 coordinate 3,758,980, forward strand.
ATCTCAAAAAAAAAAAAAAAAAAAAAAAAAACTGTTCCTCTTCCTGTGTCCTCCTCTTAGTGATGGTCCCCCTCCCCCACCTCATAAGCCAGAGCCTGGGGGACCCAGTAGTGCACAGCATCGACTGCGTCCCCATCCAGAGACCTGAGGTCTGGCTAGGGACCCAGAGGTGTAAATGGCTAGATGCAGAGTGACATGAGCCTGTTACAGGAGAAGCAAGAGGCTGCAGGAATCCCCAGGAAGCTGGTAGCCAAACAAGACCCACTAGAGGAGGAGGCGTTTTAACGGAGACCTGAAGGTGTAATAAGAGACAGCCAGGCCAGAAGGGAGGGAGAGATTCCTCCAGAAGAGGGTGTGTAGAAGCTGAGATCGTGGGGGAGAGACAGCGTGTGTGTGTGTGTGTGTGTGTGTGTGTGTGTGTGTGTGTACATGTTTTAGGGGTGGGAGGGGGTAATGAAAGATAAATCCCAGCACTTGAGTAGAAACATAGGGGCTTAGGAGCATATTAAAGAGTTGGACTTTACCCCAAATGTAAGAGGGAGTCATTAAAGATTTCTCTATAAGAAAAAAGAAAGGACTAGGCACACACATAACCACAATTTAAACATCACAAAGGGGCACACAAAGAAAAGTTTCTCGCACCCTCAGATCCCTGCTCTTCCTTCTGGGAGACAGTCACTGTCAAAGTTTTATAGGATTCCATCCAGAAATTCTCTCTTTATAAATAAACCCATCCATGTGGGTCCTTTTCCTTGGCTACATGCGTGGGATCCTAGTGGCCATGCTGTCCCCTGGTTTTTTCAATTAATTTATCTTGGGTGCTTTCCCTCATTACCCCACACCTTCTAGTAGCTGCCCGGTGCCCCGTGTGGTTGTCCCACAGTTCACAGAACCTGCTTCCCAGTATGGTTCTTATCACTAGCCATGCCCTTGGGTACCCCAGGACCATCTTCAGGACCCCAGGTCTATCTTTAGGACCATGCCTAGAGGTGGGCTTGGTGGCTCAAATGCTATGTGTGTTGTAAACTTTGATAGAAATTGATAAATGTCCTTCCAAAAAGATTACAACCAATTTACATTTCCGGCAAGAATGAGGAGGGTTTTGAGCCAGGGAGGGCACGGTTGGCTCTGCATCTTAGGTCATTCAGTCATTCATGGAACAAATCTGTATGGGGATCTTCCTTGCTTACTGCATGTGTGCGAGGTCTCAACTCTGGGATATATCAGATAGCACAGCGAAGTCCCACCTCCCGGAGCTGGCATTTTAATGAGAGCAACACACCACAAGCAATAAACGAATGTATGTGATATGTCAGATGGTGACAGGTACTATGGAGGAAAACTGAGCAGAAGAGGGTGGAGAATGCCAGCCAGAGCTGGGGAGGAGGCGGTTTTACATTGCATGGGTCAGGGAAAACCTTGGGGAGCCGACCATGCAGATGTTCGGAGAGAAATCTCTCCATGCAGAAGAAGCAGGCAGTGCCAAGGCATGGAGGCAGGCGTGTTCAAGGCTCAGCGAAGCACCCAGCGTGGCTGAAGCAGTGGGAGGGAGAGGGAGAGCAGCAGCAGAAAGGGCAGAGGAGGTGATGGATCCTGAAGGTGCAGGGACTTCTGAGCCATTCTAAGGAGTTTACTTTTACTTGGCGTGCCATGGGGAGACACTGCCTGGTTCCAAGCAGAGCGGGGACATGATTTGTCTCGGGTTTTACTAAGATCCCTCTGGCTGCTGTGTTGAGAATAAGCTATGGGGCAAAGGAAAACGTAGGGATAATCCAGGTGAGAGATGGTGGGGGGTTCACCAAGGGCAGTGGCCAGGTGCTGGATATATTCTGAAGTTAACTCCATTATGTTTTGCTGATAGATGTGGGGTGCGAGAGTCAAGGGTGATTTGGGATTTGGGCCTGAACATTAAAGCGATGGTTTTGGAGCAGGTTTGGAGGGATCAGGAGCTCTACTCCCTTTGGCTACTGAATGTGTAACGGAACGGGGTTGCTTGTAGGTCCAGCTGCCTGCTGGACCCTCTTCGATATCCTCCAGGCACCACAAACTCAGCTTGTCCAAAAACGGATCTCCCCCTTTCCTACATCTCCTGCCCAGCACCATCACCCACCAGCCCTCACCCTAGCCAGTACCCTGCAGACCACGCCTGCTGTTACCAATACAGCCTATTGGTACCTGTCAGTTTTCCTTTGGATTTCTCAATTCGGCCTTTAACTACCATCTCCAGGACCTCTGCTGTGCTGTCTCTCATCGAGATTCCTGCAACTGCTCAGGGCCTGTTGCAGGGAAAGGGCTAGGTGAATGAATGAAGGATTAAATGGATGAAAGATTAAATGAATGATTTACCAGCTTCCTAATCGGTCTTGGCCAACTCCTGTCCTCCTTCAGCCCAGCCTCCATACCATCCCAGGAGAACCTTTGAAAACACACATATCTGACTATGTCCCTTCCTTGACTATAAACCATTCACAGCTCTCCAGGGCCTACATAGACATAAACTGGTGGCCTACAGGCAAGTCTTGTTTGGCCCACCTAGTGTTTGGGGTTTTTTTTAAAAACCTTGAATTTATTAGAATATTTTACATCAAAGTCTGGATTTCCCACTTAAGCAACCAGAAGAACTGGTGCTACCAGCTTGCCTTTTTCCAGGATAGCACTTGGCTGATGCAGTAGTGGTTCTCCCTTTATTATTTTTATTTATTTTTGTTTTTATTTGTTTATTTTTGAGATGGAGTCTTGCTCTGTTGCCCACTCTGGAGTGCAGTGGCACGATCTTGGCTCACTGCAACCTCTGCCTCTCGGGTTCAAGCAATTCTCCTGCCTCGGCCTCCCGAGTAGCTGGGATTACAGGCGTTCACCACCACACATGGCTACGTTTTTTGTATTTTTAGTAGAGACGGGGTTACACCACGTTGGCCAGGCGGGTCTTGAACTCCTGACCTCTAGTGGTCCATCAGCCTTGGCCTCCCACAGTGCTGGGATTACAGGCGTGAGCCACCGCACCCAGCCATTGCTTTAGACAGAGCATGTGCTCTCTAATTTGCCATAGTCCCCACCACTCCCTTTTGTCTTATACCTAACCCACTTCCCTCACTTAAATTACCTACCTGATCCCTGGACATCAGAGTTTGCAGCCCCTGGCCTAGAGGACAAAACATAACTTCTGGATAGTGTGTTGCATGGGGTGGGGTTGAACAGGGAGGGGCAATGGTAAGCAAAGTTGAAAAGTTAGGCTGTGGGTGGGGCGCAGTGGCTCACGCCTGCAATCCCAGCCTTTGGGAGGCCGAGGTGGGTGGATCACCTGAGGTTGGGAGTTCGAGATCAGCCTGACCAACAAAATACAAAATTAGCTGGGCGTGGTGGCACATGCCTGTAGTCCCAGCTACTTGGGAAGCTGAGGCAGGAGAATCGCTTGAACCCAGGAGGTGGGGGTTGTAGTGAGCTGAGATGGCACCATTGCACTCCAGCCTGGGCAACAAGAGCAAAACTCTGTTTTAAAAAAAAGAAAGAAAGAAAGAAAAAGAAAGTTAGGCTATGACCAAATTGTGAAGGGCCTTGAATGTCATTTTAAGATGTCTTTATACAGAGGGCCACTGGGAGCAATGAAGCAGGGGAGTGACATGCTTGGGTTTGTGTTTTTAATCCAGGTCCTCTGACAGGTGGGGACCTGACGGGACACAGCACTCAGTGAGGAAGGGGAAAAGGAAGAGGCTCCTCCCGCACTGAGCTTTGGGAAGTCTGAGTCAGCTCTCTCTCTGTTTCAGAACCAGACAGCAGCCTTGGGTGCAGGCGTGGTCCTGAGGGCAGATGGGCACTGCTGAAGACCCGGCCTGGCTCCAGCTGCTTCAAAAGGACTCCAGCTCCCCAGGACCCCGACCCACAGCCTTCTTCTGCCCACAGGATGGGAGCCTGGGGGCTGGCGGCCCGGCCATGAGGGATTACTGCCCCTCCCAGCAAAAGGCAAGCCCTGCACCCCCCAGGTACACCCCTAACCAAAGTCCAGGCATGGAGTCTAGACACAGAAGCCCCAGTGGGGCTGGGGAAGGGGCCTCCTGCTCTGATGGCCCCAGAGGGAGCCTAGCCTGCCCCTCCCCAACCTGCTTCTCTCCCCAGGAGGCACCCTCCGAGGAGACCTTGGAGGCACATGGAGCCTCCATCTCAGGGACACCAGAAACCACCATGTCTGGGAAGCCAGAGCCTGTGTCCTCCGTGAAAACTGAGCCCAAATCCTCAGATGACAGAATTCCTATGTTCTTGGAGAAGATGGATTCCAAGTCCTCAAAGCAGGCTGATTCCACTTCCACAGGAAAGGAGGATCCTGGATCCTCGCAGAAGGCAGATCCTATGTTTACAGGAAAAGCAGAGCCTGAAATCTTAGGAAAGGGGGATCCTGTGGCTCCTGGAAGGATGGATCCCTTGACTCTAAGAAAGGAAGATCTTGGATCCCTGGGAAAAGTAGATTCTTTGTGCTCCAGCAAGATGGATACAGTGTCACCGAGAAAGGAGGATCCTGGGTCTTTGAAAAAGATGGATCCTGTGTCCTCAGACAAAGTGGATCCTGTATTCCCAAGAAAGGAGGAGCCCAGGTATTCAGGAAAAGAGCATCCCGTGTCCTCAGAAAAGGTGGCTCCTACATCTGCAGAAAAGGTAGATCTTGTGTTGTCAGGAAAGAGAGATCCTGGGCCCTTGGGAAAGGCAGATCCTGTGTCCTTGGAAAGCATGGATTCTGTGTCCACAGGAAAGACAGAGCCTGGACTCCTGGGCAAGCTGACTCCAGGCTCATCCAGCAAGAATGGGCCTGTATCCTCTGGGACGGGGGCTCCTAGGTCCTCGGGAAGGCTAGATCCCACATGCTTGGGGATGGCAGATCCCGTATCTGTGGGAAATGGAGAAACTGTGCCCACCACAAAAGAGGACTCCCGGCTCCTGGGAAAGATAGACGCTGCCTCCTCAGGAGAGGGGCGTCCTGTGTCTGGCCACACGGATACCACGGCTTCAGCAAAGACAGATCTCACGTCTTTCAAAAAGGTGGATCCCGTGTCTTCAGGCAAGGTGGATCCAGTTTCTCTGGGAAAGATGGACCCCATGTGCTCAGGAAAGCCAGAGCTCTTGTCTCCTGGACAGGCAGAGCGTGTGTCTGTGGGAAAGGCGGGAACTGTGTCCTCAGGAAAAGAGGACCCGGTGTCCTCCAGAGAGGACCCCATATCTGTGGAAAGTAGAAAGACATCATCTGAAACAGTGAATCCTGAGTCTTTGGGAAAGACAAACCCTGTGTCTTCAGGTCCAGGTGATACCAGGTCCTTGGGGACAGCAGGTCCCCCATCTGCAGTAAAGGCTGAGCCAGCGACTGGCGGAAAAGGAGATCCCCTGTCTTCGGAGAAGGCAGGTCTGGCCGCCTCTGGAAAGGCGGCTCCCACAGCCTCAGGGAAGGCCAAGCCCCTGGCGGTAGGCAAGGAGGACCCTGTGAGCAGGGGAAAGGCAGACGCTGCCCCCTCTGGACAAGGGGACTCTGTGTCTAGAGGTAAAGTGGTCTCAACTCCAGGAAAAGCAGTCCCGGTGCCCTCGGGGAAGGTGGATCCCGTGTCCCTGGGAAAAGCCGAGGCTATCCCAGAGGGAAAGGTGGGTTCTCTGCCTCTAGAGAAGGGGAATCCTGTTAACACCACAAAGGCGGATCCCAAGGCCTCAGGGAAAGCAGAGGCGCAGTCTGGCGGCAAAGCAGAAACGAAGCTCCCTGGGCAAGAGGGCGCCACAGCACCAGGAGAAGCAGGGGCTGTGTCTTTGAAAAAGGAGACACTGCAGGCCTCAGAGAAGGTGGATCCTGGATCCTGCGGAAAAGCAGAGTCCATCTCCCTTGCTTCAGGGAAGGGAGAGCCTGTGTCCCTGGGGAAGGCCGACTCTGCACCTTCCAGAAAAATGGAGTCCCCATCCTTGGGGAAGGTGGCCTCCCTGACTCTGGAGAAGACCAAGCCGCCCTCCTCCTCCAGGCAGTTAGACGGCAAAGCCCTCGGCTCAGCCCGGTCTCCCGAGGGAGCCAGGGGCAGTGAAGGCCGCGTGGAGCCGAAGCCCGAACCCGTGTCCAGCACCGAGGCCTCCAGCCTCGGCCAGAAAGACCTGGAAGCTGCTGGGGCCGAGAGAAGCCCCCGCCCAGAGGCCGCAGCGCCCCCACCGGGACCGCGGACTCGCGACAACTTTACCAAGGCGCCATCGTGGGAGGCGAGCGCCCTGCCGCCGCCGCGCGAGGACGCGGGCACTCAGGCGGGCGCGCAGGCCTGCGTCTCAGTGGCCGTGAGCCCCATGTCTCCGCAGGACGGCGCTGGGGGCCCAGCCTTCAGCTTCCAGGCGGCGCCTCCCGCGCCCAGCCCCGCACCCAGACCGCCCTCGCGCCGAGATGCGAGCCTGCAGGTGTCGCTGGGCGCCGCCGAGACGCGCTCCGTGGCCACTGGGCCCATGACACCGCAAGCTGCCGCGCCGCCCGCCTTCCCCGAAGTGCGGGTGCGGCCAGGCTCAGCGCTGGCGGCCGCCGTGGCGCCCCCGGAGCCGTCTGAGCCCGTGCGAGACGTGAGCTGGGACGAGAAGGGCATGACGTGGGAGGTATACGGCGCCGCCATGGAGGTGGAGGTGCTGGGCATGGCCATCCAGAAGCATCTGGAGCGACAGATCGAGGAGCACGGCCGCCAAGGGGCGCCCGCGCCGCCACCCGCTGCCCATGCGGGCCCCGGCCGTTCAGGCTCGGTGCGCGCCGCGCCGCCCGATGGAGCCGCCAAGCGTCCGCCCGGCCTCTTCCGCGCGCTGCTGCAGAGTGTGCGCCGGCCGCGGTGCTGCTCGCGAGCGGGACCCACGGCCGAGTGATCTGTCCCCATTTTGTACGCCCGAGTTTCCGACCTTCTCAGGCTCCCTTCTTGATCACAGGCCCCTAGAAGGGGTCCCCTCTGCGTGCCACAGGCCTCCGAGGGGATGTGCAGCCTCTAGGGCTGTTGCGTCCCCATCTTTATAGCCCCTCCCATCACAAATACAGAAGAACCCCTTCTACCAAGCTCCCTTATGGCCATGAACCCGGCCAGCCCTGACGCCCCACTGTTCCCTCACAGCCCTCAGCTCTACTCCCGGTCACACTGGGCGACCACGGGGACCTGCTCAGCACCCCCACCTCCCACCCCCTGAGAGCTGGGGCAGGCTCCTGGGATGTCCAGACTGGTGCGTTGTGGTCTCCGGTGGGGCCAGATCCCCAGAACAGGGAGAGACTGCATGCAAGTCTGAGTGGCAGAAGCTTCAAGTGGGTGAGGATCGGTGTGTGAGACCCCCGAGTGGGCACGGCTCTGAATGTGAGGCCCCGGGCGGCACGTTAGGTAGAACAAATGTGAGCATCTCCACTCTGGCTGACCCCGTGGCCGGGGCGTCTCTTGCATGCTGTTGGTGGTCCTTCCCCAGTTCCTATCTCCCACCCGCCTGGTTCCAGCCCCATGCCCTCTCCCACTGAGACACAGGTTTGAGATTCCCAGAGAGGCCAAAGACAGCTGCAGGAAGTACCCTGGGGGCTCAGCTGAGAGAGAGAGAGAGTCACAGAAAGGCCAGAGGGTCTCAGGAAGGTCTGGAGGTCACAGCTGGGCTCACAGAAGCTCTTGGGCCCTGGCATCCTGGGTGACAGCTGTTCTTAGGTATTGGGGACAGGACAGAGAGCTCATTCTATAACCACAGTTGTCTTTTAAAGGCTACCCTCTCCAGCCCCTTGTCACCCCGTGCTGTGAGCCCCACAAGTCCCCTGTGACCACTCAGTGCCCCATCCCCACCCCTCCAGCCGCAGTTTTTGGCTAAACTGTCACAGCATACATTGGTAATAAAATGTTTCCCCAACCCCTGTCTGCCATGATTGGCCAAAAGCAGGAGGCAGGGCAGTGTCATATATTTTCATCTCCAGTGAGACAGGTGCAGTTAGGGTGTGGTGGGGCCTCTTCGAGGGGGGGCCAGAAGAGTGGGGGCCTCTGTCACAGGTCTGTGGTGTCCAGGCCAGCGTTGGTGTAGGACGGCCCCTCCAGCTGTCCGCTCGCACCTGCCTGCTGTCTTGACAGGACCACACTCAGGGGCTCTGGATCTGGCTCTGGTGGTGTGTGCGGTGGCCTGTACTCCTGCATGGAGAGGGAGAGGAGGTGTGAAGGGCAAGGTAAGGTGGGGCAAGCGCCCCAGGCCCTAGGGGAGTGCCTGGGCTTCAAGCTCAGGACCAATGGTTCCTTGGCAGGGGTCCTACCCTGCCCCTCCTGGGGCCTCTGGTCCAGGCTGTGTCCCACAGGTGGCCCTTGCTAATGGTGATGCAGATCAGGTGAGGGGGAGGGTGTGGCCTGGGGGGTCCACTCTGGCCTTTCCCCTGCCCACCAACACTGCGGCACTCTGCTATTCAGCCCAGTTCTGGATAATGCTAGGCCCTGTGTCCTGTGTCGAGGAGCCAGCCCAGTGCAGTTCCTGCCCCCTGCACCCCACGGCAGGCACTGTGTGGGTCAAGGTCCATCCATTACCTCAACCACCCACTGAAAACCTCTGAGGGAGGGAACATGTCCTCTCTTCACAGATGTGGAAACTGAGGCTTAGAGAGCTCTACTGGTGAAGAGGGGGCAGACCACTGGTCTTGCTGGTTCAAAAGCGTGTCCATGGTGTGACACTGCCCTGGTTGAATTTGACGTCTCTTTTTGCTGCCCTCAGAGGGCAGCCCACAGGCTGGTCCCACCTGCAGTTCATCATGGCACACACTCATCTCCCCTGGCCTTCCTCTTCCACCTTCCCATGCAACATGCTGTGTGTGTGCGCACACACACACCCTCCTGTGGAACAGCCAGGTCCCCAAGCTCAGCTGCTCTGCTACAGAGACACCCACAGGGCCAGAGCCCCAGCCACCACTGCCCTCCCCAGGGCACTCCAAGGGCTTTTTCCAGACTGGGGCTCTTCAGGTCCCTAGTAAACAGTGGAACATCTCAGGGGCCCCGGAGGGCTAAGTATTCTGCCTGTGTTCCTCAGAGCCCTCAAGACAGACCCTGAGTGGAGAGCTGCAGGCTCAGTGCCACCCACGATAACATGACCTGGTGCCAAAGACCAAAGACCCGGGTTCTGGTCTGCTCCTGTCCTGCATGCTGTCCCACTTTGAGCAAGTCAGCACCCCTCTCTGGATGTCAATTTCCTTGCTGGTTATTTGGGGAGGTTAGAGTGATAATCTCTGCAGCCACTCACACCCGCCGCACAGACGTGTGTGGAGCTTAGACAAGTCAGGGGACCAAGAGATTCCTGGGAAAAGGATCCACCTGCGCCACCCCAGCCATGGGAGATCAGGGGGCAGACAGCTCCCAAGAAGGCCCCATGCCTCGTGGGCCTGCCCAGAGACCCACAAGACTCACTCACTCACTGCTGCAGGAGAGACGGCGGAGCCTTGGGCAGCTTCGCAGAAATATAGCAACCCCCTGCCCTCCTAGGACAAAATCTGAGCAGTCTTCTGGCTTTGAAGACTTTCAGTGACTTGTCCCCCTCCCTCTCCAGACCCTTCTCCTAGTTCCCTGCCCCTTCCCAGTCCACAGATCCAGCCACACCTCAGGGGGTCCTTAACTCCACTCCCTCGGGCTTGGAGCAGCATCAGCCTCTGCCACAGGCCATGCACTCCAGCAGACAAGACTGTTCCTTTGTCTCAGTTCCCCAGACATGTTCATTAGAGTTTTGGCCACTAACCATCTCCTAGCATCTACCCAGAGGCCTCCAGTGCTGCCTGGCTGCCTGCGTTACCACCCACACAACCGTACCTGGGGCCTCTCCAGAGGCTTCTGTGCCAGATTCCCTGCACCGTGTTATACCTGGGCCCCTGTGCAACATTCTACCATTTTAAAGACCAAGAGAGGCTTTGGTTGACCAAATCTTTCCATGTAAGGAGTCCTCGGGGAAAACAAATTCTGAACCATGAAGTCAGGCTGGGAGCCCCTAGCAGGCAGGGACCCGGCCAAGGCCAGAACCCAGACTGGGGGAAAATGTGGGTGAATCCTGCGCAACACCACACACAGAACCTCAGACTATCACAGCTCCAATGGGCCTTAGAGTGTCTCCTCCAGAGGTGGCTTTCAAAGTGGGAAGGAGAGAGGGCAGTTCCTTCTGCTTCCAGAGAGCCACCCCTCCATGTGCAGGACCCACCCCGCACTTAGCCCGCTGACCTGCTCTTGCGGTGTCCACCCTGCCTGCACCTTAGCACCCCCTGAGCAGCTTTTACAACAGGTCCACGCCCAGGCTCCACGTGGGCCATCAGAATCAGAACTCTTGGTCTTTAAAATACTAGAATGTTGCACCCATGGACCTGGGTGTGACCTGGGCATCAGTATTCTTCGAGAGCTCCTCAGGTGCTTTTACGTAGCAGACCAGTCTATGAACACTTGATCTCATCCAACCAACTCACCTGTTTAACAGATGGCGGTACTGTTGTTTATTTGAACCTGTCTTCTCTCCTTTGCTAGACTATGCTCGTTCACCTCTGGATCTCTTTCCCCACCCCCAGGTGGCTTTCCTGTAACGGCCATAAAGGGCTGGAGGCAGATTGGTAGCGCTTGTTTGTGCCAAGTGGTTCTTATGCCTGCCCTTATTTAATCCTCACAATGGCCCTGCATGGTTGATGTTCCCAACCCCATTTACAGGTGAAAACACTGAGACGCAGAGGCAAGAAGTCAACCTCTCAGGGTCACACAGTGAACCAGTGGAGGAGCAGGAATTGGACCCCATTCCAAAGCCGCAGGGCTTCCTGGGGCCTGGTGCAGAGAAGCAGAACTGCCCATGTCAGTAGCAGGTCCCTTGAACTCTGTCCTGAACCCCTCCACAGGAGAACCCAAGTTGGAATCTCTAGGCACCAATTCATCCCCCATCTTGCCTTGACTTCCTCACTGTTCTTCTCCACATCCACAGAGTTGTCGTCCAGGGAGTTGATGCTGTAAGAGAGGTGATGGAGCGCAGGTGTTGGCAGGCCCAGTCCTCCCTTGCTGTGCCCAAGAACCACCACCTCCATCATCACCATCACCATCACCACCACAACTACCACCATCATCACCACCACCAGTGTCATCACAACTACCATCATCACTACCATCACCACCATCACCTCAACACCATCATCATTGTCATCATCACCATCATCACCACCATCACCACCACCTCAACACCAACACCATCACCACCACCATCACCACCATCACCATCACTACCATCACCATCACCACCACCACAGTAACTACCACCACTACCATGACCACCACCATCACCATTGCCATCACCATCACCCACCACCACTACCATCACCACCATCACCACCACCTCAACACCAACACCATCATCACCACCATCACCATCACCTCACCGCCATCACCACCACCACAACTACTACCACTACCATGACCACCACCATCACCATTGTCATCACCATCATCACCACCAACACCATCACTGCCACCAACACCATCCTTATCACCATCATCACCACCACCATCATCATCACCATTACCATCACTACCTGTACCACCACCACCACCTAGCCTGGCTGTGAGGGGCACTGCTCACCTGACACAGTCCAAGTCATTGGAGGAAGAGAGGTACTCCAAGCCCAGGTCTTTGTTGGAGAGGTTCAGCATGGGATTGGCTCTGGAGAGAAAGCCTAGTCAAGTGGCCTGGCCCTCAGCCACCCCACCAGGCCTCTTACCTACCCTTTGACCCCTGCTCACCGCTCATTGTTGTACATGTTAGTCCCTGGGATGGCAGGGGCTGAGGGCATCACCCCTGCTGCTGTCTTCCTGGCCTCCTTGGCAGCCTTCATAGCTCGAAGCTTCCGGTTGTAGCTGTGGGGAACCGGAAGAGGGGTCACACTGTTGCTGCACACCTATTGTGTCCTCAGTGGAGGCCCTGAGTGTGTTGCTTCACAACATCCTGGGAGGTGAATGTTAGCTCTATTTTACAGAGAGTAGAAGTAAGAGCCAGAGAAAGCAAGTGATGTGCTGAAGGTCACATAGCCAGTGACAAGGCTTGAAGTCACACCTAGATAAGGTTGCTGACTCTATACATATTGGAAAAAGCAGCAACATCTATTAAATGCATAGTGTGTGCCAGACGTCTTGCTGGGTGTGAGATGCACATTACTTCCTTGAGTGCACTGAGGAATCTAGTGTCGTGCCCATTCGCAGATGAGGAAACTGAGGCTCAGGGAGGGGAGGTGACTCCCCCAAGATCTCACACTGGGTCACTGGGGAGTGAATGCATGTATACCTGTGCCTAAACCCCAGCTCTTTCTACCCCCGCCCCCCGATATCTTGGGTAGTGGGAGAGGGTGAAGGTTGTAGACACAGAGGCAATGGGAGTCGCACCTCTTCCGCACACACATGAAGGCCGTGGTCATGATCACAAGGACCAGCAGCAAAGCCACTCCCAATCCTATGATGACGCTGATGAGCTGATTCGACAGGTCTGACTCCTGGCTCTCCTGGGAGCCCTGGAGAAGGACAAGTGTGAGGGAGGCTGTGGGGTCCCAGCAGCCCCACCTGCTGCCCCGCCCTGCCCGCACTCACCAGCACCACCAGCCCCAGCTGCAGCAGCTGCATCAGCGAGTCCTGATCATTCCGGATCATCCTGGCCACAGAACTTCACTTAGGACCGAGGGACTTTGGTACACCCCAGGCTTCCTGCTCACCCTCACACCTGCCCCAAGGGCAGCCCCACTCACACGCTCAGCTCATCAAGGGTCAAGGCCGACCCATTGGGGAAGACAAAGTAGGCATCGAGGTAGGAGTGAGCTCGGGCCCTGGAGGGGGACAGAGCTGAAGAGTCAGCAGCTTGGATCACCCAGCAGGCCCCTCCTGCTACCGCTTATCTCCCTCACCCCCACCCCCAGGCCTCTGGGCACTCACCGAGCTGCAGAATCTATGTCCTGAATGTCCACAATGTATACTGTAGTCCTGGTTGCCTGGGTAAGAGCCCTGCAAAGGAGGCATATGTCACCGAGGGGTCTTAGCCTGGGTCTGTGACCAGGGCTGAGCCAGTGGAATTAAGAATTGTGTGAGTGAGAAAGGGGCACCTCCTCTGGACAGCTCTGTTCGCTGAGTAGGTAGCACCTCTGTGAAAATTACAAAAGGAAATCCCTTCCTCTGGGGCTGGGTTAATAGCTTAGCAAGCAGAGTACCCTTGTGCAGGGCACAGCCTTCACAACTGTACATGGCAGCCCTGTTCCAAGGCCTTCCTCTGCCCTCGGCTGGGTATGGGCTTCTGGGGACATGCAGGAACGTGGTGCAGGTTAAAGTACAGGGTTAAAGACAGGGACAAGGTCAAACATGGGTCAGGAATAGGATTGAGAGACATCCCATCCAGCTTTTGTCGGGGACCAGGCTCCTACACCCTGTTCTTCCCACCGCTCCCTCCCGGGCCCCCCAGACCTACTCATTAATCGCCTGTCTGTTGGCGCCCACCTCCGCCTTTGGTATGGAGAACTGCAGCCGCGAGCGGTAACTCTGGTCCACGGTGAAGAGCTGAGGGAAGAGGGTGTGCAGGAGATGAGGCATGAGGGACTCTGGGGGCTGGCAGAGGGCATTGGGGGCTGGAAGTGGGACTGGCACTCACATTCAGGGTGGTGTTGGCTTCCAGGGAAGGACCCACGGAAGGTGTATCCCTGGCCTGGACTGTCACTTGGTAGGTGCCTTGGAGAGTGGAATCAAGGCTGGTCACTGGCCTGTGGAAGGCGGGAGGTGCAGGTCAGTCTTGGAACCCAAGCTGAATCCTCAGGAGACTTGTAACCTCCAGGATGGGGGACTTGCTGCCTGAAAGCTCCTATCAGGCCCCTCCTCACAACCTCCCTCCCGGGGCCACCCGCAGTTACTGAATGCTCCCAGTGAACACGTCGGCCTCGGAGGAGTTGGAGATCCAGAAGATGCCCTGGAAAGGGATGGTGGCCCCGTCCTTAGAGATGAAGTCTACTCGGAGGATGGAGAACAGGATGAGGCCATTGTTCCCTGAATCATCGTCTCTGGCCTGGGAGCAAGAGTTGATAATATCTGGGGGCCCAGCCAGGCCAGGCATCCCTCCACCCCAGCAGGAATCAGAGGCAAGGGTGGCCTGGGAGGCTAGTCCTCGACGTCTCTATCCACCATCCCCACACTGTCCTGAATAAGCAAATGGTTTCAAAAAACAGTGTGTCTGCTCTGCAAATCCAGATTTGGACAAATCCTTGCCCCTGTTCCCCAATTCTAAACAGATCACTGCCCTAAGTCCCTCACATGTTGAAATCCTGCCCTGCTCCCCACACGCCCCTGCACTGCCATAGTCTCACACACACTTACACACACACACTCACACATACACTCTCACACTCTCACACACTCTCACACACACATACACACACCCCTCACACACACTCTCACACACACACACCCTCACACTCTCTCTCACACACCCTCACACTCTCTCTCACACCCTCACACTCTCTCTCACACCCTCACACTCTCTCTCACACACCCTCACACTCTCACACAAACCCCCTCACACACACTCACACTCTCACACACCCCTCACACACTCTCACACTCTCTCACACACCCTCACACTCTCACACACCCTCATACTCACGCACACTCACACCCACTCGCACCCCCACACACACTCACACACTCTCACACTCTCATGCACACTACACACGCCCCCTCACACTCTCACACTCACGCACACACTCTCACTTTAATACACCCACACTTACACAGATGCACACACACACACACACCCTCACACACCCTTACACACATTTATTCTCACACTTTCACATACACTCACATACCCTCTCACACTCACACACTTGTCCTCACACACACACACACCCCCTCGCTCTCACAGGCATTCACCCTCACAAACTTAATTCACACACACACACAAATACACACACTCAATTCACACACACAAATACACAAACTTGATTCACACACACAAATACACACACTCACACAAATACACTCAATTCACACACACAAATACATGCACTCAATTCACATGCACACACAAATACAATTCACACACAAAAATACACACTCCACACAAATACACTCAATTCACACACACAAAAATGCACTCAATTCACAAACACGCACAATTCACACACAAATACACACACTCAATTCACATACACAAATACACTCAATTCACACAAATACAATTCACACACACAAATACACACACTCAATTCACATACATAAATACTTGCACAGTAACACACACACATGCACACACTCACAGTCACACACTTATACATACCCACAAACTGTCCCACACATTCTCATATACTTGCTCACCTTTATACACATACGCACACACATTCACACTTGGACACACACACACACTGGCACGCACACACACAGCAATGCTCCGATTTCCTAAGCACCTCCCCTGGGATCCCTCATTTCGGTGCTAATGTGAGTACCAACTCCCCTAGTGGACCATGAAACTGGTTGGGGAGGGGACATAAACATTTTTATTCATTCTAGTGCCTTTCAGAGAAAAATTTAACCAGCACACAGAGCTTCGAGTTCACCAACATTACTGCCGAGGATAGGCCAACACCGGTGCTTAAGTCTTAAAAAGAAGTCTATTTAAAGAAAATTGCCGTGGCTAAACTCATGACATTAGAACGAAATTGGCAGAAGATTGGGAAACTGTCTTAAGGCTTGAAAGTCACACAGTCACTGTCTCTAGCATGAACGTCAATGTAGAGAGGGAGAATTACTATCCCCATTTTACAAGAGGAAGCTGAAGCTCTGAGAGACCATGTCCCTACATTCAGCTCTAAGTGGGGGAGGCCAGCCCTGTCCATCTCCTATATCCATGTCCTTTCCACAGCATAGGGAGTGGCACCCACATGTCACATTCTGGGAACTGCCAGCTTCTTGTCGAAGAGGGAAACGGAGTCCCAGAGAGAGTAGGCAGCTCTCCAGGTCAGTAAGAAGCTCAGCCAGGCCCAGCCCTCGGTGGTGTGGGAGGCCTCATCCCCACACGGCATGGCCGCCACCCCTAATAAACTCATCCACATCCGACACCATAAACAGCTGAAAGCCTTTTTATGATTTGGCTCTGATAATTTTTTTTTTTTTGAGACAGAGTTTCGTCCTTGTCACCCAGGCTGGAGTGCAATGGCGCGGTCTCGGCTCGCCGCAACCTCCGCCTCTCGGGTTGATTCTCCTGCCTCAGCCTCCCCAGTAGCTGGGATTACAGGCATGTGCCTCCACGCCCGGCTAATTTCGTATTTTTTAGTAGAGACAGGGTTTCTCCATGTTGGTCAGGCTGGTCACAAACTCCCGACCTCAGGTGATCTACCTGCCTTGGCCTCCCAAAGTGCTGGGATTACAGGCGTGAGCCACCGTGCCTGGCTGGCTCTGAGAATTATTTAATGACAAGGCACTGGTTTAATTTACAATTGGCTACGAGTTCTCTGTACCACTCAAGAATTCTGGCAGAGTAAGAAATATCTAGACTGCGAGTGGTGTTTGCGGTCATGACATTTTTATGAATGCTACATTTAACACAGTGAAGTTTGATTACACTGATTAGATAGGTGTTTCCCTTCTGGGGTTTTCTTTTTCATATATTGGAGCCCATATATTTTCTTTCTACCATTAAAGGCCTGAAGGCCTCAGCTCTGTGTCCACTGGGGCTCACGTAACCAACAAAGGCTGGAGCCAAGAACTTACCCGGACAGAAGCCACCTCCCGGTTGGGCAGCACAAGTTCAGGGATGATCACTGCAGGTGTGAATGGGAAGGGGGTCAGCAGGGTTGGGACACTGCCCACCTGGACCAAGGCTGGCCATGAGCACAGCTCAGGGCTCATCCCTCTAAATCTGCCCTCAACCTCTCTACCAAAAGAGACCCCCATTACAGTCACCACTGGGCCAGAAGTTAGCAAGTCATCCACCTCCCATTGTCACAGGCCCACAGGACCATGGGGTAATGGAGGCATAGAGAGGCAAGGTCTGGCCCAGGGCCCGACAGTTAGGTCAGGCAGAGCCGGAATGGAAACTCCAATGTTGGCTGGGCGTGGTGGCTCACACCTATAATCCCAGCACTTTGGGAGGCCAAATCATAAAGCAGGAAAATCATTTGAGGCCAGGAGTTCGAGACCAGCCTGGCCAACACAATGAAACCCCATCTCTACTAAAAATACAAAAATTAGCCAGGCACGGTGGCACATGCCTGTAGTCCCAGCTACTCGGGAGACTGAGGCATGAGAATTGCTTGAACCTGGGAGGCAGAGATTGCAGTGAGCCGAGATCGTATCATTGCACTCTAGCCTGGGCGACAGAGTGAGACTCCATCTCAAAAAGAAAAAAAAAGAAAAAGAAAAAAAAAATTCCAGTGTCGTCTCCTATTGCAGCCCTAGGAAGAGGCAGAATTAGAGGCCTCCCCCGTTTCTAAAAGTCCCCCCTGGGTCCATGGAGGGTCTGTGGGGGTTGCTCAAAGGTGGCCTCATGGAGCAGGGGTACGGTGTGTAAAGGGGGTTGCTGCTTACCAAAAGTCTTATCCTCAGGCAGAAAATAGGGTGCATTGTCATTTATGTCCTCGATGGTAATGAGGAGGCTTCCTAGGAGACAAGATAAGCTGGCTTTGGCTCTGGGCAAGAGCTTGACCCAAGGAGCCTGGGCCTCAACCTGGTGGTCCCCAGCCTCAACCCCATGCCCCACAGCCTTAACCCCATGCCCTGCAGCCTCTCTCCCATGTGTTCCCCATGTCCAGTCCCCTCCCCTGCTCCTGACCCAGAATGCCTGCTCAGTCCCCTCCCCTGCTCCTGATCCAGAATGCCTGCTCAGTCTTCTCTGGCCTGTGTGGGTGGGAGTATCATCCCAGACCTCAGAGCTAATAAGCAGCTTGTCAAAGTCACACAGCAATAGTGGTGGGCCAGGACTGGGCCCAGCCTAGGTAGATCTCACCTATGACATTATATGGACACATTCTAACTATGTAAGCTGGTTGTTTAAATGCCCATTCTCTGCCTCAGTTTCCTCATCTATAAAATTGGATAGGGACCGCCTACCCCACAGGTTGTGCGGAAGTGCAAAAATGCTTACGAGGTGCCCAGTGTAGTTCTTGGCTGTCATAAGGACTCAATATATGCTAGTTGTTAATGTGGCTATTATTGCTATTTGGTGTCAGAAGTGGGATACAAGTACACATCTGACTCTGAAGTATGATCTTTCTTTCACAGCATCTTGCAAAATAATGGCATTAATTTGATGCTACTGCATGCCAGGCACTGCAATAAATGCCTTACATCCATGTTCTCATTGAATCTTCACAGCCAACCCTACTGCCCAACTCCACTGGACAGATGGGGAAACTGAAGCTTGGAGAGGGTTTGGGACTTTCCCAATATTTGCAGCTGGAAAGGGCTGGAGCCAGGATCTGAGCCCAGATCTTATAAGTCCCAGCCCAGGGCTCCTTCCCACAGCCCCTAAGCTGTGGCCTGCCAAGCCCTGCAAGGCCAGGCCACCTTACCATTGTTGCTGTAGGCCTGGAAGCCAGGGTCCGTGGCTAGGTCACAGGCCCGCACAACCAGCGTGACCAGGTCACAGGCCTCGTAGTCAATGGCTTTGCTCTGGTTGATGTACACAGAGCCGTTGGCCACCACTGAGAACCAGCCCCAGCACAGGCTGCCCACATCGACCCCGGCCTTGGTGCAGAGAATGTTCACAAGTTGTATCTCCAGCTGGGCGCTGGTGTCCACATCCGAGGCAACCACCACAGCCACCTGGCCATGCTGTGAGCCATTCTCAGCCACACGGATGCCCCGGAGTGAGGCTACATCCAGGGTGGGGGGATTGTCGTTCACATCTTTCACATTCACGTGGACGTCTACTATGGTCTCACTCCCCTGGGGGTCTGGGTTCTCGGCACTCACTGTCAAGTTGAAGACGGGCTGTGTCTCGTAGTCCAGGCTCACGTCTGGGGGCAGCCGGAGGTAGCCCTCAGCCCACCCAGCCCCCAGCACCAAGCCTCGGATCATGAAGTAGTTGGCACCACTCCCTGACAGGCTGAAGCTGATGCGGTTGTTGACTTCCGTCTGGTCTGCATCCCAGGCCTTCACCACGCCTACTAGCACTCCTGTGGACAAGGGGCAGAGCTCTGAGGGACTCTTGGCCCCGCCATAGGAAGCCTCCTCTGCCCTCACCTCTCTTGGAACTCCAGATCCACCCTGACAAAGCCACGCCAGGCCCCAGCCCCAGTGACTCTCCTGGCCCAGGGAGCAAGTACCTGGATCCTCCTCCTTCACCGTAAAGTTATAGCTGGACTGGTTGAAGATGGGCAGGTTGTCATTGATGTCCTGCAGGCAGAGATAGGTCTGAGTCCCCGGGATCCCATCTCACCCTCCCCAGAGCCAACCTGAGAAACCAATAGTCCCTGTGCTCTGAGGCACGGGTTCTGCTAGTGCCCAGACCTCACTGCCCACTTCCCAGATGAGGAAACCGGCTCTGAGAGGAGGGAACTTGCCCAGGTCACACACCTGGGGTTCGGGACCTACAGTGGGACCTTGGCCTTACATATCCATCCTCAGGAAGCCCTGCTTGCTTCCTGTTTCTCTCACCACAGCTTTAGAATGTTCTAGACCCTGCTTTCTGGAAACACAGTTCTGGGTCCCCACCTGCGGCCCCGCCTGGCCCTGTTTGACTTCCATCTCTCGGATTTACTGTGTTGGCACCAATACCATTATATGTCCACAAAGGCTCCAAGGCCCACACTTTCCCTTGTCCCCTCCTACCCCTGTCCCTCCTGCACACAACTGAGCCCACGACACCAGCTCTGTGCTTAGGCAGAGCTGGGCTCCGGGGACCTGCAGAAGCTTAGACCTGCCCCTGCCTTGGACACCAGCTGTTTTCAGCTCTCACCTCTGTGGCCAGCCCTAGCCCACTGGGCACAGCTGGAGCCCTGCAACTATTGTCACAGCCTGGAGGTGACTCTGCCCTCCCCTGTGTCCCCTAACACTGGCATGTGCTTGGGGGATGCCCTGAGCACGCCAGGCCTTCCCGGGTTTGTGGGTCACATAACAGGTGTTTGTTTTTCTGAATAACCCTAGAGTGAACATTTGGAAGACAGCGTCCTTGCACCTTAGCTAGATGTCTTTTCTGCTGCTAATTTCCCAGAGATGACATCATTGGCTCCATGCACAAGACCAGCTGCATTCTCAAGGTCACCCTAACTCACAGAAGTGGCTAAGAGCGATGAGTCACATCTTGCTGCACCTCTGCCTCATGTGTGACCTTGACCTCTCTGGACCTCAGCATCCTTATCTGCAAAACGGGGTAGTAGTCCCACTAACAGGGCAATTGTGAGGACTGCTCACAGGGGTGAAGAAACCTGTGCACTCAGGAAATGAAGTTCTCTCTTTGCAGCCCTCCCATCCCAAGGACAACCAGCAAGTCCTCATTCTGCTGCGGTTTCTTCATTTCTGAGGTCTCACTCTCTGACCCTTGTGTGAAAATGGCACAGCCCAATCCAGGGGACATGGGACTGCTATGTGCAGTGGTGCTGGCTGTGCACTGCACAACCCTATGGGGTGCCATCTACATCACAGACATGGCAGAGGTGCACATTTGTTACAATACTGTTCCAGAGGAAGGTGACTTGTAGGCTGGTGGCAGCCTTAGAACCAGACTGATGGGAGTCAAAACCCCATTTTGTGACCCCAGGCAAGGTACTGAACCTCTCTGTGCCTCAGTTTCTTTTTTTGAGATAGGGTCTTGCTCTGTCTCATAGGCTGGATTGCAGTGGCATGATCATAGCTCACAGTAGCCTCAACCTCCTGGGCTGAAACGATCCACCTGCCTCAGCCTTCCAAGTAGCTGGGACTGCAGGTACATGCCACCATGCCTGGCTAATTTTTTATTTTTGTAGCGATGGGGTCTCGCTATATTGCCCAGCCCAGTCTCGAACTCCTGGGCTCAAGCAATCCTCTCACCTTGGCCTCCCAAAGTACTGGGGTTTTTGGCATGAGCCACCGCACCCAGGCCTGCCTCAGTTGCTCGATCAATAAAATGGTAATAAGCCGGGCTCAGTGACTTATGCCTGTAGTCTCAGCATTTCGTAAGGCTGAGTTGAGAGGATCGCTTGAGGCCAACAGTTCAAAACTGGCCTGGGCAATAAGTGACACTCTGTTTCTATGAAAAATAAATTTTAAAAATTAGCCAAATTAGCCAGGCGTGGTGGCACGCATAGTCTTAGCTACTTAGCAAGCCAAGGTGGGTAGATTGCTGGAGCTCAGGAGTTCCAGACTAGCCTGGGCAACATGGAAAAACCCCATCTCTACAAAAATAAAAAAATTAACCAGGCATGGTGGCATGTGCCTATAGTCCCAACTACTCAGGAGGCTGAGGCGAGAGGATCACTTGAGCCTGGGAGGTTGAGTCTGCAGTGAGCCATGATGGCACTATTGCACTCCAGCCTGGGTGACAAAGGGAGACCCTGTTTCATAAATAAATAAATAAATAAATAAATAAATAAATAAATGCAAAAAGGTAATAACCACCCCGACCTTGGGGGATGCCCTGATGTGCAGTAGACACCAGCAGTGCTGATTTTCACCCCTTCCCTTTGCTTTTCAATGGTGGCAGGGAGACAGGAGGGTATCAGGTGGGACTTTGTGAGTGACAGTTAGAGCTGATATTTACTGATACCATCTATAGGCCAGGCATGCTACCAAGCACTTTCCATTCATTAACTCACTTCATCTTTAACCTTTTCACCCCCGTTTTATAGACGAGGAGCCTGAGTGCTCAGGGAGGTTGCGTAATTGCCTGGGACCATACGAGTGAGCGGGACTGTAACCCAGGCAGGCTGGCAGCAGAAGGCAGAAGTATGACTCAAGCTGGAGGGGCTGGCCATCGGCTTGGGAGACCCCCGGGCCCATCCTGGCTGAGCCAGGTCTTACCTCCACAGTGATGGTGACATTGACTTCGGTGCTGAGGACAGGCTCTCCGCAGTCAGACACAAGCACTGTCAGCACAATGCGGCCCCCCAGGGCGGGGTCGATGGCCTCTCTGTCCAGGGGCCCCAGGTTTCTGAGGAGCCCTGTGTCGGGGTCCAAGGAGAAGTTGTGGTTGTAGGGGCCAGGCAGCAGGCTGAAGAGCAGACGGCTGTTGTTGGTGCCCGGCTCATCATTATCGTGGGCCTGTGCAGGTAAGCAGGGGTTGGCCATCGGCCATCGGCCACGGGCATTCCCAGCCCCCAGCCCCTCCGATGCAGCCAGACCCTCCTCTCCAGCGCTGGCCCACGCAGGCAGTAATCAGGCCTGGAGCCAGTGGGCCCATCTCCCAGCCTCAGTTTCCCATCTAAGGGGCTCAGGTCAACAGTGTGCAAGAGCTTCTGAGATCTTCAGCACTGAGGTCATTCTTTCATCTCAAAAACGGCCACTGTGGACCTACGTGCCCAGCCCTGTTCCAGGTGCAAGGAATAGAACCCCCATCAAGACAGGCCCTTTTGCTACTGATACTCTAGCAGGAAGGGGGATATGGGGACAGGAAATTGTAGACATTCAAAGAAAGTTTTAAACTCGTAAGTGTGAAGTCCAGCAAGATTCTCATTTTCCCATAATGACTATGTCAGTGCTATATACAGAGTTTTTTCTTTTTTCTTTTTTTCTCTTTTGTTTTTTTTCTTTTTCGTTTTTTCTCTCAGACAGTTTCACTCTTGTCCCCCAGGCTGGAGTGCAATGGCATGATCTCCCTCGCTCACTGCAAACTCCTTCTCCTGGGTTCAAGCGATTCTCCTGCCTCAGCCTCCTAAGTAGGTGGCATTACAGGTGCCCACCACCATGCCAGGCTAATTTTTTTTGTATTTTTTAGTAGAGATGGGGTTTCGCCATGTGGGCCAGGCTGGTCTTGAACTGCTGATCTCAGGTGATCCACCCACCTCAGCCTCCCAAAGTGCTGGGATTACAGGCGTGAGCCACCATGTCTATCCTTTCGTTTTCTTTTCTTTTTTTTGAGGTGGAGTCTCGCTCTGTTGCCCAGAGTAGAGTGCAGTGGTGTGATCTCAGCTCACTGCAGCTTCCAGTTCCTGGGTTCAAGTGATTCTCCTACCTCAGCCTCCCAAGTATCTGGGATGACAGGCGTGTGCCACCACACCCAGCTATATTTTTGTAATTTTAGTAGAGATGGGGTTTCACCATGTTGGCCAGGTTGGTTTCGAACTACTGACCTCAAGTGATCCACCCACCTCAGCCTCCCAAAGTGCTGGGATTACAGGCATCAGCCACCATGCCCAGTCATCAGTGCTATATGTTTTAAATAGCTGATTCTTCACCCACTTTGTACGTCTGTGAGTGTGTGTGTACGTGTGTGTTCCTGCCCTGCCAGGGCCCTGAAGGCGTGCTTGGTTTGCCTTTGGGGTGAACCAGCGTGGATAACACAATGGGTTCCTCCATGCTGCCAGGACTTTGCAGATTCTGTTCCCTCACCCCGATGCCCCCCACAACTTCCCTGCCTGACTCCAGGCCAGGTTGGCTCTTTCTCTCGGTCTCAACATAGCACAGGTGACACCGCTGGGTGACTGATGCCCTCTTCCCAACTGGGAGCTGCCTGGGGACAGGAAGAGTGGTGGACTCATCTCTGAGGACCCAGGACCCAGTCAAAGACTGGGTAGGTGCTCAGCAAACGTGGCCTTGAATCCAGAGTGGGACCACTCTGACTTAACCAATTCTTTCCTTCCTCCCTGCTGGTCCCCACCTTCAGCTCCTCCATTTCGTTCTGCTGGGATCTTGTTTATTACATGCATCATTTGAAAGCAGCTGGAGACGTTTTTTTCCCAAAAGCCTGACCCTGTCTGCTCATCCCGTGGTGCCCTGAACTCAGGTCAGTTAATTCATCGAGTGCTTCCTGGGGCTCACACTGGGCACCATGGTTACAGCAGCCGACCGGAAATGCTCCTGCCCCAAGGAGCTCACAGACCAGGGGAGAAGTGCCAAGCAGGAAGGAGGAAAGGCCAAAGCTTCAGGGCCAGAAAGGTCTGGGCTGCAGCCCCAGCGCCGTCATTTACTGGCTGTGTAACCATAGAAAATCACTTAACCTTTCTGAGCCTGTTGTCTCCTGCAAAATGGGAAGTATTAGACCGCCTGCTTCAAAAGCTGGTCAAGAGATCAGGGATAGGAACATGGTCTGGAAACTACACAGTGCTGGAAAGAAGGGAGGGCTCTGTGGCCGCCAGATTGTCACTCTGAGGACCTGGTTTCTCACTTCTCACAAGATGCCTCAGGGGCGAAGCTTCCAAACTCCTCAGGACAAGGGAGGAAGCTACTCCCTGGTGTTTCTCTGGAGCCACTAGTGGGTTTTTATCTCATGAATTCTGTGAACCTGGCCACTGATCTCATTTCCCTTTTTGCTTTGGCCTCCACGAAGCTCAGATCAGAAATCGCAGCTCACTCCGAGCAATTCTGTAGCACTGGGTTCTAATTTTACCTTTGTGCCCTTTAACAAATGCCACCCTTATTTTCTCTTTTTTCTTATTTCTTTCATATATTTATCTTACTATTTACCTAAGCCACCTCAAGTCATTTTTGGAGTGGGGCAGGTGGGTAAATAAAAAAGAAGTGTATGTTTTTGAGGGATTGCTCTGTGGCAGGCCCAATGCTGAGCTCCTCACACAAGTCATCAAATTATTCCCCAATGACCCTGAGAGTAAGGCTGTAATTTTCTTCATTTCCTGAGAGGAAACAGGCCCAGAGATTCTGAATGACTGTCTCAGAGCCACACAGCAGAGCCCTGACTTTACCCAGGGCCAGCATACCCACAGAGCAGGCTCGGTCCCCTCCCCCAGCCCTACCCACCAGGTCCAGGCGGGCTCACACCTGGATGGTCACGGAGACATTGCCCTCCTCCTCCTGGACGAAGATGTTGTAGGAGCCGCTGACCACGGGTGCATTGTCATTGATGTCCAGCAGGTGGATCTGCAGCATGGTGGAGGAGGACAGGTTCCCGCCATCTGTGGCCTGCAGTGTCAGGTAGTACACGGCCTGGATCTCCCGGTCCAGCAGCTCACCGTTCCTCACCGTCACCGTCCCTGAGACGGGATCCACTTGGAAGAGGTCTACCCTGCTCAGAGGGGCCAGGTTCAGCAAATAGAGACACAAGATGGCCATTTCAGTGTGAATTTCAGATATACAACAACAAATATTTCAGCATATCCCATGCAGTATATGCAACATATTCATTATTTTAAAAAATCATTCCTTGCTTATCTGAAATTGAAATATAACTGAGTGCCTTCGGTCTTCCCCAGCTATTCTATCTCCGCGGAGAAGCACACAGGTGGGCCTGGGCCCTGCTCACCCACCTGCCCACGGCCCACCCTGAGCCCTTACCCATTTCCTGGGAGCAGGCTGTAGGTAATTTGGCCCCATGCGCCTGTGTCTGGGTCCGTGGCCTGTGAGGCAGAGACATGGCAGGGTGCTGTGTGGAGGCAATGCACACACTACCACCCATGCCATTCGTGGGGACAGAGCTGTCATGCTTCCTGACACGAAGGGAGAATCCCCAGCACACTCGGATTCACTCATGGTCACCCCCATCTCACACATACACACTCACACACTCACACTCACACTCTCACACTCACACACATTCTCACATACTCTCACACTCACACACACTCACACACTCTGACAATCACACTCACACTTTCACACTGTCACACTCACACACTCACACTCACAGTCTCACACACACTCACACTCTCACACAGTCACACACACTCACATACACACATGCTCTACACAGTCACACACACTCACACTCACACTTTCACACACTCACTCACACACATACACACAATCACACTCAAACTCACACTCTTACACACTCACACACTCACAATCACACACACTCACACATACACTCACTCACAATCACACTCTCACACTCACATCATACACACTCTCACATTCACACACACTCACTCTCGCTCACACTCACACACACACTCACACTCTCACACTCACACTCACACACAGTCACACACTCTCACATACACACACGCCCTACACAGTCACACACAGTCACACTCACACTTACATACACACACAATCACACTCAAACTCACACTCTCTCTTACACACTCACACTCACACAATCACACTCTCACACACACACACTCACTCACTCACATCATACACACTCTCACATTCACACACACACACTCACACTCATACTCTCACACTCTCTCACACTCACACACACACACACTCTCTCACACACACACGCATGCCTGCTTGCAGGGACCCCACAGCCCCACCGTGTCCACATCACTCACGTGGATGCTGTCGGTGACCACAGAGCCAGTGGCGCTGTGCTCCGGCACCCTGAGGATGTACAAGCTCTGGGGAAATGTGGGCCTGTGGTCATTAATGTCTCTAAGGTGGATGGTCACCATGGCGATGGAGAAGTTCTGGCTGACTGAGTCTGTGGCCACGACCTGGAGGCAGGGGAGGAGGCAGCAGCTGTGGGGCCCAAGTGCCCCACAGCTTCTGCCCCCGGCACTCCAGAGCAGCCCTCACCTGCACCACCATCACCGTCTGCCTCTCGTAGTCCACCAGCGCGGACACTCTCACCAGCACCTGAACGGAGGCTGAGCCCGCTGCCCGCTCCGGGGAGACACTGAAGGCTTCTGCGTCGGGCCCCCCCAGCGACAACAGGAAGGTCCCATTGCTGCCCTGTAAAGGTAGGCTGTCTAGCAGGGACCTGTCCCCCCTGCTCTGCCTACCTGCATCTTCCCCCAGTCCCCAGGCTCTTATCTCTGGATGCCCCACCCGATGAGGTCCCATGGAAGGGGCCTCTCAAAAGACTGCGAGAGAGGGTGCAGGAGGCTGGGCTGGTGACCAGACCCTGCAAATGTGGGCTCCGTAGAAGACAGCTCCCTAGGCACTGTGGGTCCCAGGCCTGGGCTAGAGCCTGGACACACTCCCCTCGCCCCTGTCAACTGTCCCTCCCACCCACACTTCACATCCCCCACCCCCAACCCCCACAGCAACACCAAACACCACTCACACCCTACGTCACCCCCCTGGCCAGTGCCACCCTTCTGGCCAACCTAACCCTGCCCGACGCTGTCCTCCATGCAACATTCCCACCCCCTCAGTATCACCTAACATCACACACCCTCCAGAGTTACTCATCCTCCAGCGCCACCATGTAACCCACCTCTCACTGCAGCCTCCACTTAAGGGTGCCCTCCCATGGCCAGGCATGGTGACTCACGCCTGTAATCCCAGCACTTTGGGAGGCTAAGGTGGGTGGATCACTTGAGGCCAGGAGTTCGAGACCAGCCTGGCCAACATGGTGAAACTCCATCTCTACTAAAAACAGAAAAATTAGCTGGGTGAGGTG
Source organism: Macaca nemestrina (assembly GCF_043159975.1). NCBI lineage: Eukaryota > Metazoa > Chordata > Mammalia > Primates > Cercopithecidae > Macaca > Macaca nemestrina. The sequence continues at coordinate 3,786,364 of NC_092130.1, forward strand.
GTGCACGCCTGTAATCACAGCTACTCGGGAGGCTGAGGCAGGAGAATCACTTGAACCTGGAAGGCAGAGGCTGCAGTGAGCCAAGATTGTGCCATTGCACTCCAGCCTAAGCAACAGAGTGAAACTCCATCTCAAAAAAAAAAAAAAAGCACCCTCCCACCTCACACCCTCAAACCACTTGTCCCAACACTGCTCAGCCTCCTCCAGTTCCCATGACTACCCAAATCATGGCCACCCAATGCCAGGAGACCTCGTCAGCCACCCATCACCACGGACAATGACGTTCTACTCAGCATCATCTGACGTTCAACATCAGCCTCCACTCAGCACGGCCTCCTATTCAGCCCCACACGGATTGCCCAGAGGATGACATTGCTTACCGACAAAGGTTTCCAGAGAGCACACAGCACCCCCATTTTCCGTCACCACGCCCTGCACCACCAGCACCACCACCCAGCACCACATGGCACTGTCACTCAATCCGGGCTTCCACTGGCCTCCCCCAGCCACCCCTGCCCACACCCACGCCACCACACCTGCCTTGTCCGGGTCGTAGACCACCTTGCCACCCCCGCCCACACCCACGCCACCACACCTGCCTTGTCCGGGTCGTAGGCCACCTTGCCACCCCCGCCCACACCCACGCCACCACACCTGCCTTGTCCGGGTCGTAGGCCACCTTGCCACCCCCGCCCACACCCACGCCACCACACCTGCCTTGTCCGGGTCGTAGGCCACCTTGCCACCCCCGCCCACACCCACGCCACCACACCTGCCTTGTCCGGGTCGTAGGCCACCATGCCACCCCCGCCCACACCCGCACCACCACGCTTGCCTTGTCCGGGTCGTAGACCACCATGGTGAGGTCATCGATGGGGATGCGGGGGGAGGCATGCTCGTCCACGTAGCCAGTGAAGTTCACTTGGGCCTCTTCGGGGGTGAAGGTGCAGGCTGGGAGGCTGCAGTTGTAAAACTCAGGTTTGTGGTCATTGACGTCCAACACTCTCACTGTCACCCAGATGCTCACCTTGGCCTCCTGCCCGTAGATGTTGAGGTGTGTCTCGGTGGCCTGAGGCACAGAGCAGAGGTCAGAGGTCAGAGGTCAGAGAGCCCGTGCTCAGAGAGACCAAAAGCCAGAGGTTAGAGAGCAGGATTCTGACAGGGGTGGTGGGGCCTTTGCTCACCGTGACCTGCAGCTGCACCTCCTCATCCTCCTCCAGCAGTTGCTCACGGTCCAGGGAGCCGTTGACCCTGATCACCCCATCTGCCCCGATGTCAAACCAGCCGGGCCACGTGGAGTCTGGCAAGCAAGGGGACAGGTGGAACAGCTGGAACAGCTGCTCCAGTGGCTCTGACGGAGCCCTGACCCCGGCCCCGGCCCAGCCCTGGCCCGGGGACACCCCATTCTCACTGGAGATGCTGTAGATCACAGGGTCATTGATGCCTTTGTCGCCATCCACAGCCTCCACTTTCAGCACCGAGGTTCCCTGGAATGGTGCCTGGTCAGTGCTCCTCAAACTTCCCCTGCCTCCCGCTTCCACTCATACCCCACAGGTCCCCCGGGCACCTTGGCTGCGTCCTCAGCCACAGAGGCCGAGTAAAACTCCCTGACAAACTGGGGGTCAAGGTCAGGCTGGTCCACCACGGAGATGGACAGGAAGGCAGGCAGGGAGCACTGGATGGTGAAGCTGTTGTTGAACATGCCGCCCAAGTCCTGCGGGGAGATGGCCGCCCGTGAGCCAGCGCCGTGGGTCCTAGGCCCCCCCTCTGGCACCCCCACTCACACAGGCCTTCAGCTCCAGCTGGTAGAAAGCGCTCTTGTTGTTGTAGCTGAGGCTGCCACTGAGGATGATGGAGCCATTGGCCAGGATCCGGAAGAGATGCTCGCTGTCCCCAGTGCTAGGGATGACCTGGGGCAGAGCAGACTTGGGTCAGTCTCCCTAGGGACAGCCCTGCCCCGAGGATCCCACTCAGCAACACAGGGAAGGCCCCAGCTCTACCACTGACCAGTCACGCCACTGGCACCAGGTCGCATGACCTCTCTGAGCCTCAGTCTCCAGCTCTGGGAAATGGGGCTGGTGACAACCCTCAGTGGGTTGAAAGGAGGATCCAATAAGATGCAGTCAGCCTTCCATCTCTGTGGGTTCCACATCCACAGATTTGACCAGCCACAGATCAAAACTGTAGCTATGCTCACAATGGTTGTGTCTGTACTGAAGATGTACAAACTTTTTCCCTTGCCATGATTCCCTAAACAATATAGCATACATAATACGCTATATTTACATAGTATTTGCATTGCATTGGTATTAGAGGTAACCTAGAGGTGATTTAAAGTACACAGGAGGATGTGTCTAGGTTACATGCAAATACTACCCCCATTGCATGTCCAGGGACTTGAGCAGCCAGGGATTTTGGTGTCCTCAGGGATCCTGGAGCCAATTCCCCACAGATACCAAGGGGTGACTGCATGGTATGTGCCAGGCACGCGGTTGGTGCTCGGTAAATGGCGCTATCAACAGCAACTCTGTTTCCATGAGAAATGGGTTCACACGCCCCTTACTGTCTGTGGAACCTGGACAAGACCTGGGAGCAGGCGGGCGGGAAGAAGGGTCTGGTCTGCAGCAGGCACCCTCTTTAGGCAAGTGGGCAAAGCGAGGTTTCCGGGGAGGGGGGCTGGTGGCCAGAGGAAGGTTTGGGGGCCAGGGCTGGGCCAAGGCACGACCAACGTCCCCACCCCAACGCTCAGGCCCCGTGGGTTGTCTGTGGATATGCTGCCCCCTGGCGGTCACGAAGGCGGTCAGGGCCCCCTTCATACTCACCTTCTCTATGGAGTACACGACCATGCCGGCAGGTCCCATGTCTTTATCCACGGCCAGCACGGAGAACACCACGCTGCCCACGGGCAGGGTCTGCAGGGAGGGACCCGTCGCTTACCAGCTCAAACCCAGCTCCTCCTCTCCCTCGTCTGTCACTGCCCCCCGAGCTTCAGTGTCCTCAGCTGTGCACTCAGGGGACAGTGTTCCCCTGTCCTTCCCACCAGGGCTGCGGGTGGAAGGCAGCTGGGGGTGCGGGGCGGCAGGGAGGATCTCCCTCCTCCCCGCCCCACACAGCCTCTCCACCACCTGAGCTGGCTTCTGATTTTCGGAGCCCCTCAGAACCAGGACGAGGGATCATCCTAGAGCCCAGCCTCACGGTGCCACTGCACACTCAGACATCCCATGTGCTCTCTACAGCCTATAGCCATGGGTTTCAAACAGCACCCTACAGAGCTGGGGGCTTCTTCTGGGAGCCCTCTGCTCCTGGGCTCCTGTACACACCACCTCTACTTCCTTTTTCTGTTTGTTTTGTTTTTGCCTGAGACGGAGTTTCACTTTTTCGCCCAGGCTGGAGTGAAGTGGCACAATCTCGGCTCACTGTAACCTCTGCCCCCTGGGTTTAAGCGATTCTCCTGCCTCAGCCTCCCCAGTAGCTGGGATTATAGGCACCCACCACCAAGCCCAGATAATTTTTTTTTTTTTTTGTATTTTTAGTAGAGACAGGGTTTTGCCATGTTGGCCAGGCTGGTGTCGAACTCCTGACCTCAGGTGATCCATCTGCCTCAGCCTCCCAAAGTGCTAGTATTATAGGCGTGAGCCACCACACCCAGCCATGACCTCTACTTCCTAATGGTGGCCAAAGAGATCTTTGAAAATCATGAATCAGACCACATCACTCTTGTGCTTCAAATCCCCCAAGGGTGCCCCCATTCTGCCCAGATCACAGTCCAGACTCCTTCGAGCCCGGGCTGCCACCAGCCTCTCTGACCTCACCTCCTCCTACCCCTTCCCCTCCAGCCGCACTGGCTGAGCTTGTTCCTGCCTCAGGGCCTTTGCACCTGTTGTTCCCCCTGCCTGGAGCACCCCTTCCTGGAGCATCCCCTGCCAGCTCCTTCTTGCCATTCAGGTCTCTGTTCAGATGCCCTCAACTCAGAGAGGCCTTTCCTGACCCTTCAACCTAAAGTAGCGCCTTCTGCAGCCACTTCCTTCACTTTGCCTTCTCTCGTGCTCGGGGCGGGGCTCACCACCACCTGAAATCATTTTGCTCATTTTGTTTCATTGGTTCCTGTCTGTGGCCTTCCCTAGATGGTGAGCTGCTGAGAGTAGCAACCAGGTCTGTCTTGCTCCCCAGGTAACCTCAGCACCTAGGACAGTGCCGGGTGCCGAGGCATTCCATCAGAGCCTGTCACATGGCTGTCCAGACCACACGTGTCTGGCCTGGTGTGGGGCCCCCCACCTGGAAGGTCTTTGCAGGCACATGGCAACGGCAGTTCAGGAGTGGTGGTGTTTGCTGCCCAGTGACCATTGGGGAACCTCCTTTCCACCCACGTAGCTTAAGTGGAACTGGCCCCACTCCTCCCCCTTGCTATGGGGAAGGCCCATGATGCAGACCTAACCTGTGAAGCCTTCCACACCCCTAAATTGACTCAAGGAGAGCACATGATCTAAAATGAGCCAATGAAAGTCAGCCCTGGGCTTTGGGCTGGAAAGATTGAGAAAGATGGTCTCTTCAATGTGAGCCTGTTCTTTTTTATTTTTTATATATTTTTATTATTGATTTATTTATTTGAGATGGAGTTTCACTCTAGTTGCCCAGGCTGGAGTGCAATGGCGCGATCTCGGCTCACTGCAACTTCTGCCTCCCAGGTTCAAGCAATTCTCCTGCCTCAGCCTCCTGAGCAGCTAGGATTACAGGCATGTGCCACCACAACCGGTTAATTTTGTTTTTTTTTTCAGTAGAGACGGGGTTTCTCCATGTTCGTCAGGCTAATCTCGAACTCCCGACCTCAGGTGATCTGCCCACCTCAGCCTCCCAAAGTGCTGGGATTACAGGCATGAGCCACCGCGCCTGGCGAGCCTGTACTTTTATCACCACATGAGAGACTTGCCTCTCATCCCCCAGGTTGGAGGCAATGAGAGAAGCAGAGCTGAGAGGAGGAGAGAAACTCAAACCATATCTTGATGTAATTTGAGTACCTGGATCCAGCCATGCCTGAAGATATGATTTCAAATCAAATTTCACGATATGATTTGGCTCAAATCAAATCAAGATACAATTTGAGTGCCTGGATCTAGCCATGCTGAGGTAACTCTACATTTTTCAGATACACGAAAAAAATCAACTCCCTTTTTTTTTTTTTTTTTTTTTTTTTTTGCTTTCATCACTGAAATAATTCCTAACCTGATCGACTGCAAAATATTGCTGTCACCATTGTTTGTGGGGTTGCATCCCCCTGGCTTTGGTTCTTGAAGATGCCCCTGCTAGGAGAGGTTTTTCCCCACCCTGAATGCCCCCCTGACTGCCTCTGGCTCTTCCTACTCTGAGAAGCTCTTTGGGATGCCCCCTGCCCCACAGCCACGTTAAGGCAGGCGTCACCTCGTTGATGCTGGTGGAGAATGCAGTGTTCTGGAAAACGGGTGCGTTGTCGTTTCTGTCTTCCACAATCACCTGCATCTCCTTCTGCACCTGCAAGTGAGAAAGCCCAGGGGACCCCAGAAAATAGAATTTAAAACACCAGAAAAGTTGCAAGTATTGTACAAAGAGCCGGTGTCCTTCATCCAGATCAACCTACTGTTTGGTCTCTCTTTCTCACCATATGTTTTTGGGGGCCTTTTTTTTTTTTTTTTTTTTTTTTGTAGAGACCAGGTTCTCTCCACATGTTGTTTTCTGAACCATTTGAAAGTAAATTGCAGGCATCATTAGTTAATTTTTTTTTTTTTTAAGACAGGGTTTCACTCTTGTTGCCCAGGCTGGAGTGCAATGGCGCAATCTCATCTCAATGCAACCTCCACCTCCCAGGTTCAAGCGATTCTCCTGCCTCAGCCTACCAAGTAGCTGGGACTACAGGCATGCACCACCACACCCAGTTAGTTTTTTGTATTTAGTAGAGATGGGGTTTTACTGTGTTGGTCAGGCTGATCTCGAACTCCCAACCTCAGGTGATCTGCCCGCCTTGGCCTCCCAAAGTGCTGGAATTACAGGCGTGTGCCACCACACACAGCAGTTAATTTTTTAAATATAAAATGTGCCAGCCAGCCAGGCGCAGTGGCTCATGCCTGTGCCCTTTGGGAGGCCAAGATGGGAGGATCACTTGAGCCCAGGAGTTCAAGACCAGCCTGGGCAATATGGTGAGACTCTGTCTCTACAAAAAATTTTTAAATTAGCTGAGTATGGCTGGTGAGCGCCTGTAGTCCCAGCTACTCTGGAGGCTGAGTTAAGAGGATTACTTGAGTCCAGGAGGTAGAGGCTGCTGTGAGCTGTGATTGCACCACTGCACTCCAGCCTGGGCAAGAGTAAGATCCTAACTCAAAAAAATAAAATAAAAAATTGGAAAAAAGTTCCTGTCCTATTACAGGAATGTGCATTTTCACTTTGTTTGCCATAGTATAAATCTGTGAACAATGATGTGGCCACCAGAGGGGACCAGCTTAAGAGCGGCTCCCACCCTAGATACAGACGTTACAAAAATTAGGGATTTGTATGCAGACCCAGAGATAGCTCTAAGCTCAATCGCTGAATGGGCAAGGCAGCTTTCAAGACAATATAGACAGCTGGGTCCCACTGGGTTTCAGAAAACACACCAAGAAATGCATGGAGGCATGCACCTCAGCGCTGAGGGCTGTCAAAGCACACAGTGACGGTCGACACTTCAGTGGGAGTGAGCCGGGAAGGATTTTCCAAGGGAACTTTAGTTTTATCTGTAATTTTTTTTTTTTTTTTTTTTTTTTTGAGATGGGGTCTTGCCCTGTCACTCAGGCTGGAGTGAGGTGGTGCGATCTCAGCTCAACACAACCTCCACCTCCCGGGTTCAAGCGATTCTTGTGCCTCAGCCTCCTGAGTAGTTGGAATTACAAGCCGGCGCCACCACGCCCAGCTAATTTTCGTATTTTTAGTAGAGATGGGGTTTCTCCATGTTGGCCAGGGTGGTCTTGAACCCCTGACCTCAGATGATCCGCCCACCTTGGCCTCCCAAAGTGGGAAATAAGAGTGTAGTCGCCAACACATTCAGCCAAAGCAGTTGAGAGTGATCTTTTTGCCTCTGGAGCCCTGGGGTGGGGAGGTATCCGGCACTTTTCTAATCAATATTTATATACATTAATAATACATTTAATTTCTATTTAAAATATAACCAATATATTTATATGTAAACAAAAAAGCCCTCTATGATACAAATAATATATTTATAAAATTTAAATAAAATTTTAAAAATACTGACATCTTGATAATATCAGATGACAAGGAAATGGACTCGTATAATCTTGATATAAATAGACATTAAATTCACTGTTAACTGGGGCTCTCTCCCTTGCCAGAGGTGGGGACGCAGTCAGAAATGGGCTCTCGCGACCCCTGTCGACCCCCCCGGCACCTCCTGACTCACCTGGGTGTAGGGGTCGCTCACGGAGATAGTGACTTTGAATGTGTAGAGTGTCTGCAGCAGCCAGAGAGAAGGGGCCGGTGGTGAGCCCATCCTGGGTGGCAGCACAGGGGGTGCTGCCACAAGGATGTGGGCTCCCGGAGCCCTCCCAGCCCCTCCTCCGCGTCCCGTGCCCTCTCCGGCTGATGCTCTTTACCTCGTAGTCCAGAGCGCTGGCCAGTGTCACTTCCCCAGTGTTCGGAGTGACAGTGAAGAAGTAGGCATTGGGGCCGCTCATCCCATAGGTCAGAGGGTCATTGTCTGGGTCTTCAGCTACCAACCAGAAGACCTGGGCACCTGGGGATGGGACAGGGGCCACCCAAGGTCCACAGCCACCCTTTCAGTGCTGGTCTGGCCAAGCTGGCTGTGAGGCTGGGCTGGGTGCCTGGCTGCTCCGTACACAGGCTGGACTTGCCATCTGGGACCTCCCCAGCCCTCAGGGCCTCTGTTCCTCCACATGCATTCTGAGGCCTTTGGATAGCAGCATCCTGACTTCTCTTGTGCCAAGTGGCTTGAAGGGCAGTGGACACAGTGTGGGGGGCGGGGGCTGTACCCAGGCATCTGCCCCTCCCCTTGCCAAGCCTGTGGCCCTGCCCTCTCCGGAATACCGAGTTCCCGTGACACAAGACTAGACGTGGCTGGCGTGAACCTTTCCAGCTGCGGCAGCTGGATGCAGACTAGAGCTTTGGAGAACCTTCCAGGACACCCCCTTTCTGCTCAAAAGCTGTATCCAGTCTGCTGCTGGCCTCCTGAGAGCCCTAACTCTTGTACTGCATGTCTGAGCACAGCAGCAGGCTGGTTGTCCCCTCCCTAGCCTGAAAGGAAGAACTTTTTACAGATTCATCAAACCCACCCTATCCCTGAGCCCCACCTCCTTTACCCCTCCAGCCTCTGCTCCAACACCTCCGCGGGCCCCGCTGTTCATTAGCAAGGAGTTTCTCCTCTTCACGAAGATGTGTTTCCCTTGAGCTCCACCACAGGGCTCCGAGGGCTTCAGCCACTGGCGTGGGAGCCTACACCCCCTGATACTTTCATGGCCCACAAGAAAGTTGAATTTCTTTTAAAAGCAGAAGGCCAGGTGTGGTGGCTTACATCTGTAATCCCAGCACTTTGGGAGGCTGAGATGGGGCATTGCTTGAGCCTAGGAATTTGAGAGCTGCCTAGGCAACATAGTGAGACCCCCATCTATACAAAAAAATTTTAAAATTAGGCCAGGCGAGGTGGCTCATGCCTGTAATCCCAGCACTTCAGGAGGCGGAGGTGGGAGGATCACTTGAGATCAGGAGCTCGAGACCAGCCTGGCCAACATGGTGAAACTCCGTCTCTACTAAAAATACAGAAAATTAGCCAGGTGTGGTGGTGTGCACCTGTAATCCCAGCTATTGGGGAGGCTGAGGCAGGAGAATTGCTTGAACCCAGGAGGTGGAGGTTGCAGTGAGCTGAGATTGTGCCACTGCACTCCAGCCTGGGCTACAGAGCGAGACTCTGTCTCAAAAATAAGTAAATATAAAAATAAAAAATTAGCCAGGTGTAGTGGTGCACAGTGGCTCATGCCTGTAATCCCAGCACTTTGGGAAGCCGAGGTGGGAGAATTGCTTGAGCCCAGGAGTTTGAGACCAGCCTGAGCAATGTAGCAAAACCCTGTCTCTACTTAGAAAAATAAAATACTAGCCAGGCATGGTGGTGCATGCTTGTAGTCCCAGCTACCTGGGAGGTTGAGATGGGAGGATCGCTTGAGCTGAGGAGGTGGAGGCTGCAGTGAGCGTGATCACACCACTACACTCCAGCCTGGGGCACAGAGCCAGACTCTGTCTCAAAAAAAAAAAAAGAAAAAGTCCCATACACTCCTCCCTCTCCAGCCTCCATGGGGTAGACATGAGAACAGCAGTTGCCTATAGGGAGCAGAGATTGACGAGAACTGGACACAGGGAACTTTCTGGGGTGATGGAAATACTTTCTCTTGATCAGGGGATTGCTTGCACAAGTTTTGTATTTGTCAATACTCCTTGGTGTCTCTTGTTTCATCTGGCAGCTTTCGATATTCCTGGATTCCATTTTGCACTATAACAAAGGCTGTGACTTGTCCCCCAATATCCATTTGTCTCTCTTTTCTGAAAACAATGGAGCCCCAGATTTTGAGCTGGCCACATGGCCAACCAGAATGAAGGCCACATTTGCCAGGTTCCCTTGCAGCTAGGCGTGGGTCTGCAGCTTAGTTTTCGCCAAAGAGACAAAAGCAGATGCAATGTGTGTAAAATCCAGAAAGGAAGAAGCCGTCTTGGCCCCTTCCTCCTTCTGTGGCGGGAATGGTTTCTTGTCTGAGCCATCCTGGCCCATGTGGGTGGGACCATGCCTTAGGGAAGGTGGGGCACTGAACAGGAAGAAGGCCGCCCCAAGCCCCACAGGGAGGACAGCCTGATGGAACACACCCCCACAGCTCCCAGCTCCTGGGTGGCCTCAGGGGGACAGTAATTCACCTCTGCCTTGCTTGCATCTCTGTTATTTGGGGTCCCAACCAATACGGCCACCTATGGTTTCTACTGCCCCAATCTATATCCTGCCTTCTGGGAATCTGATATCTAGGCCCCCCGGCTCCTTCCAAAATAATGTTACCAAACTTCATTTGTTCCTGCGCCACTGCCATGACCTTTGCTGTGACTTTTGCCGAGACCATTGCTACGTCCGTGTTCTATTCCTGGTGCTCGTTCTTTGAATTGACTTTCCATCCCATGTAAAGACATGCACTTTAAAAGCAAACTTTACATCGCAAAACCCATCTCACCTACCATAGATAGAAAGTAACTTTACAAATAAAAACGAAGCAAAGTGAGTCATCAGCTTCTGTGAAAGGGTCTGAGCCTGACACCTGCTCTCCCTCAAAAAAAAAAAAAAAAAAAAAAGCCAGGGTCGGGGTGGGAGAGATTAGCAAGTGTGAGGAAAGAGAAGGAAGCCTGGCCCAAGGGATCCTCCAGTCAGATACTGAAAGCGATGGGCAATGGGGGAGGCCGGATAATTTGACGCTGGTGTGAGGGCCCCTGGAGAAGCGTCTCACAGCTTTGGGGACACTGCTCTTGACCCAGAATCTGAAGAGGAGAAAACAAACTGCTGGAATCAAAGGAACTGCCTTCAGGTCCTCTCTGTTCCACAATAAGCCGTGGAGTTGCAGGGACGGTGGGGGCTCAAGAGGGCGCCCCAGGACTTTCTTGTGAATCAGGACCTGGCGTGGGGCAGACACAGGGACTGGGACTCACCCACAGGCAGGTCCTCGGGCAGGATCACTGACGTCATGTTGGCCAGGAACTTCGGGGCCATATTGGCTGCCACTGCAGGGACACAGAGTGCTGGAACACCCCTGCAAAACCGGCCCCTACCTGCTCCCCTGGGAGCCCACACAAGTCTTTATGGCCACCCAGGCCACCCGTCCAGGCCTGGATTCCTCCCCAGGCCTCCCCAGCTCAGCCAAGCACAGGGCTGGCCCATAGGAGCTGGTGTTCGCTGGTGAGGGATCCCCCTCCCTTCCGGAGGGTCCTGCCAAGGGTCTCTAGGTTAGGGCTGCGTGGCCAGGGAGAGGAGACACCTACCAGACACCACGAGAGCAGGAAGCAGGAAGCAGGACAGCCATAGCCGGGCCATCACATCTGCAGGGACCTAAGGGAAGAGGTCAGGGAATGGTTCCTGGACTCAGGCCTCCCTCCTTTTGGCAGACCCCCATCTGCCTGGGTCTGACCCGAGCCCACCCACCACCGCCACTTAGTAGCTCTCCCCCAGGGCCTCTATCACCCTTTGTCCGTTTTCCAGATGCTCCAGGGTTGGGGGAACCAAGGGGGAGGCCAGGTGGGGTGGGGAGGAGCACGACAACTGAACCTGAATCCAGGACCCACCATGCACCAGGAACTGCTCCAAGGCACTGGACATGCAATTGTGTTATTCCTACAACTGTGAGGTGGCTGCTAAGACACCAGGATAGGAAGGGGCTTGCCTAAGGCCACAGGGAGTCAATGACAAGACCATGCTTGGAACACAGGCATTTTGGAGTCCAGAGTTCATTCTCTCCACCACTGCACTATCTCCACCTGCCTGTTAGAAGTGTTCAAACTAATAGCATCTTTCAAAATCAAGGCTCTGAAGAGGGACCATAATTTGTCCAGGACCATCCAGAGACTATGGGCGGGCAGGGTCCTCTGTTCACCGGCTGATACATCTAATGGCTGTCTTTGCAGCCTTTCCCAAACTGTGCTCCATGGAACCCTGGCCCTCTGAGATGCGCCACGGCAGAAGGGTTCCCCAGTCAGGTGGGTCTAGGGAGGGTTGCATAACTCTGGGATCCTCTTGTTGATTGACAACTGGACAGAGACCCTTAGAAAACCCTGCTGGGCCAGGCTTTTTGGTCATCTTACATTGCAAGCTGTCCCTCATTTGGGAAAACGAGAAAAGGGGGACTTGATTCACTGTCACAGAGAGACCTGAAACGCCAAGGCTCTTTTAATGCCCAAAGACAAGGCCGGGTGCAGTGGCTCACGCCTGTAATCCCAGCACTTTGGGAGGCCGAGGCGGGCGGATCACCTGAGGTCAGGAGTTCGAGACCAGCCCGACCAACATAGTGAAACTCCTTATCTACCAAAATACAAAAAACATTAGCCAGGTGTGGTGGCGGGTGCCTGTAATCCCAGAGACTCGGGAGGCTGAGGCAGAAGTGTTTGAACCCGGGAGGCGAAGGTTGCGGTGAGATGAGATCACGCCATCACATTTCAGCCTGGACCACAGGGTGAGACTCCGTCTCAAGAAAAAAAAAAAAAAAAAAAATTCCCAAAGACAACTGACATGTCACTCCACAGAAAGCAGGAGAGCAGGAGGGGCCCCCACATGTTTTGTTTCTTGCTGTCTAGAAAATTGTCTGTATGCTCTATGTTCGCTATGCTACTCTATAATCTTTTTGTTAGACAGGGCTTTTTACTGTATACTTTTTTCTTTTGAGATAGTGTCTCACTATGTTGCCCAGGCTGGCCTTGAACTTCTGGGTTTGAACTCCTGAGTAGCTAGGATTACAGACGTGTGCCACTGTGCCCAGTTTTTTACTGTATACTCTTTTGTGCTAATTGAATATATTAACTTTTCCAAAAATGAATTAAACTAAAGCTTGGAAGCAAACTAAGGAACACATTTACTACTGTAAACTAAAATAAAATCGTACACCTCCCGCCGACTAAATGGCCCCGCTTGTGGCCCAGGAGACCCCAGTAAAACTTTGAAAACTTAGTTTCCAGGCCGGGCGCAGTGGGTCACGCCTGTAATCCCAGCACTTTGGGAGGCCGAAGTGGGCAGATCACGAGGTCAGGAGATCAAGACCATCCTGGCTAACATGGTGAAACCCCGTCTCTACTAAAAATACAAAAAAATTAGCCGGGCACGGTGGTGGGCGCCTGTAGTCCCAGCTGCTCAGGAGGCTGAGGCAGGAGAATGGTGTGAATCCGCGAGGCGGAGTTTGCAGTGAGTCGAGATAGCACCACTGCACTCCAGCCTGGGCGACATAGCGAGACTCTGTCTCAAAAAAAAAATAAAAAATAAAAAACTTAGTTTCCAGCCACGGCAGGATGAGGGGATGAGAGGCCTCATTACACCCTTCTCTTTTACAGTCGACACACAATAACTGACCAGCATTAATGTTAAAATAGAGATCGCAGGACTGAAAGAATAGACATTCCGTGGCAGTAAGATGCCAAATTATAAACAGGACCTGAGGCCATGCCAGGCCAGGGTGAAGTCAGGCAGCCCTAAAGAAGAAACTCTGTTCTAAATGCCACGAGGGTTTTCTTTTTTTCTAGCAGCTAAATAAGCACTGGCCTAGCAGCTAAATAAGCACTGGCCTCGAGAAAAGCCAAATTAAAGCAATTACAGCTCATCCAGTTCACAGATGCTGACGAACTGAGCCCCTGTTCTACCAGCCATAGCCGCAGCTTTTTTTGTTTGTTTGTTTTTGAGATAGTCTTACTCTGTCACCCAGGCTGGAGTGCAGTGGTACGATCTCGGATCACTGCAACGTCTGCCTCCCTGGTTCAAGTGATTCTCCTGCCTCAGCCTCCCAAGTTGCTGGGATTACAGGCACCCACCACCACACGGGGCTAATTTTTGTATTTTCAGTGGAGACAGAGTTTCACCGTGTTGGCCAGGCTGGTCTTGAACTCCTGACCTCAAGCGATCCACCTGCCTCAGCCTCCCAAAGTGCTGGGATTACAGGTGTGAGCCACTGCGCCCAGCCCATAACCACAGCCTTGACTGGACAAGAGACTGATTTCAGTAACTTTCTCCTGATAAGAGCCCACCGACCACAGACTGGCTCCAGCTCATACAGAGATTGCTTACTCATGCAACTTCCGTGTCTCAAAAAGACGTTTTGATGTACAGGGCGTAATTGTGATACATTTCAATTTTAAGTCGCCACCCCAAGTGAGCATGGATCCTATGTTACATGCACGTGTGTTCAACATGCATGTGTCAGGAGCTCCTTTATTAATATGCGTAGCTCCTCCTGTAACCTGTTGAATATGTATGTGTAGCCACCCTGTCTAGCACCAAGCTCCTTTCCCAAACCCCATTTCGAAGTGTCTGTCTCTGGTCTTGGCCGGAGGGATGGCCACCTGCACACAGTCCCCTCTCTTTTTCTAGATTGATATTTTGTGTTTTTTAAGAAGTTAACACTACCAAGCACGCTCACCTGGTCCTGGGCACCTCTTCACGTCCCTTTCCCTCCTGCCCCAGAGCATCTGAAGTGGGCAGGCAGCCCTGGGGAGGAGTGGGGAGGAGGATGGCTTCCAGAGCCGAGCCCTGATGGTGAAACAGCATCAAAAACCAGAGCTCCTCTCCTTCACACCGCCCACCCCTCCTCCCGAGCTCCAGCCTCGGGGAGCCACCCACCTGCCCACGCCATTCTGACACCTCCTTCTCCTGAACACCCACGCCCAATCCGTGCGGCCTACTCTGTCTCTTTCTAATCAGCCTGCATCTGTCCATCCCATACTGGCTGCCCTCCCTGGGGACACTGTCCTCAGCCTCCTCAATGCCTCCCTTCCTCCAGCCTCTCGAATCCATCCCACTCAACCAAACTAATCCTTCTGCACGCAATCTAATCTTTTCCGCCCTCGCTCAAAACCCTTCGATGGCTCCCCGTTGCTAGAGTCCAGACTCCATAAAAGGGCTTCTCAAAGACTAGCCTCGACCTCTCCAGCTTCACCTCGAACCGCTCCCTGCATCGCAGCCCACCTCTCGTCTCCCGTGAGCCCACGGGCTCCCTCTGCCTGCCCTTACTACTGCCCATCCCTCTTTTTGGAATGCTCTGCCCCACCTTGCTACCTGATGAGCTCTCTTCATTTTTAAAAGCCAGTTCCAAGGCTGGGCATGGTGGCTCACGCCTGTAATCCCAGCACTTTGGGAGGCCGAGGCGGGTGGATCACTTGATGTCAGGAGTTTGAGAGCAGCCTGGCCAACATGGTAAAACTCCATCTCTACTAAAAATACAAAAATTAGCTGTGCAAGGTGGCACACACCTGTAGTCCCAGCTACTCAGGAGACTGAGGCAGGAGAATCGCTCGAACCTGGGAGGCGGAGGTTGCAGTGAGCCGAGATCATGCCACTGCACTCCAACCTGGGCGACAGAGGGAGACTCTGTCTCAAAACAAACAAACAAAACAAAACAAAAAAAACCAACTCCAGGATCCCCTTCTGTCCAGACACCCTCTCAGTGCTCCCATGGAGGAGCTGCCTCCTCCACCCATCCGTCGTGACCTCACAGGATGCTCCATAGACCCTCGAATAACCTCTGTAGCTCTTGGTGTCTGTGATCTCCTTACAAACGAACCTCTCCCACCAGGCCAGAAGAGATGTGAGGGCAATGTCCAAGTCTGATGCACCTCTGTGACCCCAGGACCAAGCACCGGGCTGAGCCCAGTGGAGGCTCAGTGAGTATTTCTGAAAGGAATGCATGGATGAGCCAGTGAGTCACTGCAACCCCAGGTGGCTTATCCAGAACACCCACGAGATAAAGCAGAGTGTAATGTGGTATGTGGACCTGAGAGCCTGGGTCCAAATCTGGCGTAACCTCGGGCAAGTAACATACGCTCTCTGGGCCTCAGCTTCCTCATCTGTAAAATGGGAATAATAACAGCACCTACACCAGGGGTTTGTGTTGAGGCTTACACAGCGCCTAGCTCACAGTAAGTACGTAATGAATGTTAGAAGTTATTGTTGCAGGAAAAGGAAAGTCTGTCTCTTGCCCTTCTCATTGTTGGAGTTCCTATTCCTGGTCCCTCCCTTCTGGGGAACTCTGCCCTGGCCAGCACTGGCTAGCTGCAGGCCCTCCTCCCCGAGTGTGCCCTCAACAGTCAGAGATCCTGCTTCTGATCTGGCTGTGTGCTCCCCGGGCATGGTTGGCACCCCCACCCTGAAGCCCCAGCACAGCATTCCCTCTTTTCATTCAGATTCATCTCGCCATGCTCCCCCGAGACCTGCTGGGGAAACATGGGACATCAGGAAGGCTGACAATCTTAAATAGCTGCTGGCGTTTCCTGAGCACCTACTATGTGCCGAGTACCCTGATTGACTCATTCATTCCCGCAGTAAATAGTTATTCGGTGTCCATGAGCTGCTACCTGCCAGACCCTGCTCCCAGCAATGGGAAGGCAATGGTGAGCAAAACAGTGCAGGTTCTGAATGAGACAGACTGCAGACGAGTAAACAAAGTCCCACCTAATAGTGCACTGCGTCCCTGCTGTGGAGGAGGGAAATGTGGGCACTATGAGAGTGAAAGGAGGCAACCACTTTAAGTGGCATGGCAGACAAACAGGACCACAGATCATTTGACATACCTCCCTGCAAGAGGTGAGGACTGTGTCTTCTTCCCTTGAATCTGGTATATTAATCATTTTTTTTGGCGTATTATTATTATTATTATTATTGAGACGGAGTTTTACTCTTGTCGCCCAGGCTAGAGTGCAGTGGTATGATCTCGGCTCACTGCAACCTCCACCCCCTGGGTTCAAGTGATTCTCCTGCCTCAGCCTCCCAAGTAGCTGGGATTACAGGTGTGTGCCACCATGCCTGGCTAATTTTTGTATTTTTAGTAGAGACAGGGTTTCACCATGTTGGCCAGGCTGGTCTCGAACACCTGACCTCAGGTGATCCGTCTGCCTCGGCCTCCCAAATTGCTGGGATTACAGGTGTGAGCCACTGTGCCCAGCCATTTGTTTTTATTTTCTGTGTTTTATGATGCTTTGACATCTTTGGGGCCTTGCTGGCTAGGGAGAGACTGGCTAATTCCCGGAGACGGCAAGCACCTTGCCTTCAGACCTGCCTCTCCTATGCAAACCAACCAATCCAAAGCCATGCCACAACCACCCTTTATCTAATTCTCACATACCCAGCCGATATTTCCTTGCTGTTAAACACCTCTGGCCTCTACCCACTAGATACCAGTAGCAACCCCCAAGTTGCAACACCCAAAAATATCTCCGGACATTGCCAGATGTCTCCTGATGGGGGACAGAGAGTGGTGGTAAGATCACCCCTAATTGACAGCCACTGTTATAGATTAAAAAAATCATAATGCAGGAATTAAAAATGTAATGGAGGGATCAGAATATAAAATTGAGATACGGAAACTAGGAGAGAAAAATAGGAAATTACAGGATTAATCCAGGAGGTCCAATGTGTGATTAATAGAAGTCCCAGAAAGAGAAACAGAGAAGGAAAACAGGGAAAGGAAACTATCAAATGAGGACAAACAATAGATTTTGTAGAAGTGAATAACACATTTCCAGACTGAAAGAATTCCAAGAACAAATTTTAGAAAGGAAGGAAGAGAAAACCCAAGCCAAAGCGTTTTCAGAGTACTAGGGACAAAGACAAGACCCTGAAATCTTCTGCAGAGGAAAACAAGTGACATACAAACACCCAGAATCAGAAGGTTATGGGCTTTTCGATAACAATCCTGGAGTTAATGGAGCTGTGTGTGGGAGATTAATGGTGTCACAAATTCTTTGACATTCCTTCTATTGAGTAGTGGAGTCTAATCCCCTCCTGTTGAATCTGAGCTGGCCTTAGTGACTTGCTTGATCAACAGAATGTGGTAGAAATGCAGCATTCAGAAGCTTTGCAGCTGACACCTGGGCCTCTTGGGCCACTTTGCTCTTGGAACCTGGAGATACCTTGTTAGAAGTTCAACTACCCTGAGGCCGCCATGTTATAAGGAAGCCCAGGCTACCCACGTTGAGAGGCCTGTGCATTGAGGGAGAGCAAGATGTCCAGCCAGTCCCCACTGTCCAACCCCTAATCTTTCACATACCCCCAGCTGAGGCCCCAGACACCATGGAACAGAGTTGAGCAATTCCTGGTATGCCCTCTCCCAACTCTCATCCTATAGAATCAGGAAATATAATAATAAATTGTTGTTTAAGCCACTAAGTTTTGGGGCATTCTATCAAGCAGCAGTAAATAACTAGAACACGACGCCTGCAAAATACTGAAGACAAATAATCTCCAACCTAGAATTCCACACCCACCAAAATTATCAGTCACATATGAGAGCAAAATAAAAACATTTTTAGACATGCAAAGTGAAAAATGCTACCTCTTCTGCATCTTTTCTTGGGAAGCTACTGGAGAACATAATCCATTCTATGAAGGGAGTAAGCCAAGATAAAGGAAACAGAGAGATCAACACAGAAGAGAGGGAAAGGGGCACTGAGACCACAGCGGGTCCCGATGGGAGGAAGGGCTCAGCGAGCTTTCGAGGGCTGTCTACACACATGGAAATAGAACTGATGGCGTGAACATTTCGAGGAGATTTACACCTCTGGCTAGGGCGAAGTGATGAACTTGTGATACCATATAAAAAACTAAGCGAGCAGCCGGGCACGGTGTCTCACGCCTGTAATCCCAGAACTTTGGGAGGCTAAGGCGGGTGGATCACAAGGTGAGGAGATGGAGACCCTCCTGGCTAACATGGTGAAATCCCATCTCTACTAAAAATACAAAAAAATTAGCCGGGCTTGGTGTTGGGCACCTGTAGTCCCAGCTACTCGGGAGGCTGAGGCAGGAGAATGGTGTGAACCTGGGAGGCGGAGCTTTCACTGAGCCGAGATGGCGCCACTGCACTCCAGCCTGGGTGACAGAGCGAGACTCCATCTCAAAAAAAAAAAAAAAAAAGAAAGAAAGAAAACTAAGCAAGCAAAACCAGTGACCATGCAGGAAAGGAAAGCTGTACTAGAAAGAATCCAGGAACATCATTCGCCAGTGGCTTAGCTGGGACTGTTCCCATGGTCGATGGACCACAGTCTTACTGTACGCACTGGGAAACTGTGTTGGGCTGTAAGATAATAAAATCCTCATCTTTCACTTTAAGAAATTAACAGATAGGCTGGGCGCAGTGGTTCACACCTGTAATCCTAGCACTTTGGGAGGCCGAGGCAGGTGGATCACAAGGTCTGGAGTTTGAGACCAGCCTGGCTAACATGGCAAAACCCCATGTCTACAAAAAATACAAAAATTAGCCAGGCACAGTGGCAGGCACTTGTAACCCCAGCTATTTGAGAGGCTGAGGCAGGAGAATCGCTTGAACCTGGGAGGCAGAGGTTGCAGTGAGCCAAGATCACGCCACTGCACTCTAGCCTGGGTAACAGAGCAAGACTTGTTTCAAAATTTAAAAAAAGAAAGAAAGAAAGAAAAAGAAATCAACAGATAATGACTTAGCCTAGGAGGTCGAGGTTGCAGTGAGCCGAGATTTTGTCATTACACTCCAGACTGGGTGACAGAGCAAGACCCTATCTCAAAAAAAAAAAAAATCTAAGAAGGTGATAATAAACAAGAAATAAACAGATAATGTCTTAAAAATTATGAGGCCGGGCACAGTGGCTCACGCCTATAATCCCAGCACTTAGGAGGCCAAGGCAGATGGATGACTTGAGCTCAGGAGTTTGAGACCAGCCTGGCCTACATGGCAAAAACCCGTCTCTGCAAAAAATACAAAAATTAGGCCAGCATGGTGGCACATGCCTGTAGTCCCAGCTACTTGGGAGGCTGAGGTGGGAGGATTACTTGAGCCCGGAAGCTTGAGGCTGCAGTGAGCCATGAATGCACCACTGCACTCCAGCCTGGGCGACAGAGTGAGACCCTATATAAAAAAAAAAAAAAAAAAAGCAAAACAGCAAAATATTGTTAAATAACAGGCCAGGTGCGGTGGTGCACGCCTGTGGTCCTAGCTACTCGTGAGGCTGAGGTGGGAGAACTGCTTGAGCCCAGCAGTTTGAGGCTGCAGTGAGCCAAGACCTCACCACTGCACTCCAGCCTGGGCAACAGAGCAAGACCCCATTGCTAAAAAAAAAAAAAAAAAAAAAGGGAAAGGAAGGAAGAAAGGAAGGGCTGGACATGGTGGCTCATGCCTGTAATCCCAGCATTTTGGGAAGCCGAGGCAGGCGGATCACCTGAGGTCAGGAGTTCAAGACCAGCCTAGCCAACATGGTGAGACCCCGTCTCTACAAAAAATACAAAAATTAACCAGGTGTGGTGGCATGTGCCTGTAGTCCCAGCTATTCAGGAGGCTGAGGCACAAGAATCGCTTGAACCTGGGAGGCAGAGGCTGCAGTAAGCTGAGATCGCACCACTGCACTCCAGCCTAGGTGGTGACAGAGCAAGACTGTCCAAAATGAAAAAGAAAAGAAAGAAAGAAAGAGAGCAAGAGAGAGAGAGGGAGGGAGGGAGGGAGGGGAGGGGCAAAGGAGGTGAAAGCAGTTGCTTCTAGAGAGTGGATACTGGGGACGTTGGGTGTGGGTCGGGAAAAGGCCGGCTTTTGTTATAAACCTTGTTGTATTGTTTGATGTTTTTGTTTGTTTGTTTTTAAGGCTAGTCAAGTGAAGCAGTCTGAGTGGAGAAGGAATAAAGCGATCTGCAACAGGTTGTGATAAATTAGCTGTAAACACCACTGCACTTGGACCAGCCTGTTAGGTGTTTTTTGAGACACGTTCTTGCTCTGTCACCCATTCTGGAGTGCAATGGCGCTATCCTGGCTCACTGCAGCCTCAAACTCCTGGGCTCAAGCGATCTTCCCATCTCGGCCTCCTAAAGTGCTGGGATTACAGGTGTGAGCCACCGTGACTGGCCTATTTGATTTTTTTTAAAATTAAATACCCATATTGCTGTGATAAGGTGAGCACTGTTATGGGAGAGTCCCAAGTAGCACAAACAATATGAGAGATGGCCTGGGCCAGGGAAGAACCAGGTATATTCCAGGAGTTCAGAGAAGGTCCCTATGGCTGGGTTGCAGGGAGACAGGTGGAGAATGACGGGAGGGAGGCAGATTCAGAAATTTTTCAGGGCCAGAGCATGCTCCACCCTGTGAAACACAGGAAGGATGTTTCATTTTATTCTAAGAAAAACAGAAAACAAGAAAACAGAAGGTCATTTCAGAGGGTTTTTGTTTGTTTGTTTTGAGACGGAGTCTCGCTCTGTCTCCCAGGCTGGAGTGCAGTGGGGCAATCTAGGCTCACTGCAACCTCTGCCTCCCGGGTTCAAGTGCGTCTGCTGCCTCAGCCTCCCGAGTAGCTGAGATTACAGGCGTGTGCCACCACACCTAGCTAATTTTTGTATTTTTTGTAGAGACGGGGTTTTTTCCATGTTGGCCAGGTTGATCTCAAACTCCTGACCTCAGGTGATCCATCCACCTTGGCCTCCGGAAGTGCTGGGATTACAGGCATGAGCCACCCAGCGCACCTGGTCCATTTCAGAGTTTTAAGCAGGGGAGTGGCAGGGACTAATTTCCTCTTAAGATCTTTCTGGCTGCTGTGTGTTGCCGGGCTGAACCGGGGGCAGCAGGGCTGGAGAGAAGAGGCAAGAGCAGGGCTGTAGTTTGGAGGTAGAATATTTGGGATTCACAGAATTTCATCTTCACAGCAACTCATTTTGCAGACGAGCAGACGGGCTCTTGCTGGGAGTGTGCTGCTGGGGCCCTCACAGCTGAAAGCGAGTGGGAATCACAGCCGCTCTCCAACCCCAAGGCCCTCGCCTCTCCCTGAGGCAGGGAGAAGGAGGCAGCCCTCCCGTGGCCCCAGGGCCCTAGCAAGAAGAGAAAACCCCAGTTCAGATGTGGACCCCAAAGCTTCAAAGTGTTCACCCTGTTGACCTACTCATCCAACTAACATAAAATAAGAAGCTCTTTCTGCAGAAAGTTGTTCACCAGGAGTGATTATTTATAATCATGGGAAGCTGGAAGTGACCATAACATGAAACACAGGCAATGATGAAGAAAGATGTGGACAAGCCCTGGGTGGGATGTTCAACAACTGTTAAACATTACGGCACTGAATAGCAAGAGACCCATGGAGGAAGCACCTCCCGCCTGCCAGAACTTGAGCCGGGCGCTAATGTAATGCTCACAAAAACCCCTGGAGGCCGCATGTGGTGGCTCATGCCTGTAATCCCAGCACTTTGGGAGGCCGAGGCGGGCGGATCATGAGGTCAGGAGTTCAAGACCAGCCTGGCCAACATGGTGAAACCCCGTCTCTACTAAAAATACAGTAACTAGCCAGGTGAGGTGGCGGGCGCCTGTGATCCTCAGGAGGCTGAGGCAGGAGAATGGCATGAACCCGGGAGGTGGAGGTTGTGGTGAGCAGAGATCGTGCCACTGCACGCCAGCCTGGGAGACAGAGCAAGACACTGTCTCCAAAAATAACAAAACAAAACAAAACAAAAACAACAAAACAAAAACCCTTCTAGACTGGTACCATTCTACCCACTTCACAGATGGGGAAAACGAAGCTCAGAGAGGTGAAGAGGCTGGCTTGAGTTTAGAGTCAAGAAGCAGCAGAGCTTCGTTGGGCAGTTCACTGCCCTTCTCTAAGTGTTCCCTCCCCTGTGAGAATAATAACCCCACTAAGTGATGAGGGTGGGCAGCGGGGATGAGTGGGAATAAGAATGTGCCACCTCAGCGCCTGGCACACAATAGGCGCCCAGCAAATGCAAACCTTCTTCCTTCTATGGGGTTGTCCTCACCTTATGCCTGCTCCTCCCACTGCAATCACCATAGAAACAGCTTCCTCCCTCCCTGGTGACTGTCCACGCTCCCTGGGGTCTGAGACTGCTTGCAGAGGTCAGAGCTAAATGGGCAGGGCCAGGGCTATGTGTGGAGGGGCCCTGGGGCTCTTTCTGATGCTACCTTCCATGTGACTCTAGCCAGGGGAACCTTGGGAAGTTGCTATGGAAAATGCTGGCTTGCCAAGAACCCCGGAGATGACAGCTGGGGACAGCCCACATGCTGGACGGCAGGGCTGCACTCAGCCAGACTGATAAATACAGTTGTGCCCCTCTGCTCAGGGGAATTAGTAAGTTCTCAATCCTCAGAATACCCAGCAGTGCTGAGCCACAATCCTCAGTGAGACAGGGACAGAGATGTGGCTACAGCTATGCCCTGGAGGGCGACAGGTTAGCGCTGGAGTCAAGGGCAGTGGCTGAGGTGGTCATGGAGGCAGGGTCCAATATCAGGATAGGGATCCCTCGGGGGTAGGGGTGGCACTGGTGGTGGTAAGTGGGGATGGACGTGCTGATGACGTGTGTGCTGATGAAGGTGGAGACGCAGGTGGAGGTGACAGTTGTGGGAGGGAGATGGTGGTGGTGGCGGGCTGGCGGTGGAGATGCAGGTGAGCTGCGCATTAGTGGTAATGCTAGTCTACAGGCGTCTGTGGTGTGAGGAACAGCCAGGGGCTGGATGCATGCAGCCCTGGCATCCCTCTGAGGCTGTAATCTGGGACCTAATTCCCTCATCACTTTTTTCTCTCATGTTCTATCCTTCAGAAATGAGTCAACTGCCACAGGACAATTAGTCAGCAGGTGTGCAGCCAGCAGGCGTCAAGGTGGATTCATCATCATTACAAAGTTCCCCTGGGTCCAGCTTGCAGGACAGCAGATTCCTGCCCTCAGGGTCCCTCCTCCCAATCCCAGAGGCAAATGGGAACCAGCAAGGAAGGGCCGCGTGCTGAGGCTAGCACTTTGCCCCCATTACCATTTAATCCTCAGCAAACTGAGGTCCAAGAGGGGAAAGGGCGTGGCCCAGCCAGTAATGGGACCAGAACCCAAGCCAGGCCTGTGCCTTCTCTCTTTTCTAGGCTCCTGGGTTTTCCTTCTTGAGCTGCCCGATTTTCCCACAAGCCACGCTGAGCCCACAGACATGTGACGTTGAGAGAGAACAGCCCGAACCAGGACCTTCACCCAGTCCCCAAGGGGCCTGTCCCTACAGCCCCTTCCCCATACTCGCCACACTCCTCCCTCATGGAAGTGTCTCCCAACTCTCCTCTCCCCATTTCATAGGGCAGGACGGAGGGTCTCGAGAAGCCTGTGGACCCTCACTCAGAGCAACAGCGACACCCCTTCGCATCTGCGTGACGCACGCGCAGTCTTGCCCCCGCATGTGGGCCCCGCCGCCCCCTGGAAGGAAGAGCTGGATTTATCGATCCCCTTTATGCACACTGACATGAGCGCGGGAGGCCAGGGGTTCCTGCCCAGCAGCTCCCAGGGTGTCAGAGGCAGAGCAGGGGTGCCACCCTGTCTGCCTCCCAGGCCAGCGCTCTTTCTTGCCTCATCCCTGCCTCGCCTGCCTCCTGCGCTGCTGGGGTTGGCCCTGGGTTTCTCGCAGTCCTGCCTCCTCATGATCATGGTGAGGCTGGTGTTCTACAGTCCAGAGCATCCGTCTCTGGATTCAGACACCTGGGGAAAGGCCCAGTGTCTGTGTGGGCTGGGGAAGGCCCCCACAGCCTGGCGGGCGAGGTCCTTTAAGTTCCTGGGTCTTGCTTTCCACACGAGCTGCTCTCTCCCACTCTGAGGTTCAGTGGTGTTGAATGCTCCTGGTCTCGGTCCACACCCTGCATTTTCCTTCCTCCTTCATTTGTCTAAACCGTTCCCTCTGCCCAGAATGCCTTTCTTTGCCTTCTGCCTATGTGCAAATTCTCTCCGTTCTGTAAGGCCCAGGTCAGCTATGGAGCTGTGTTCAGGCAGTTGGTGGCCCCCCCTCTAGGCTCCTAATTTCCTGGTACCCCAGCAAGGGGCAGGAGCAAGGGGCAAAATGGAAAAGGAGTGAATGGAGTTGCCCCTGGGCTGGGACTTGCGGACAGACACCCACTTCTCCCTGCTGGAGCAGCCTCAGGCTGATGCATGGGTGTGAAACGAGGCCCCAGTCACTGCACAACCACGTCCCCGGGCTCTTTTCTCTGTTTGCTCTTTTAAAAAATGGGAACTGGCCGGGCACGGTGGCTCACGCCTGTAATCCCAGCACTTTGGGAGGCCGAGGCGGGCAGATCACGAGGTCAGGAGATTGAGACCATCCTGGCTAACACAGTGAAACCCCGTCTCTACTAAAAATACAAAAAATTAGCCTGGCGTGGTGGCGGGCGCCTGTAGTCCCAGCTACTCAGGAGGCTGAGGTAGGAGAATGGCCTAAACCCGGGAGGCGGAGCTTGCAGTGAGCTGAGATCGGGCCACTGCACTCCAGCCTGGGCGACAGAGCAAGATTCCCTCTCAAAAAAAAAAAAAAAAAAAAAAAGGGAACTATTGGCTGGGCCAGTGGCTCACGCCACCTTGGGAGCTCCCAGCACCTTGGGAGGCTGAGGTGGGCAGATCACAAGGTCAGGAGATCGAGACCATCCTGGCTAACACGGTGAAACCCTGTCTCTACTAAAAATACAAAAAAATAAAAAGAAAAAAGAAAAGAAAAAGAAAAAAAAATTAGCCAGGCGTTGTGGTGGGTGCCTGTAGTGCCAGCTACTCGGGAGGCTGAGGCAGGAGAATGGCGTGAACCTGGGAGGCGGAGCTTGCAGGGAGCCAAGATCACGCCACTGCACTCCAGCCTGGGCGACAGAGCAAGACCTTGTCTCAAAAAATAAAAATAAAATAAAATAAATTAAAATGGGGGTCACCTACATTCCAGAAATTACTGCTTCTTTGTTCCCAAGCCCTCTGGCCACTCCTGTTCTTTCCGGCCTCTCAGAAAACGTCTGAACCAGCCTGACCAACATAGTGAAACCCCGTCTCTACTAAAAATACAACAATTAGCCAGGCATCGTGATGCACACCTGTAATCGCAGCTACTCAGGAGGCTGAGGCAGAAGAATCACTTGAACCGAAGAGGCAGAGGTTGCAGTGAACTGAGATCGCGCCACTGCACTCGAGCCTGGGCGACAAGCGAGACTGCGTCACACACACACACACAGACACACACAGACACACACACACACACACACATTAGCTGGGTGTGGTGGTATGTGCCTGTAATGCTAGCTACTCAGGAGACTGAGGCAGGAGAATCCCTTGAACCAGGGAGGCAGAGGTTGCAGTGAGCCAAGATAGCGCCATTGCACTGCAGCCTGGGAGACAGAGTGAGAGTCCGTCTCAAAAAGAAAGTGCTTAGGGAAAAGGACACAGGAGAATCAGGGAGACTCTGGCCCCCACACCATGAGATGTGTAGTCTCCAGGAACCCTCACTAGTCCCACCTGGCCCAGGAGGTGCCAGCTCTTCAGCCTTGGCTAGGAGGGGGCTTCAGCCGCATCTCAGAGCAGTCCACGGTGCCAAGATTTTCTAGAATTGGGAACCACTGGGAGTGAGGATACCCGGACTTCCCAGGGCCTCCAGGAGGGTCAGGGTGGGGAGGTGGGTACTCCTTCAGTGCGGGGAGCCCCCGGGGTGCAATCAGCCACGATGCTACAGAGCTCCCCCAGCACCACCACCGCTATGGCCAGCTCGCCATGCACTTTCACTTCTGCTTTTTCATTGACTTCTCACAGCTGTTCCCAAGCAGGAATTATCCTATCCTATTATTCCAAGGAAACCAAGGCTCACAGATGCCCAGAGATGGGTGAGCCAGGGGCAGCAGGTTAGACCCAGGTTGCCTTCAAATCCAGGGGTCCCTGGGCAAGCCTTGGTCTGGGCTCCGTTGATCCAGGAGGCCATGCCTGCACCCACAGAGCGGACTCCAGCTGAACCTGGGTGCGCGGAGCAAGGATGTGGAACCTGAACACCAGCTCCCCGCCACAGGCCTTCCCAGTGCCTATGGCCCAGGCCACCTGGCCCAGCAGACACATACAGAGTCAAACGGCCCTGGGTTCAGATGCCAGCATTTCACATATTTGTCATGCAACTCCAGGCAAGCCCTCTCCCCTCTCCAGGCCTCAGTTTCCCCTGCTGAGAAATGGAGTGAGGATAAAAATCATGGAGTCTACACACGGGCCATGACCTGTTTCCATCAATGGGACCTCAGTGCTCACTGGGACCCTGCCTTGTGCCTGGTACCCAACCCAGCACACGCCTGCCTGAGGGATGCAGCGTGGCGCCGACTGTCAGCTGGGTCCCCACCTCCTCTACCAGGGCAGAGAGATGTGCAGGGCCCAGACTGGGCAGAGCCGGAGCCGGCCTGGGTCAGTCCCTGCCTGACACTTCCTAGTACTGGCTGAGGTGGCACTGGGCTCAGTCACGGGCCACATGCCCACCTTCACCTCAGGGCTCTTCAGGCCCTTTCTGGAACTCTTCTCATCTCCATTTGATAAATGAGGAAACGGAGGCCCAGAAGAGTGAAGTAGCCCACCAAGGTCAGGGTGGAGCTGGGATGTGAACAGAGCAGCTGGGGTAAGAGCCCAGGTCAGCTTCCCCTCCTCAACCCCCAAGCATCCTGTGAAGGGGCCAGGCCAGTTCCCTCATTTCCCAGGGGCACCTGCCTCCCTTCTATCCTGCGAAGAATCATCCTGCGAGGACTTGGATGGGAAGGGGGCCATCAGCCCCCAGGGAAGGAGGTATTATTATCCCACATTTACCAAAGAAACAGGCCTCACAGCAGGCTGGGACTCCAGCCGGGTCTGCCCCATCCAGCGTGGGACCTCCCCTGCCCAGCTTCAGGGGAGACTTTAAAGACCCCCAAGCTTGCCTTGGCTCTAGGGACCTCCCCCAACCCCCACCAAATATCTCTGGCCCAGAGACTCCCGATGGGCTGGACGGTCCCTACCTGTGTCCCCTTCGCCACGGAGGTGGCAGGCAGGCACCAGACAGGTGCCGGGGCACAGCTGAGCACCTTCTGCGGCCCGCAGCTATGTGGCCAGCAGACTTTGGCACCATCTCCACCTCCACTGAGCAATTATTAACCCTGCCAGAGACCACACCTCCCAGGAGCGGGCTGACTCCTAATGGGGCACTGAGTAGAGCTGGGAGCCCCGGACAGGAGGAAGAGACCAAAGCGCCAGAGCTCCTGGTGCTCCTGGGGCTGGAGGCCCACACCACAGGAGAAGGGGCCTGACCAACCCTGAGCCCGGAGGACCTGGGAACAAGGCCCAGCCCTGGGGCAGGCTGGAGGCGGGACGGTGATAGAAGGTGATGCCAGAGCCCCCGTCCCCTGCCTGCTACAAGTCTTCAGTGACAGGAGATCTGTGGAAAAGTAGGGGGTTAAGTCGGGAGAGGGAAGTGGTGAAACAGTGTTACAATCAAACACTGCGTGGCCAGACCATTCCCTGTGAGGTTCTCATGGAGGAGTGGGGGCTACCTGAGCCTGGACAACCCACTTTCCAGCCTATTGACACTGACCCGACCCCGCACTGAGTCCCTCCAAAGGCATCTACCCGTCCCCAGGGGCTTCATCCACCCCCAGGCTGCCTTTTATTTATTTATTTTTGAGACAGTCTCACTCTGTCGCCCAGGCTGGAGTGCAGTGGCACAATCTCGGCTCACTGCAACCTCTGCCTCCCGGGTTCAAGTGATTCTCCTGCCTCAGCCTCCCGAGCAACTGAGATTATAGGCATGTGCCTCTACACCCGGCTAATTTTTTGTATTTTTAATAGAAACAGGGTTTCACCATGTTGGCCAGGCTGGTTTCGAACTCCTGACCTCAGGCGATCCACCTGCCTCAGCCTTCCAAAGTGCTGGGATTACAGGGATGAGCCACGGAGCCCGGCTCCCAGGCTGGCTTTAAGCGCTGTCCGATGTGGTGGCCTCCCGCAGGGACTCAGTCACAAGTCCTCCTTATCCTCTCTTTGGCTCAGCCATCACAGTTGACACAGAAAGGCGACCCTGGGCACAACTTTTTTAAGGCACAACACTGGGTCATCACCATTGGGTGGCTCTCTTCTTGTGGGCAGAGGACATGTCTAATTCACAATAGATACATAGTCATGCACCATATATCTGTGTTTTGATCAACGACGAACCACACATACAATAGTGGTCCCTTGAGAGTATAATACCGTATTTCACTGCACCTTTTCTGTTTTTAGATGCACAAATACTTACCACTGCGTTACAGTTGCCTGCAGTGTCTGGTTCAGTCCCAGGCTGCACAGGTTAGCAGCCCAGGAGGACAGCTGGTGGCATACAGCCTAGGTGTGTAGTAAATGGTACCATCTAGGTTTGTGTAAGTCACTGTATGATGTTCACACAACGACGAAATTGCCCGATGACACATTTCCCAGAAGGTGTCCCGTTGTTAAGGGATGTATGACTGTGTATCAGGCAGTTGCTATAGTCAGGCGTTTTAATAGTTTATTTCCCAACTCTCCAAATGTAAAACATATTAACAAAATATATATGCCATGAGCAGAAAAAAGAGAAGAAGCCCAGATGAAGGGAAGCCAAGTGAGAAAAACAAGGGTAATCTATGCCTGAATCGAGGCCACAAAATACTTGTCTTGAGCTGGGGGCAGTGGTGTGCACCTGTAGTCCCAGCTACTTGGGAGGCTGCAGCAGGAGGATGGCTTGAGGCCAGGATTTCTCTGCTGTAGTGCACTATGTTGACAGGGTGTCCACACTAAATTCAGCACTAATATGGTGAACCCCAAGGAGCGGAGGACCACTAGGTTGCCTCAGAAGGGGTGAACCAGCCCAGGTCAGAAACGGAGCAGGTCAAAACTCAGGTGCTGCTCAGTAGTGAGATTGTGCCTATGAATAGCTACTGCACTCCAGCCCAGACAACATAACGAGATCTTGTCTGTCAAAAAATAAAGGAATTATATATATATTTGCCTTCAAGTTCTGGGTAATTGTATAGGTGGGTCATGAATCAGGTTCTGAGCTTCCCAGCAGGCAAAGCAAAAAGGGAATTGAGATCCATTAAGTCCAGCATCCATTCATTTTAAAACATTTGCATAGGCTGGGCATGGTGGCTCATGCCTGTAATCCCAGCACTTTGGGAGGCTGAGGTGGGTGGATCACCAGGTCAGGAGTTCGAGACCAGCCTGGCCAAAATGGTGAAACCCTGTTGCTACTAAAAATACAAAAATTAGCCATGCACGGTGGCAGGTGCCTGTAATCTCAGCTACTCAGGAGGCTGAGGCAGGAGAATCGCTTGAACCCGGGAGGCAGAGGTTGCAGTGAGCCAAGATCGTGCCACTGCACACCAGTCTGGGTGACAGAGCAAGACTCCGTCTAAAAAAAAAAAAAAAAAAAAAACTACTTTGCATATAGCAGGTTCTGGGAGCTATGAGCTATGATGCAGTTCTGAGTTTTGATAGCCAAGAGACTTTTCCTCTTTTTGAGAAGTGTTTCTGAGGAAAGGAGGCTGCAGACACTAGGTAGCACTTGATATGACTATTACAATGCAGGGGTTAAGAGACCAGGCTCCTCCTGGGGCAGACAGCTGTGTTCAATTTTTTTTTTTTTTTTTTTGAGACGTAGTTTCACTCTTGTTGCCCAGGCTGGAGTGCAATGGCGCAATCTTGGCTCACTGCAACCTCTGCCTCCTGAGTTCAAGCAATTCTCCTGCCTCTGCCTCTAGAGTAGCTGGGATTACAGGCATGCGCCACCGTGCCTGGCTAATTTTTTGTATTTTTAGTAGAGATGGGGTTTCACCATTTTGGCCAGGCTGGTTTTGAACTCCTGACCTCAGGTGATCCACCCATGTCGGCCTTCCAAGGTGCTGGGATTACAGGCGTGAGCCACTGTGCTCGGCTACAATTTTTTATTTTATTTTTATTATTTTTGTTTACCTACTATATACTCACAAATGGGTTCAATTTTGGCAGGGCAAGTTACATAACCCCTCTAAGACTGTTTCCTTATCTGGAAATTGCAGGTAATCCATGATGCCTACCTGGGAAGGTGGTGGTGAGGATGTAATGAAATCACGCATTGAAAGTCCCAGGCACAGTGCCCAACACAGTAAGGTCTCGATGAATGTTAGTTTTCATGGTGGCATGGTGGCGACCATTGCATTATTACTACTAATATCACCTCATTTAATCCTGCCAGTAACTCCAGGGATGATTTTTTTTCCCCTATTACAGATGGGAAAAGAGACACCTGGACAGGTTAGATCACCACCCAAGATTACAGAAGGTGGCAGAACCGGGATATTAGCACGTCTGTGCAACGATTCTTGCCCTTGACTTTCCTGCCACAGCCATCAGATTCCTTTCTGAAGGAAGTAGGCACTAGTCATCACTGGTGGCTTAACTGGTAAGAGGCGAGGCAGGTGACCCCACCCAAGGCTCCAGGCTCCCCACTCTGCCTCAGACCATGGGAGTCAGCTTGGTCACTCTGCTGTGCCCCAAATAGGGCAGACCCCAATCCAAGCCCCTGCCCTCCCTCCCTGCCCTTACGGCTGAGGCCGACAGCTCCGAGTCACTGCTCTGGCTGCCAGAGGTGTGTCCTGGCCTGCCCAGACCTTTGGACCCATCAAGATGTGTGGCCAGATGGTGCCCTGCCCATCTCAAGGGGCACCATCCACCTGCCACAAGGCAGCCTGGGAAGCACACGGGGATCTGGGCTGTGACAATCCAGGTCCAGGTCTAGGT
The DNA here is from genome assembly GCF_043159975.1 of Macaca nemestrina. Taxonomy (NCBI): domain Eukaryota; kingdom Metazoa; phylum Chordata; class Mammalia; order Primates; family Cercopithecidae; genus Macaca; species Macaca nemestrina. Next base: position 3,817,613 of record NC_092130.1, read on the forward strand.
CCAGGGTTGGCTTCATGGAACAGCAGGCAGCCAGGCAGAGTGGGGCTAAGAGCCCAGGATATGGACTCAGGTGACCTGGGTCCTAATCCCCCCCACCACTTACCTGCTGGGGGCTTGGGCAAGGTACATCATCTCCCACATTATTGGTGTCCTTGTTGAAAAGAGGCCTAATGCAGACTCCACCTCATAGGCCTCCTCTAAGGAGTAATGATGTAATGCATGACAGCACTTAGCACAGGGTAAGTAATGGGGTGATGTACATGAGGCAACAGTTTAGATACACATCAGGGTTCCTTCACAGTCACTGTCTGAAGTGTGTGCCTTAAAAAATTTTTTTAATCAGAAAAACTTCTCAGCCGGGCGCAGTGGCTCACGCCTGTAATCCCAGCACTTTTGGGAGACTGAGGTGGGCGGATCACTTCAGGCCAGGAGTCCAAGACCAGCCTGGCCAACATGGTGAAACATGAAACCCCGTCTCTACTAAAAATACAAAAACTAGCCCAGTGTGGTGGCACGCACCTGTAGTGCCAGCTGCTCAGGAGGCTGAGGCACAAGAATTGCTTGAACCTGGGGGTGGGGTGGGGTGAGGTTGCAGTGAGCCAAGATTGCACCACTACACTCCTGCCTGGGTGACAGAGTGAGACTCTGTCCCCTACCCCCCCCCAAAAAAAAAGAAAAGGAAAAGTTCTCATTACCTGTCTTTGCTATGCGCACCCACTACATACTGAGAAATTTGTCAAGTCGAAATCAAGTGTTAGCTTGCCCCGGAGCTGGGCAAGTGTCTCCTTCCCTCTGAGCCGCCATTTCTTCACCTGCAATATCTCTGACGCCCACCTAGTGCACAGCCTCAGAGAGGATCTGCAGAGTCTGGGCTGAGGGGGACTCTCTGGTGTGAATGCATTCAATCCCTCAACTCCCCAGTCCTGCCCAGAAGCTGCACTCTGAAGGGTACAAAGTCCCTTCATTGCTCTTACAAATAACCAACCCAAGAATATCCCCGTGATGTCACAGACTCACAGCCTTCCACCCTAGAAAGAACTTGGGGGCTGGGCACGGTGGCTCACTCCTGTAATCCCAGCACTTTGGGAGGCTGAGGCGGGCGGATCACGAGGTCAGGAGTTCAAGACTAGCCTGGCCAACATGGTGAAACCCCGTCTCTACTAAAACACAAAAAATTAGCTGGGCGTGGTGCCATGCACCTGTAATTCCAGGTACTCGGGAGGCTGAGACAGGAGAATCGCTTGAACCGGGTGGCGGAGGTTGCAGTGAACCGAGATCGTGCCACTGCACTCCAGCCTGGGCGACAAAGTAAGACTCCGTCAAAAAAAAGAAAGGACAGAGAAAGCAAGCAAGCAAAGAAAAGGAGTGAGAGAGAGAGAGAGAGAGAGAGAGGGAGAGAGAGAGGGAGGGGGGGGAGAGAGAGAGAGAGAGAAGGGAGGGAGGGAGGAGGAAAGGAAAGAAAGAACGAACTTGGGGACCCATGAGACCAACTTCTCCCCACCCCAGAGCCTCCTTCCAGCGCACTCATTCCCTCTAAAGCTCTCCTTTAGTTGGCTGTTCTGTCAACGAACGGCAGCTTTAAAAATTAAGTAGACCGGGAGGCAGCCGCTCCACCGTCTAATCAGCCCTCCGCAGAGGACCTAAACCTGGGCTGAGAAGACGACCTGGTTGGGCAGCCTGCAGGAGGCGCGGTCTGCATGGACTACCACCACCTGCACGCCAGCCAGAGCGCGGCCCGCGGCAGGGTGCAGCCCTCGCTGGCCTAATGCGCCCAGGGGGCGGGGGCGGTGGGGCTCCCCTCCGGGGCTGGGACCCGCGGCCTGAGCAGGTGCCGGCCATACCCTGGTCCAGGTTGGCTCTAGCGATGGGGACACAGGGGTTACGGGGAGCGTAATCCCTCCCCACGTCTCTGCCGGCCGCCTTGTCTTTTGTCACTGGAGTCTCCCATCCTCCTTCTGAAGAAAGTATCATCACTTCCATTCCGCAGACTTGAAAACTGAGGCCAGAGAATGGCCCAAAGTGGGGAACCAAGATCTGCTGACCCCAGAGCAGCTCTCTATTAGCTACCCCCGCGCCCACCGGGGCTGGGGGAGGGGACACACTCTCCGGGAAGCGAAGATTCTCTGAACGACCACGGGGTCGTATTGTTTCCCGTTTCACAGACGAGGAAACGAAGTCACTCCTCCAAGGTCAAGGAGGCTGCCAGGCCCCAGGCGCCGCGCCCTTACGCTCCCCTGGCCGACTGACGCTGGGCGGGCGCGGCCGAAAGAGGCTCCGCCCCGCCCGCGCCACCCGCGCTCCCGCACGCGTGGTGCGGTCCAGGCAGCTCCATTCGCGAGGGGCCGGGGCGGGGGTCCTGGAAGCTGCGCAGCCGGCGTGGGCCCCGCGCGCCCGGGCGGTGAGGTCCGCGGACGGTTCCCCTGCACGGGGCCGGAGAGGGGCCGCGGCAGGCGGCGCGCGGGCCGCAGCCGCACCGTGAGCCCGGGCTGCAGCGGGAGCGACGCGCCGGCCGCCGGGAGGGGGTGGAGCCCCGCCGCGGCCCCAGGTAACGCCGGGCCGGGACCCTGCGCCGAGCGCCCCGGGCGCAGGGCCGGCGAGCACGCGGCGGTAGGGGGCGGCCGCGGGCCGGCGGAGGAGCGCACGCGGGGGCTTCCCGCCAGGCCTCTGCCGGCGCCCGCACGGTGGGAGCTCGCAGTCCCGGGCCCGGCAGCGGGAGCTGTGCCGCTCTTCTCCCCGTCCGCTAGGTCCAAACGCCCCAGCTCGGGGAGCCCCAGGGAACTCCGAGCCCCCGCGTGCCCTGCGCCCCGCGCACGTCCCGACCGCCACCTCCGGCGGGTCACGGACCGCGAGCCGGAGACGCTGCAGTTCTTTGGCCTCGCCATGTCTGTCCTAGACATTTCCCCGACGCCCCCTGTGCCAGCCGCCGGGGAGCCAGAGCGGCCAGAGCCCTGCCCTGGAGCGGCTTCAGGTCCGGGGAACAGACCGCTGCACTCCAGCGCCGTCCTTACTGCATTCTGGATGTCGGAACGCCGCGGGGTCCGGAGAGGGTCCGTGTCTTGCCCAAGGTCACACAGCTTCTGTTGCCTGAAAGCCACTAAGCTCGAGTCGAGCTGGTGCCGGGGGCTGGGAAGTAGGGGGAGGAGGACGAGTGAGATGGAGGGACAGTGGGGGATTCGGGAAGACTCGTCTTCCTGGGTCTTCCAGGGACCGCACTCCTGCAGCCCTCGGTTTTCATCATTGAACAATGCGGTGACGGTTCCTGCCCCCTTTGCAGAATCTGGGGGTTCCAGTAGTGAGAGCTGCGGGGTGCGGAGGAGGAGTCAGAAAGGGGAACGCCCCCACGCCACACCCACACAGCGCATACCTCCAAATGCAGACCCAGACCCGAAAAGTCGGCAGGTACAGCCCACCGGCACACACACAGAGAACCTCTGTTGACCCACCGAGGAGGATGCTTTCACCCCGCTTAACACCTGGACAAACAGCCTCACAGACTTTACTGACTTCCCCAAGGTCACAGGCTAAGCAGAGGCAGGACGGGCTGGCCTTAGGGGCTCTGTCTCACCCCTCAATGTAGGCCTTTCCCCCAGTGGCCTAGTTATTATCGATCACCCGACTTTACAGACTAGAGACTGAGGAGGAGAGGAGCCGTAGAACTTACCCAAGGTCTCAAAACTGAAGCCTGAGCGCTGAGGGCCAGAGCCCCAGACTTGGAGCATCTTTCCAGACGGCCTGCCCTGGCCGCCATCTGCACAGCCACTCAAGGGAGCCAGAACTCGGGGCCCAGGGGTGTTGAGGCCAGCCCTGAGTGGAGAGGACTTAGCGGGGCCTTGTCTACTCTCTCCCTGGTGTGTGAGGCTCTGGACCCTGATCTGATGCTCTGGTATCTGGGAGGTGTGAGCCCTGAGCTGGCTCTGCCAGGCTGTGCTGTGTCCCTGGCTGGTACCCCAGTCTCTGTGTCCCGCCAGCTCCATCCTGGGAAGGTGACTGGGCCCTGCCTCTTTGGAGGGAGGTTTGAGGGGCCTTGGAAGAAAGAAATGGGGTACTTTCTGACTCTGAGGGAGAGATGCAGCCAGTTGTCCAGGCTCTGGGGTAGGTGAGAACCCTGGTCGGGCAGGGCCCCATCAGGAAACATGGCCATGTCCTCTTCCTGCCTCAGCCTGCCCAAGCCCCTCCCCTCTGCAGAGGAGGCCTGGGGGAGGAAGCCGGAATGTGGCATCTAGTGCTTTGCGCTGGAAGGATCAAACTTTGGATCCCTCTCAGGCTCCTGTGCACCCTGATCTGGAGCCATCCACTAGTCCCTGAGCCTCTGTGTTCTCCCCTTTCCCTGGGGACATCTGCATTTGGTTCTTCAGCAACCACGGGGGCCTCTGTGTTGTCATTCCTATTGCACAGACCACACAATGTGAGATTAGAATGGGATCCCAGGTTTGCCTCTTGATGGCTGCATGACACTGGGTGAGTCCTGTCACCTCTCACCTCATCTGTAAAATGGGGCCAATGCTGGTGGCCAGCTCTTAGATCATGATGAGGAGAGGATCAGGATAGGACTTGCCCAGAGCTTGTGGAAGACTCTAGGACCCCCATTTCCCCCATGGAACCTCACAGCAGATGCCGGAGCAGATGGGCCACTCCCATCTGAGGTTTCACACTTCTGGGCTCTGTGGTGAGGGTCGGCCCCTCCATGGCTCTGAACCGCTTTCCTCTCTGTGAGATGAAAGTAAACGACACCTGCCTTCGAGGGCTTGGGGTGTGAGGAGAATGCGGCTGGCACTGTAGGCGTGCAGGCCATGTCCCCACAGCAGGGTTCCAAAGCCTGAGATCCATCAGTGACCCTGAGGAGGGATTCAAAGAAAAGTTCAGATTTCTGGCTTCATTTGAAAAACTGGAAAATTCTGGGAAAATTGTGCCTCCCTTCCCATTTAATCCAGAGTGATTTCACAATCACCCACGAAGGTTTTTCAGGTTGGGGGAGATGTGTTATTGGCCTCTGGCGCTGAGGGGAAACTCAAGTGACTGGGGATTTACTGAGGGTTTCCTGGGGCCAGGACAGGGCAGGGGTTTCCTGGTCCTGCAGGACAAGAGGCAGACCCAGAGCCCCATCCCTGGGCATCCGCCACCCAGCGTGAGCCAGGCCCTAGACTGGGTGTTGTGGGCCCTGCTGAGAGCAGGGGGAGCAGTCACATGGAGATGGCCTTCTGCTCTCATGATGCAATGTGATGGTAATCCTAATGGACTGAGGATGCCAGAGCAAGCCGGCAGGGCAGGGAAGGCTCCAAGGGAGTGGTCCGTGAGCTAGCCCCAAAGCATGAGCAGGATTTTACCCAGTAAGTAGGAGATATTGAGGACATATTAAGCAGGGAGAATGCCACAGTCAGAGGCTTGGTGGCTTAAAAGTACAGGATTAGATTGTGGCTGGAGGGTCGCTTTCCTGGGGTGGGGATGGTAAAGGTGGTCTCACTGTGTGGCCTCAGACAAGTCACTTCACCTCTTTGAGCCTCAGATCCTCATCTGCGAAATGAGGCTGGGATACTTGTATATGCCAGTGAAGGTTGGACGTCTGCACGCTTAAAAAAGCCAAACCCCTTCTGCCAGGGGAATTACTGAGTGAGACACACAGAGATTGTGACAGGACTGTGTGCAAATTAAATGGCATGAGGTAAAGGCTGGGGTGCATCTAGCTCTGCGTTCAAAAATGGGGGATTCAGCACAGCTGGAGATGCCACAGGCAGCTTCCTGTAAAAGGCGAGATAGGAACAGAGCTTCAAACGGCCGAAAAGTGAAATGGATTGGCAGAAAGGAAAAGAGAGGGCATCCCAGGCAGGCGGTCTAGCCTGAAAAAAGGCAGGAAGGTGGCAGGGAGAGAAGGCCAGAGGAAGTACCACCATGGTGTGAGAGGAGGGACTGGGGAGAGGCGAGCCTGAAAAGTTTGGGCAGGAAGAGCTTATTAAGTACAGCCTCCAAGCCAGGCTTCCATGCAGTTGGCAGTAGGGAGCCACTGTAGGCCCTATCCATAAGGGCAGGCAGGCAGTAATCTAACAAATATGTAGGTACCTTCGAATGTGGGGAGGGTTTTTTTTGTTTTGTTTTGTTTTTTGAGACAGAGTCTCGCTCTGTCGCCCAGGCTGGAGTGTAGTGACGTGATCTCAGCTCACTGCAACGTCCACCTCCTGGGTTCAAGCGATTCTCCTGCCTCAGCCTCCTGAGTAGCTGGGTTTACGGGTGCATGCCACCATGCCCGGCTCATTTTTGTATTTTTTGTAGATACGGGATTTCACCACGTTGGTCAGGCTGGTCTCAAACTCCTGACCTTGTGATCTGCCCGCCTCGATCTCCCAAAGTGCAGGGATTACAGGTGTGAGCCACTGCGCCCGGCCAAGGGGAGGGTTTTCAAATTGCTTTTATGTAGTGGGGAAAACAAAAGGTTGAAGGAGACATTGGAGGTGAAGGAACAGTTGATGATAAGGAACTGGTTAAAGACATAACCTTGTATATCTACACTTATTCTCATGCACACGTAATTTTTAACTGTGATGGATAGAGTTTGGCATTCCGGGTAACATCGATAGCACTGCATCATGAACTTGCTCTTGTGTTGCTTAGAGATCTGCAAAGAACCGGCTCAGTTCCATCTTCAGTCATTGTATTGCACAGTGATACTGATTGTTGCTGGTCTAAACATTGCCATAAACATGTCTGTTCCCCAAGCGGAAAGGGGATTTCTGATTCTAAGGGAACAAACGGTTTTCTGGCTTAAAAGACTTAAGACATAGTCTCTATAATAGTTTTCTTTTAAAATTTCAGTGGGTTATGATGCATAGAGTTTTTTAAAAAGAGCTAATGTGCAATATATACAATAGTCTATCCTCCTGACCCACTTCTCCCTTCCAGTTCTCCCTAAGGACAATTGTTAATCAGTTTTCTGTATACCCTTCCAGAAATAAATGCAGATGTGGTATATGTCCAATTAAAAAAACCTGATACATACTGTTACACCTGTTAAGCATCTTGGTTTCAATTTTTATTTAAAATTTGGGATTATGAAATATACCAAAGAAGCAAAGAAAGTGAGCCCCCCATCCCCCTGCCCCATGGCCCACCACGCAGGTTAACAGATGTTAACATTTTGCATTGGCGCCTCGTTTATGGCTGTCTTGGAGGTAGCTCCATGTCGCCTCCAGCTGCCTCTTTGTGGTAACTGCCCAAGAGTCGTTATTGATTATATATGCATGCACTCAATATTCATTATTCGACCTCTTCCAGCTCTCGGATATTTAGGAAATTACTGATTTTCTGCTTATATAATTGTGGTGGAGGTAATACCCCATTTTGTATAAATTTTGCCCGGGTGGGTGGGCTTCGAGGCAAAGGAGAACGAGGCTTGGCTTTGGGTTAGGTTCAAATTCCTGCTCCGCCACATTTCTAGTTGTGTGATCTGGAGTAAGGGAAGGCCCTCACTTTCCCCATCTGTAAAAAGAACTGGCTATTAGCAATCCCTCCGTCTCATAGCTGCTGAGAGGAATAGAAAACTAAAGTATAGAGGCTTCACTGGGCTTAGTTCCCAGTTTCCCTGGGTAGGGAGGTCTCCGCGGGGACACCAAACTCTCAAGCCCAGCCTAGCAGCTAGAGCGCCCGGTGCCTGCAGTTTTGCTTTAAACTACTACCTGTTCCCCGCCCCTGTTCCTTCGCCGCCACGCTGGGGGCGGGGCGGTTAAATGTCTCTGTGACGTCAGCGCGAGCAGGGCCAATCTCCTTGCCCGGCGGACGTTATCTCGTTTGCATGGGTGGCCCGCCATTGGTCTGTTGGGCAATGTGGGCCGTCCCAGCTTTTTAAAGACGCCGCGTAGTATAAACAAGGAGATGTGGGGCGGCCGGGCCATGATGTCAGCGCGGTGCTGCAGCTCTTGGGGGTGACGTCATCTCCGGGAAGGTGGCCGGCCCAGGGTTGTTAGAGCTAGCCTAACTACTTGGGCCGGCTTGAGGCCGCTCTCGCCCTGTCAGAGGTCAGACCCATTGCACTTCAGTATCTCAGGCGGCACCCTGTCCCCGAGGAGGGGACCATGACACAGTAAGTCCGTACTGCCGGTTGTCCTGCAGTACAGTTTCTTCGGCAGGGAAACAGCCTCAGAGGCGCGAGTAGTTAGCGAGTTTGCATAGCAAGTTCGAGTTGCAGCCGATCGGTTTTGCCCACCCTGGGGTCTCCCCATCTTTATATCAGTCCATGTGGCCCCGCCCCTTGCTTTTGACTAGGGCTGCGGTCACTTTAAGTGCGAAGGTGGGGGCGAGGTGGTTAAAAAAATCTTTCAAGATGGCGGCCCAGTAGTCACGTGCGTGGTCGCGGCGAGTGATTGGCTCTCAGGGCGGAGCTCCCGGCGCGGGGCGGGGCCCCCGCGGGCTTGCAGCGGGCTACTGTTTGCCGTATCCTCCTGGCGCGCCCCCGCGAGCCCCCTCCCGCCCGGCGCGCGACCCCGCCGCTTCGAATGTTGTGAATCAAATGTGGGGTTTGTTACATTCCGCTGCCGCCGCGGACAGTTCTTAAAGGGCCAGCCGCCGGCTGCCGCGCAGACCCAGCTGCGTCCTTCGCCGCCTCCCGCTCCCTGAGGGCTTGGGCCGAGAGAGACTGACCGCGTGTGGGCCTCGCGAGGCAGACGCCGTCGGGCGGACAACAAAGAGAGAGGCCCCGGAAGGAGCCGGGCTGCCCCCGGACCCGGGGGTGGGGAGGGGAGCACATTGTTTCGCAGGGCGGGAGCTCTTAAAGGGTCCAGGCAGCCCCCCCCCCCCCGCCCCCTGCCCAGTTTGGCCGTCTTAGATCGGAAACAAAGGAGTCAACGTGTGGCCGGGCGGCCAAAGGTGAGTCGGGGCCAGGGCCCCCAACTCCCTATTCCCCTACTCATGGACCTCCTGCTCCCCTCCCCTGGGAATGGGGGCCGTGATCTAGCTAGCTCCGCAGGGGTTAATCACGGGCGATCCAGACTGCGGACAGCGAGACCCCAGGGATCAGGAACCCCCCCGGGCCCCCCGTGGCCAGGCCGGGTCTCCACTCTTCCTGCGGCTGAACGCTGCGGTTGGAGAGGAAGGAGCCGCCCCCCTCCCCCTGCGGCCGCCACTTCCTTTGTTGTTGCTTTTGTCTCTCGCCGAGCACATGGTCCGGGATCCTCGGCTCTTAAAGTCACAGCGCTCCGGCCCCTGCGCTGCAGTCTTGTCTCCCGCCCCCGGTGTCCCTCCGAGAGCGGCACAAAAGAGTGGGAAGCGGACGAGGGAGGCCCCTCTCGGGGCAGACGTCCGCGCCTCGGCTCCCCAGCGCTATGCCTGGAGAGGGGTGGCTGGGTAAGCTTCCCAGAGCCCCACAACATGCACTTGGCCCGCGTTGGAGAGCCCCCCTTCCCCAGGGACACTGGTCTCCTCCCCCACTAGTGTGACCACCTGGTTTCTTCTTGACTCTTCTGGTTTTATTTGGGCGCTCTGGGAAGGAAAGATTTCCACCCCCATTTTACAGTTGTGCCAACTGAGGCTCTCAGAAGCAAAGGGATTTCCTTGACCAAGGTCACCCAGGGAGTTTTCTCTCCTTGTCTGGTGGTCCGGCCCTCAGCGGCTTCCAGCTGGGAAGCTCTGCTTGCGCTGGGCAGAGCCTGCTTGTTTGGAGTGGGGTATGGGGAAGTAAGAAGGGGGGCTTCTCTTCCTGGCTGTGTCTACTCATGCCCCCAGGGTCTGACTTTGTTTTTATCTGCAAAAGGGAGTGTCTCTTCCTGCAAACAGATCCCTGGGGCTCTTAGACCGAGGTCAGGGTAGGTGCTTGGGGCGCTGGACCTAAGGGGTTGGCCGGCTTTCCTCGGTGGGTGTAGAGGGGTGGTGTTAACTGCAGAATGCATTGCATGCCTCAGGGCGGACGGGGCTCAGCGACGGGACTCCCAAGACTTGATCGCACAGACCTCCGTGACAGCACAGCACAGAAATGTGGACCGGCAGAGCAGTTGTTAGGGGAGGCCACTTGGCCACCCTTGCTGTTTGACCTTGAGCAAGTTGCTAGCTCCAACTCTGGGCCTTGCTTGCTTCTCTGTACCACCGAGCTAAAGACGGGTGCCTGAAAGAGAGTGCTCTCCCAGCCTCCTGTACGGCTTGGCCACTCGGGATTAGGCGATTTCCTCCAGCTACTGATGCCACAAGGAGTTATGGGTTGGGGGAGTTTGGGCCTAGGAGGCCAACTAGGACGGACCAGTTCTGTTCTCTCTGGCCTTGTGGCCTAGAGTAACTTACTTCCTTTCTCTCAGCCCCAGTTTTCTCAGCTGTGAAGTGGGTGTAACCCTTCTATGCCACCCCTGTTCCTGGCAGGGCTTAAAGAGCCAGGATCCACTCTTCCCAGCTGAGGTATTCCCCTCGAGTAGCCTGCTGCCTGGGAAGTGGTGCCCTTCAAGCTCTGCTGGGGGCTGGAAATGGAGGTCAGCGTGTTGTAGTCTCTAATAATGATCATTCACACCCAAGCTACGTTCAGACTTTACAAGCTGCTTCTGCTGTTGCCTTGGAGCAGTCCCTGATGGTAAACTGGGAGGTAGTTATTGGGCTGTTCCCATTTTACAGATGAAGATACTGAGGCTCGGGAGGGGAAGCCCTTGCCCACGGTCTAGCTAGGCAAGAATCTAGCTAGGCAAGAATCTAGCTAGAAGTGACTGTCATGTGTGAGTCTGTGAGGGCCGACGCTCTTATAGCTGGAGGCCCTTCTGTCTTCTGGCTTGCTTTCCCAGCTCCTTACCACCTTCCCTGCCTTGGGGAGTGGGTGCCTTTGTAGGGTGTCTACAGAGCAGACACCCACAAGCCTGGGCCTCTGTGAGAGTGCCTTGGGTCTGGCACTGCTCAGCCATCTGCAAGACATCCTGGCATAAGAGGAGCAGTCAAGGCTGCTGGCTTGGTGGCTAATCGTGGGTGCTTTACGGCCAGACTGCTTAGGTCATGCCCCTGTGCACTCACGATTCCGGCTGACTGGCCTTGGACCTCACCTCTCCGAGCCTTGGTGTCTTGGCTGCTGGGAGGACTCACCAAGTTGGCGCGGGGGAAACAGCATAGTTACTATGGTGCTTGTTCCGCACCAGCAGAACTGCGGGCTCCCAGGCTTTCTGAGGTTAGCTGGGGTAGAAATTCCCAAACCTAGCTGTGCTGTGACAACTTCTGGGGAATTTGATAAAAATCTAGGTGCCCTTGTTCCCCATCCCTCCAAAGCGTCTGGTCCAGGAGGCTTGGGATGGGCCAGGCATCTGCTGTTTCAGTTATTTGGGGATTTCCTGAGTCTCCCTTGGCCGTTGTTTGCTTGGCTGGTTTGTCGGCAGGAATGAGGGAGGCTGTGCGTGTAGACATGCCTGTCACGATGTGCACTTGGCCCAGGCCAGGGGTCACAAACCCAGTCCCCGATGATGGGCAGGCAGAGGATGGGCCTGGGTGACCTGGAGGGAAGGCTCTTGCTCCCAGTGAGGGGGCCAGGCAGAAACAAGTGGGACCAGACTTGTCATGAGACGCCAGGTTTTTTTGTAATCTCCCAATTTTCAGTCATTGGCATTAAAGTCATCGCTGCCAGACTGGGTGGCCTGGGACCTGTGTGATTGGCTCTGTTCCGTGCACATTTATCCCATCAGGCCTGCCCTGAGCTGGACACAAGGTGGTCCCTGGCCCTGCCCACATCCTCTGCTGGCCGGGCCCCGTCTCCCATGTGGGCTCCTTTTGAGAAGTAGGGCCCAGGCTTGTGAAGTGCAGCACAGAGGAAATGGTTCTTGTCGCTGTTGGCAGGAAGGAACTAGGTGTTGAGCTGACAGTTACGCTGGCTGGCTGTGTCAACAGGGAGGCAGCCTTGAAAGCTGGGTATAGGCCGGGCGCGGTGGCTCAAGCCTGTAATCCCAGCACTTTGGGAGGCCGAGACGGGCGGATCATGAGGTCAGGAGATCGAGACCATCCTGGCTAACACGGTGAAACCCCGTCTCTACTAAAAAATACAAAAAACTAGCCGGGCGAGGTGGCGGGCGCCTGTAGTCCCAGCTACTCGGGAGGCTGAGGCAGGAGAATGGCGTGAACCCGGGAGGCGGAGCTTGCAGTGAGCTGAGATCGCGCCACTGCACTCCAGCCTGGGCGACAGAGCGAGACTCCGTCTCAAAAAAAAAAAAAAAAAAAAAAAAGAAAGCTGGGTATCAGGGATGCATAGGAGTTTTGTTAGGTGGGAGAAGGGATGGAAGGGGCCTCCCTGTGGCAGGAACAACAAAGAGCTGGTCCTGTCGGACGCATCCTTCAGCTTTGCAGGGCCTGATAGGTTCTAGAGCTTTTCCAGCAAGGGCCTTGTCGCAACTTTGAGTTGAGCGGAACCCTGAGGTTGAGCCAGGTCCCTGGACATCCCCCACCTGGACCCTCGGCTCTGACCTGAGGCAGGAGACCCTGCCCAACCCATTCCTATTCAACTTCCTCTCTCGGGTTCTTGCTTCCCTTTTTTCTCAACAGGCCCCACCTCCTACTTTGAGGGCTGGGTTGGGGGCCCCAGAGCAAAGGCCTGGCTGCATGCCAGACTCCAGTCTCCCCAGGCCGGCCTCCTTCATTGCCTCCCGTGAAGCCTGGGACGGGTCCTCTCTGTTGGCAGCAGAGCACAGGGAGAAGCTTGTGTTTGGCCCACCTCCCAGCTTTAACACTACCGTGGGGCTTTGGGCAAGTTTCTTCTGGCTGAGCCTCAGTTTCCTCCTCTATAAAATGGGCCAGCTATACATTCTTGAAAGGTAGATGAAGTCACACTTGGCTAGGCACAGTGGGAGCAGGTAAAGGAAAGAAAGAGTAGTGTCTTGCCTTGGACTGGAAGCCCCCGAGGGCAGGAGCAGGTTAGAACCTCTTGCCTGGCGCCCGTAAGAGGAGAACTGGGTGCCAGGCCTGTTTGGAATCCCTGCTGGAGCCAACCAGAGGGAAGGGAGGATGCTGGAGCCTCCTCAGGAACCCCCAGCTGCCACCTGGAGGCCAAGTTGTAGCCCCTGGTATAAGGCAGAAAAAGGTCCATCCCTAAGCCCCTCTCCGAGACAGGGTGCCCTGAGACCCCGCCCAGCAGGAGCCTGTGGGGAGCCCACTGGCCTGGAAGCGCGCTGGCCAGCTCCCTGAGCTCACAACTGAGGAGGCCTGGGTGCTGGCCCGCTGAATTGTCCTGGCTCTTCAGCAGTGGACCCCAGGCCTCAGAGGAGGGGCGCGGCTGAGCACCATTGGTCCCTGGGGTCACACTGCAGAGGTTTGGTTCTGTCTCCTGACCCCTCATGGTGCAAGCGCCTGGACTCCTCTGTGCCTCAGTTTCTTTTTTTCTTTTTTCTTTTTTTTTTTGAGACAGAGTCTCGCTCTGTCACCAGGCTGGAGTGCAGCGGCGCGATCTCAGCTCAGCTCACCGCAACCTCTGCTTCCCAGGTTCAAGCGACTCTCGTGCCTCAGCCCCCCAAGTAGCTGGGATTACAGGTGTCCCCCACCATGCCTGGTTAGTTTTTGTATTTTTAGTAGAGACGAGGTTTCACCATGTTGACCAGGCGCCTCAGTTTCCTTGTCTCTTTGCCTCCTAGAGTTGTGAGTCCCGGCCCAGCCCCTCCACCCCCCTGCCCCCCTGATGCGACCATGGGCTCTGGCAGTGACTAGGTGGCCACCCTCTGCCCCCGTGGGTCAGCGGCGATTCTCTGCGGGACCCGGCAGCACCCCGGGCCAGCTCTGGGGAAGGTAGGAAGGAGCCTCACCATTCTGATGCTGGGGCACGGGGGCCAGCAGGGGTGGGGCGCAGGGCCCTGAGCTGCCTTCCCTCCCCATGGGGGGAGTCACCCTGGCTTCTCTCCCTGCTCTGTGCACGAGTGGCCCCCCTCAGTCCTATCGGGGCCTCCTCTCTGTGGTGCAGCCCCGGCCTCGAGGGTCCCCTGGCCAGCCCACCTGCCCGGGATGAGCGCTTACCCTCCCAGCAGCCGCCGTCCCGACCTCCACACCTCCCCGTAGAGGAGCGCCGAGCCTCGGCTCCTGCCGGCGGGGGCCCCCGAATGCTGCACCCAGCCACCCAGCAGAGCCCGTTCATGGTTGATCTCCACGAACAGGTAGGCAGAACCCCATCCCCTGTGCCCCTGGCCCTGTGAGCCATTCTAAGAAGCAGAGGCAGCAAGGCCTTGATTTCACCTAGCTTGCTTCATTTCACGTTCCAGGGAGGCATTATTAGCCCTGTTTTACAGGTAGGTAAACTGAGGCCCGGGGAAGGGGCCACAGTGGATGACTGGCAGAGCTGGATTCCCACAGGGCTTTCTCTGCCCCGGGGCCCTGGGAGTAGAGGCACAGTCTGGTCTGCACTGAGGTAGGCCGCTGTGGAGAAGGGAAGGGAGCCGGCAGCTGATCGTGGCAGGACGATTTCTCCTGAGAGTAGCCCTCAGGGCCAGCTTCCTTCTCACACTTTCCTGGCGTTCTCTCTACCCACAGGTGCACCAGGGACCTGTCCCTCTGTCCTACACGGTCACCACAGTGACGACCCAAGGCTTCCCCTTGCCTACAGGCCAACACATCCCTGGCTGCAGTGCCCAGCAGCTCCCAGCATGCTCCGTGATGTTCAGCGGGCAGCACTACCCCCTCTGCTGCCTCCCGCCCCCGGTGAGTGAGTGTTTCCAGCTCCTACTCCACCAGCTGCAAGCCCCAGGCACAGGCCAGCGGCTCAGCGGGCCCAGGGCAGCCCTGCACTGAGCTGAGCTATCCAGCCATCCAGGCTGTCAGAGCGCCTGCCTGGCCGCCCCAGGAGAGCGTACGTGTATTCACATTTGGTAATAGAGTGTTTCAAGGTTCAGGGGCCTTCCAGTACCCCTGTACCTGCCTTACAGCTTGGCAGAGGCCCGGGAGTTGAGGCTGTGGGCCTGAAGAGTAGAGTGGCCTGCCTGGTGGCCTAGGACAGGGATGGGCCTTCCACACGGTTTCTTGTGCAGACCCTGGAGCTGCTGGGTGTGTGCCCGGTGGGGGCCTCTTGCTGGGCGGCATGGCATAGACCTGGCCCAGAGCCCAGGAGAACATTGTCGCCTCCTGTCCCCTCTCTCGGCAGCTCATCCAGGCGTGCACCATGCAGCAGCTGCCTGTGCCCTATCAGGCCTACCCCCACCTCATCTCCAGTGACCACTACATCCTGCATCCCCCACCACCGGCCCCACCCCCGCAGCCCACCCACATGGCACCCCTGGGGCAGTTTGTGTCTCTGCAGGCCCAGCACCCGCGGATGGTGAGTCGCAGGGTCTGATGCTGGCGGGGGATGATGATGGAGGGGGATGGCGCCGGGGGAGGCGGGGCGAGGACAGCGTTGTCTCACTGACTTCCTGACCCAGCGCCGCTTCTTCCAGCCCCTACAGCGGCTCGACAATGACGTGGACCTGCGTGGGGACCAGCACTCCCTCGGTAGCTTCACCTACTCCACCTCTGCGCCTGGCCCAGCCCTTTCCCCATCGGTGCCCTTGCACTACCTGCCCCACGACCCGCTGCACCAGGAGCTGTCCTTTGGTGTGGTGAGTGCCACTGCAAACCCCACTGGGCTCCGGGCCGGCTGGGAGGCAGGCCCGTCGGGCTGACCCGCACCTGACCCCTCTTGCAGCCATATTCTCACATGATGCCGCGGAGACTGAGCACCCAGAGATACCGCCTGCAGCAGCCACTGCCCCCGCCGCCCCCACCACCACCCCCACCACCCTACTACCCCAGCTTCCTGCCCTACTTCCTGTAAGTATCTGCACATCCACCCGAGGTCCCTGATGCCCTGTTCTCCTAGAACCTCCAGTGGTTAGACCCAAACACAGCTCCAGGGGCCCCAGGGCCTCTGAAGCCATCTTGCGTTCTCCCCCAAGCCTGACAGGCACACCAGCTGGGCTCCCGTCCCCGCTGCAACGTTCTGGGCTCTGTTTGCAAGGAGGGAGTCAGGAGAGCGGCTCTGTGCGCCCCACTCCTTTTGACCTTGACCCTGGGCCCCCACACTTGTCTCTCTCTAGCTCGATGCTGCCAATGTCACCAACAGCAATGGGGCCCACCATCAGCCTGGATCTGGACGTGGATGACGTGGAGATGGAGAACTATGAGGTCCCGTGGAGCCCCATGCTGGGAGGTGGGGTTTGGGAGACCTGCAGCCCTGGGCGCCGCTGACCCGTTTCCTGCCCGCATGCAGGCCCTCCTGAACCTGGCCGAGCGGTTGGGAGATGCCAAGCCCCGGGGCCTCACCAAAGCAGACATAGAGCAGCTCCCGTCATACCGCTTTAACCCGGACAGCCGCCAGTCAGAGCAGACGCTGTGAGTACCGTGCGCCACCTCCCACCCCTCTGAACACAGCTGGCTGCCGTGGGCCACCCCTCTCAGGGCAGTCACACTCCACTGAGCGCTCCCGTGGACCTCAGCGCGGAGGTGACGCTCCGTGCCCCTCCGCAGGTGTGTGGTCTGCTTCAGCGACTTCGAGACGCGGCAGCTGCTCCGAGTGCTGCCCTGCAACCATGAGTTCCACACCAAGTGTGTTGACAAGTGGCTGAAGGTAACACTGCCCAGGCCGGCTCCTGGGCATTCCTCGTGCAGTGACGGGGATGGGCAGGCCTGGGCTGTTTCCCTCCTTGTCCTTGTCATCATCTCAGAAGTTCCGGCTCTAAGGGGACCAAGTCCCCCCAGGTGGCTGCACAGATGTGATGGGTTGGGGCTGGTGAGAGCAACGCCTGACATGCATGTTCCCGCAGGCCAACCGGACGTGTCCCATCTGCCGGGCCGACGCCTCCGAGGTGCCCAGGGAGGCTGAGTGAGGCCACACAGCCGCTCGGGAGAACCCTGCGTGAAGCTCTGGAAACTTGGGGGTAGGGCCCAGGGAGGATGGGGAGGGAGTGGCCCAGGCCTGCCCCATCGCTCCTGCCTGTATCTCCAGAGCTGGTGCCAGGGTCAGCCCGGCGAGGAGTCCCTGCAATAAGCCCCTGCATTTGCCAAGCTCCAAAGACTCCCTCCCTAGTCTGCCTGCCCGTCCGCCCGCCACGGAGCTGCCTGAGTGTCCCTAATCTGGTCTCCCTCCTGTGCGCCCCTCGGGTCCCTCCTTTTCCTGCTGGCACTGAGAGCCAGGGGTCCACTCCCCCGCTGCAGCTGGTGGAGATCCTTGGCCCCAGGATGGGCAGACAGCACCATCCTGGGTCAGAAGGTCTCGTGCTCTGAAATGGTGTGCCCTCTGCCCAGGTGGCACTGCCAGGTGCATAGACTGACGGTGTTACGAGGCCATTTCCTGAGCTCCAGAGCTGAATCCTCCCCCCTTGACCCCAAACAGTGAACTCAGGCAGCCGGCTCTGCGTTGGCTGCTGTTGAGGGCTGAGTCTGGCTCCCTAGAGGACCCTCATCCCAGGCACAACATTCCAGCCCTACCCTCAGGCTGGAGAGTGTCCCAGCCTAGCCCCGAGCTGGGGCACACGTATCCTGAGGGGCCTGGGCCATACGGGGAGAGGGAGTCCTGTGTTCCCGGTGGCTGTCCCTCCCAGGGATGCAGCCAGACCCGTGCCCATTCTCCTCTCCCTCTGTTGTTTTGCATGAACGTGAGGAGCAGCAGTTTTTGTTTATTCATTTGGCCCGAAATCGCGTGTAGGATTTGGGGATGTGGATATTTAAGACAATTTATGTTTTCTTTTGGTTTAACAGGGGCGAGTATAGGGACCAACTGGGACCGAGTGCCCAGGGGCCGAGCACGGCCGTGCTGGCCAGCCTGCATGCATGCGTGTGCCCGGCCGGCCGGCGGTCGTGGGGCAGGGTTGGGGGTCTGTGCTCAGCTGATAACTGCCATGCACTGTACTGCACACGTCCCTAGAGCCTACCGGGACCCGACGCTTTTCAGGGCATTTCTCCCTCCAGCCGGGGCCCGTCTCCCACCTGCCTGGGCGAGTCTCCTCCAAGGAAATCCCAGGAGAATGGGGACCAGGAAGGCCGTGGACCCCCATCTCCAGGGGGCCCTCCCAACCTGTTCCCTGTCCTCCAAGCCCTGGAGGAGGCCGCTGTAGGGTCTGGCTGAGCTTCCCACCCTCTTTCCCTGGTCCCAATCCTTTCTTGTCCTACACCCAGCTGGGGTTGCTGCCCTGAACGAACTGCGTGTGGGGCCGGCACATCCTAGCAGGTAGCCCCTGGCGCCTGCTGCCTCAGGGATGCTCCAACCACCCTCGTTCTCCCGGCAGCGGCCCTGGCTCCCAGCTCCCGCCCCAGCCTGCCGCGGGGCCCGTCAGCCTGGTCCCACCCCCATGGAGAACCCAAAGTCTTACTGTATATAACTCCAGGTGACGTTTCTATATTTATAGCAGTGTTGAAAACCCACGTGTTTTACACAGAACCACCCTCTCCAACCCCTCCCTTCCCGACCCCAACAAAAGGTTTTCAAACCCCTTACGGTTCCTGGGGCAGGCGGAAACAGGCTCGCAGGCCGTGTGTCGGCTGCAGCAGTGATTCCAACAAGCAGTTGTTGGGGGGGAACACAGCATTGAAAAAATCATCATTAAAACCAAGATTTATACAACAATTACTTAGGATGTTTGTGATTTGCCGACCTTGCTGTAGATGCCATGTTACCAATGATTTCCTGTGGTGGGGGCTTGCCATTGTTTACTCTTTTATTTACCAACTTCTGGCCTAGGCATGACAGTGGGCACCTTCCCCCAGCCCCGGCTGGGCCCAGCGCCTGTGTTCTGTGTTAGAAAGGTTTTATATATATATAAAATTACATATATATATAGAAATATATGTAATTTTGGGGGCCCTGTTCCTTGCACATTTTACAGTTACCTCATTTTTCCCATGTATGTATTTGAGAAAATGCTAATATATAGAGAAAAAAATGGTTCTTAAAGCTTAAATGTGTGGTTTTTTCCATTCCATGGGATTCACATTGGTTTGTAGCATTTAACATAACTAGTATGTTGTATTATATATATGTGTATACTGATTGAAATTTTTAACAGATTTGTACTTTTTTTAAAATGAAAGTTGCTAGTTCTGCTTGACCAAGTAGTGCAATCATTATTTTTTTTAATATTGTTGCTGATTTCAGAGGGATATTCACTAATAAATGTATGATGTATACCAACGACCGCCCACGCTGCCTTTGGCTGCCTGTGTCTTTTTGGTGGGAGGTGGGATGGGGATGAGGCCCGGAGCAGACAAGATTGCTGTTTGCTGTGGAACTGTGGGGTGGCCAACACCCGCTCATCCAGAGGGGCCTGCCAAGCCAGTTCAGTGGTGGCCTATTCCAAGCTATCTGCTTCACATGTGAGTTAGGCTTCTGTTAGCAGGTGACAGGATTCCATCTAATTGGTTTGAGGGAAAAGTCACTTATTGGTCTCCTGTGATTTGAATCCCAAGGTGGAGGCCAGGCTCGGTGGCTTACGCCTGTAATCCCAGCACTTTGGGAGGCCGAGGCTGGTGGATCACTTAAGGTGAGGTGTTCAATACCAGCCTGCCCAACATGGTAAAACCCCTTCTCTACTAAAAATACAAAGAAATTAGGCCAGGCACGGTGGCTCACACCTGTAATCCCAGCACTTTGGGAGGCTGAGGCCGGCGGATCACGAGGTCAGGAGATTGAGACCATCCTGGCTAACATGGTGAAACCCCATCTCTACTAAAAATACAAAAAAAAAAAAAAATTAGCCAGGCGTGGTGGCGGGCACCTGTAGTCCCAGCTACCTGGGAGGCTGAGGCAGGGGAATGGCGTGAACCCAGAAGGCGGAGCTTGCAGTGAGCCGAAATCGTGCCGCTGCACTCCAGCCTGGGTGACAGAGCAAGACTCTCAAAAAAAAATAAGCCAGGTGTGGTGGCATAAGCCTATAGCCCTAGCTACTCGGGAGGCTGAGGTAGGAGAATTGCTTGAATCCAGGAGGTGGAGGTTGCAGTGAGCCAAGATTGCACTACTGCACTCCAGCCTAGGTGACAGCAGACTGTCTCAAAAAATAAATAGATAAAAATGAATCTCAAGGTAGGTTCTTCTGTCCTGACTGGATCAGGGGGCTCAGGCCTGTCATGAGGAAAACTTGTTTTGTTTTTCCAATGGGAACGAGTCTTACTGTGCTGCCCAGGCTGGTCTCGGAACTCCTGGGTTCAAGCGGTCCTCCCACCTTGGCCTCCCAAAGTGCGAGCCACCGTGCCCGGCCTGCAACCTTGCTTTTCTCTGCGCAGTAGCGCTTGGTAGCCCTTGCTCAGTTTCCTCTAATTTAGCATCACCTTTGGGGATCGAGTGTTGTCAGGCTGACTTTGGTTGTGTGCCCACATCAGATCCGTTTACTGGCCAGGCCTGTGTTCATACTGCCCACCCTTCAACCCCACTGAAACTAGGAAGAATTGTACCCCTTGGACCCAGGTTCAGTGGGGATAGAGTGCCCAGGAGCCATGAAAGAGACCAGCTTGGTGATGAGGAATGTTGGCTGACTTGTTAGCGTGTCACAGCAGTGTGGTCTGGAGCCGGAACAGTGGGCTGGAGTCAGGAGACCTGCGACCTTGTGTCTGTGATGCCACTAACCAGAGCCCTGGTCAGGGCACTTCTCTTTCCAGTCTTTGGATCATCTGCAAAGAGGGGACAAGATCAGTAAAACAGTTCTCTAAGTGTGTTTCTGAGAAAGTCCAGTGAGGCCCTAACAGGGTTTGTGCAAAACAAGAGCTCTGTGGTCGAATAAATGTGGTAAAGTCCATGTCAAAGGTAACAGGAATCTATCGCGGGGCTTCACTGAGGCTTGGCTATGACGATGGACATTGTAAAGCTCCAAGAATCTATACGGTGGCATTTCCCGCATTTGGCTAGTTTGGCCAGGTGGAGGGCTCAGGCTACATTCCCTGGAGCACACTGGTACAAGGTGGACTAGAACAGCGGTAGCACCTGAGCTCCTAGGGCCCCATAGGTCTGAGAAAATTGTAAGATCGGGAAGGTTCCAAGCTTTTTACAGTATTTTGCAAATGCTAAAGAAAAATCACATGATCATGTCGATGCAAAAAAAATTTTGACAAACTTCTACACTCATCCATGATAAAAACTGTCAACAAGCTAGGAATAGAAGCTAACTTCCTCAGCTTGATAAAGAACATCTGCAGAAACCCCTACAGCTTGCATCATACTTAATAGTGAAAGGCTAGAGGCCTCCCCTCTGAGATGGGGACCAGGCAAGGCTGTCTCCTCTCACAACTCCTGTTCAACACTGTACTGGAAGACCCAGCCAGCACAATAAGGCAAGAAAAAGAAATAAAATTAGGGCTGGGCGCGGTGGCTCAAGCCTGTAATCCCAGCACTTTGGGAGGCCGAGACGGGTGGATCACGAGGTCAGGAGATCGAGACCATCCTGGATAACACGGTGAAACCCCATCTCTACTAAGAAATACAAAAAACTAGCCAGGCGAGGTGGTGGGCGCCTGTAGTCCCAGCTACTCGGGAGGCTGAGGCCGGAGAATGGCGTGAACCCGGGAGGCGGAGCTTGCAGTGAGCTGAGATCCGGCCACTGCACTCCAGCCTGGGCTACAGAGCCAGACTCCGTCTCAAAAAAAAAAAAAAAATAAATAAATAATAAAATTAGGCAAATAAATGCCTAATATGTAAGGAAAGGGAGAAATAAAATTCCCAATTTATAGCTGATAGGATGAAAATCTAGGTAGAAAATCTGAAGAATCTACAAAAAACTCCTAGGACTAAATGAGTTCAGGTCACAGGTACAATATCAACATAAAAAAATTAATTGATTCTGCTGGACGCGGTGGTTCACACCTGTAATCCCAGCACTTTGGGAGGTTGAGGCAGGCGGATCGCCTGAGGTCAGGAGTTCAAGACCAGCCTGGCCAACATGGTGAAACCCTGTCTCTACTAAAAATACAAAACTTAGCCAGGCATAGTGGCGGGCGCCTGTACTCACAGCTGCTCGGGAGGCTGAGACAGGAGAATCACTAGAACCCAGGAGGCGGAGGTTGCAGTGAGCCAAGATTGCATCATTGCACTCCAGCCTGGGCGACAAGAGTGAAACTCTGTCTGAAAAAAAAAAAGAAAAAAATTAATTGATTCTATGTACTAGCAACGAACACATGGAAACCGAAATTTAAAACACAATAATACCTTTTTTTTTTTTGAGACAGAGTCTCTGTCACCCAGGCTGGAGTGCAGTGGCATGATCTTGGCTCACTGTAACCTCTGACTCCGAGGTTCAAGTGATTCTCTCACCTCAGCCTCCCAAGTAGCTGGGACCAGAGGCGTGCGCCACCACAGCCTACTAATTTTTTGTATTTTTTTGTAGAGATGGGGTCTCATATTGTTTCCCAGGCTGGTCTTGAACTCCTGAACTTAAGTGATCTGCCTGGCTCAGCCTTCCAAAGTGCTGGGATTACTGGGGTGAGCCACCGCGCCCAGCTTAAAACACAATAACACTATTTCTAATTGCTCAAAGAAAAATGAAATACTTAGGACTAAATCTAACAAAACGTGCAGGACTTGCATGCTGAAAACTACACAACTCTAATGAAAGAAGTCAGACCTAAATACGTGGAAACAAACCATGTACTTGGATTGGACTATTCAACATAGTGAAGGTGGCATGTCTTCTCAATCTGTAGGTTTAATGCAATTCCTATCAAAATCTCAGCAAGGGTTTGTTGTCTGTTTTTTAAGACACAGACATGCATAGGCTGGGCACCGTGGCTCGAGCCTATAATGCCAACACTTTGGTTTTTTGTTGTCATTGTTCTTGTTTGTTTATTTGTTTGTTTGAGATGGAGTCTCACTCTGTCACCCAGGCTGGAGTGCAATGGCACGATCTCAGCTTACTGCAACCTCTGCCTCCCAGGTTCAAGTGATTCTCCTGCCTCAGCCTCCTGAGTAGCTGGGACTACAGGCACACACCGCTACGCCCAGCTGATTTTTTTGTTTGTTTGATTGGTTTTTGCTTTTTTTTGAGACGGAGTCTGGCTCTGTCGCCAGGCTGGAGTGCAGTGGTGTGATCTCAGCTCACTGCAACCTCCGCCTCCTGGGTTCAAGTGATTCTGCCACCTCAGCTTCCCAAGTAGCTGGGACTACAGGCACACGCCACCATGCCCAGCTAATTTTTTTTTTTTTTTTTTTTTTTTTTTTTTTTTTTGAGACGGAGTCTCGCTCTGTCGCCCAGGATGGAGTGCAGTGGCCGGATCTCGGCTCACTGCAAGCGCCGCCTCCTGGGTTCACGCCATTCTCCTGCCTCAGCCTCCCGAGTAGCTGGGACTACAGGCGCCCGCCACCTCGCCCGGCTAGTTTTTTGTATTTTTTAGTAGAGATGGGGTTTCACCCTGTTAGCCAGGATGGTCTCGATCTCCTGACCTGGTGATCCACCCGTCTCAGCCTCCCAAAGTGCTGGGATTACAGGCTTGAGCCACCGCGCCCGGCGCCCAGCTAATTTTTGTATTTTTAGTAAAGACGGGTTTTCACCATGTTGGCCAGGATGGTCTTGATCTCCTGACCTCAGGTGATCCGCCTCCCAAAATGCTGGGATTACAGGCGTAAGCCACTGCGCCCAGCCAATTTTTTGTATTTTTAGTAGAGAGAGGGTTTCACCATGTTGGCCAGGCTGCTCTGAACTCCTAACCTCAAGTGATCCACCTGCCTCGGCCTCCCAGAGTGCTGGGATTACAGGCGTGAGCCACCACGCCTGGCCCTGTTTTTGTGGGTTTGTTGTTGTTGTTGTTGTTGTTGTTGTTGTTTTTCTGAGACAGATTCTCACTCTGTCACCCAGGCTGGAGTGCAGTGGTGCGATCTTGGCTCACTGCAACCTCTGCCTTCCGGGTTCAAGAGATTCTCGTGCCTCAGCCTCCCAAATGGCTGGGACTACAAGTGTGGGCCACCACGCCCAGCTTTTTGTATTTTTAGTAGAGACTAGGTTTCTCTATGTTGTCCAGGCTGGGCATGAACTCCTGGCCTTAAGTGATCCACCCGCCTCGGCCTCCCAAAGTGCTGAGATTACGGGTGTGAGCCACCACGTCTGGCCTAATGCCAACACTTTGGGAGGCAGAGGTGGGAGAATCACTTAAGGCCAGCCTGGCTGGTCTCAAACTGTCTCTACAAGCAAAAAAAAAAAAAAAAAAAAAATACAGATATGCTTATTCTAAAATGTATATGAAAAGGCAAAGGAATGAGAGTAGCTAAAACAATTTTGAAAAACAAGAATAGGTTGGGCGTGGTAGCTCACTCCTGTAATCCCAGCACTTTGGGAGACCGAGGCAGGCAGATCACCTGAGGTCAGGAGTTCAAGACCAGCCTGGCCAACATGGTGAAACCACATCTCTACTAAAAATACAAAAATTAGCCGGGCATGGTAGTGGATGCCTGTAATCCCAGCTACTCAGAAGGCTGAAGCTGCAGAACTGCTTGAACCCAGGAGACGGAGGTTGCAGTGAGCCGAGGTCGTGCCATTGCACTCCGACCTGGGCAACAAAAGCGAAACTCTGTCTCAAAAAAAAAAAAAGAAAGAAAAACAAGAATAGGCTGAGCATGGTGGCTCTTGCCTGTAATCTTTGGGAGGCCAAGGGAGACAGATTGCTTGAGCTCAGGAGTTTGAGATCAGCCTGGGCAACCTATGTGGCAAAATCCCGTCTCTATAAACAAAACAAAACACAAATTAGCCGGGCATGGTGGCACATGTCTGTAGTCCCAGCTACTTGGAAGGCTGAGGCAGGAGAATCACTTGAGGCCAGGTGGTGGAAGTTGCAGTGAGCCAAGATCATGCCACTGCACTCCAGCCTGGGTGACAGAGGCAGACCCTGTCTCAAAAAAAGAAGAAGAAGAAAAAGAGGGAAGAAGAAGAGGAGGAGGAGGAGGAGGAGGAAGAAGGAAGAAGGAGAAGGAGAGGAAGAAGGTGGCAAAAATAAAGTGGGAAGATCAACTGTACTTGATTTTAAGAAGAGAAGAAGAAAGAAGAAGAAGAAAAAGGAGGAGGAGGAGGAGAAGGAGGAGGAGGAGGAGAAGAAGGAGGAGGAGGAGGAGAAGGAGGAAGAGAAGGAGAAGAAAAAAAAATAAAGTGGGAAGATCAACTGTACCTGATGTTAAGACTTATTGTCATCGCTGTATTAGTCAAGACAATGTGGTATTTGCAGAGGACAGAGAAATGCATCAATGGAACAGAATTAAGAACCCAGAAATACACCCACACAAGTATAACCAACTGATTTTTAAACATTCAATGAAGGATAGTCTTTTCAACAAATAAACTCCACAACTTACACAAAAATTAACTTAAAATGGGTCATAGATGTAAAGGTAAAACATAAAATTAGAAAACTTTTAGAAGAAAACGGGTGAAAATCTAGGGCTAGGTGTAAAGGTCTTAGACATGACACCAAAAACAATCCATCAAAGAAAAATCTATAATTGGCCCTTATCAAGATTAAAAACTTTTAATTTGCAGCCACATATCTGACAAATAACTCACATCTCAGATATATAAAAACTCTCAATTTCAACCTGAGAAAGCTGAAAAAAAAAACTCTGAAAAGCCCAAAAGATCAACATACATTTTACTAAAGAGATATTTCATGTACTCACAAAAATACGTTCCACACCTTTAACATTGCAAAAATGTAAATTAAGACACAACGAGGAATTTTTTACACACCTATTAAAAGAACTAAAATAAAAAATACTGACTATTGGCCGGGCATGGTGACTCATGCCTGTAATCCCAGCACTTTGGGAGCCCGAGGCAGGAGGATCATTTGAGTCAGGAGTCCAAGACCAGCCTGGCCAACATGATGAAACCCCGTCTCTAGTAAAAATACAAAAATTAAGGCTGGGCACGGTGGCTCATGCCTGTAATCACAGCACTTTGGGAGGCCGAGGCCAATGGATCACCTGAGGTCGGGAGTTCAAGGTCAGCCTGACCAACGTGGAGAAACCCCGTCTCTACTAAAAATACAAAATTAGCCGGGCGTGGTTGCACATGCCTGTAATCCCAGCTACTCAGGAGGCTGAGGCAACAAGAATTGCTTGAACCAGGGAGGCAGACGTTATGGTGAGCCGAGATCGCACCACTGCACTCCAGCCTGGGCAACAAGAGCAAAACTCTGTCTCAAAAAATAAAAAATAAAAAAAATTATCCAGGCATGGTGGCACCTGACTGTAGTCCCAGCTACTTAGGAGGCTGAGGCAGGAGAATCGCTTGTACCCAGGAGACGGAGATTGCAGTGAACCAAGATTATGCCACTGCACTCCAGCCTGGGGTACAAAGCAAGACTCCATTTCAAAAAAAAAAAAAAAATAGGGGGTGGGAAGAGGGTGGCATGACTTTTTTTTTTTTTTTTTTTTTGAGATGAAGTCTCGCTCTGTGGCCCAGGCTGGAGTGCAGTGGCGTGATCTTGGCTCACTGCGAGCTCCGCCTCCCAGGTTCATGCCATTCTCCAGCCTCAGCCTCGTGGGTAGCTGGGACTACAGGCGCCGGGCACCACACCCGGCTAATTTTTTGTATTTTTAGTAGACATAGGGTTTCACTGTGTTCGCCAGGATGGTCTTGATCTCCTGACCTCGTGATCCACCCGTCTCGGCCTCCCAAAGTGCTGGGATTACAGGCATGAGCCACCGCACCCGGCAAGGGTGGCATGATTTTTAAAGAGGCAGCATAAGTAAGATGTTTGCACTGATGGAACAGATCTGTATCTTGATCATAGTGTGGGCTACACACATCCACATGTGATGAAATTTATAGAACTACACACACACCACACACACACACACACACACACACAAATAGGTGCATGTAAAACTAGTAAAATCTGTACATTGTAACAATGCCAATTTTCTGGTTTTAAACAAGATGCTGCCATTTGAGGGAAACTAAGGGTACATAGGTCCTTTCTGTAATGTTTTTGCAATGTCCTATGAATCTTAAATTATTTCAAAATTGTAAAAAGGTCATTTGTGCCAAACCATTCATTCAGCAGAACTGGCCAAGTGCCTCTGCCCAGGCCGGGCACTATCCTGGGCATTGGGACTACTCCAGTGGACAAGATGGAGCTGCTGTCTCCAGGAAACTGGCCCTCCCAAAGGACAGTGGGACAAAATGGAAGTCAGCAATTATTTCAGAGCACAACAAGGGCTATGAAGGAAAAGTAACAAGCCACAGAGGATCTGTGGACCCTGACGTAGGAGTGGCCTCTCAGAGGAAGCAACCTGGAGATGAGTGAGGCCTGAGTGGTGGGAAGGAGCCAGTCAGGAGAAGAGCATTCCACACAGCACACAGAATGAGCAAGGCAGAGGCAGGGCGGTGCTTGAGCGGGAGCTGGAGGGAGCTGGGAGCTGGTGAGGTGGCAGAGGGGGCAGGAGCAGGGCCAGGTCCCAGGGCCTCACAAACCCTCGCATTTCATTTGCATCTTGGCATCCAGAGTTGAGGTGTTTATTATATTCTGTTTCTATTTGGAGAAAACGAGGCTTAGAACGGCCTGGGTCTAGGCCCAGCTAGAAAATGGGAGTATCAGGTAGTTCTGTAGTCCCCATTCCTGCATTCCCCAAGTCAGAGAATCTACTTTTGGAAAGCCTGCATGGAGGCCCCCCGGCTTGGTTGGCCTCTGCACCTCGGAGGCCCCTGTTCAGCCTATCCCCCCTGCTTCCTGGGAGCTCCAGGTGTGCCCTCCCTTCCTGCCACCTCCATTGCCACTGCCACTGCCCTGCCACAATAGGAAGCGGAAGGCCTCTGACCCTTAGAGGGCTCTTTGAGGGGCCATCAGCAACAGAATATGTTGTTCCTTTATTGAATGAGGAGACTGAAGTCAGACTGGATCCAGTCCTGAATTTAAATCTCCTTTGCCATTTCAGAGGAAGGTGAAGGCTCTCAAAGGGTAAGTTTGCAAGCTGGACTCTCCCTCGTCTCCCATCTTCTCCAGCCTCCCTGCGGGAGGGATGGAGGTGGTGGAAGAACCAGTATCCCAATCTAGTCACACTTTGTCAGTTCCCACCTCTCTCTCCTCCCTTCCAGCCATGCTCCAACCCTTGTGGCTCCCCAGTGTCCGTTCCAGCATGCAGGGCGTGTGCTTCCTCTGCCCGGGGACACTCACACTCTTTGTCCTGCCGTGCTGCCATCTCACCCCTGCGGGACCCTTCTGCTTTCTTTCTCTTTTTCCTTCTTTCCTTTTTAGAGGTAGGGTCTTGCTTTGTCACCCAGGCTGGAGTGCAGTGGCGCAATCATAGCTCACTGCAGCCTTGACCTCCCAGGCTCAAGCCATCCTCCCGCCTCAGTCTCCCAAAGTGCTGGGCTTCCAGGTGTGTGCCACTATGCCTGGGCTCTTCTGTTTTCTTGACAGTAAAACTGTTATTACCTTCCTTCTAGTTCCCATTGAAGAAACAGAGGCTCAGAGAGGGAAGATGACTTCCCCAAGGTCACAGAACCAACAAACAGCAGAGCTGGGATTCAGACCCAGGTCATCTGCCCCTGCACCTTCCGCCCTTTCATCACCTGTGTTGCCTCAAATGCCTTAACGTGTCTTCTCCTCCTGGCAAGCATGCTCCTTTCTCACAGCCCAGTGCAAATGTCCTCTCCTCAAGCGAGTTGCCCTGACCCCTCCCTCAATCCTGAGCAGCTGCGCTTCCACTCTGGGCTCCACTGCACACCTGCAGGTGGCTCTTCTCTGTGCATCTCACCTGTCAGGATGGATCCCGCTGACTGCCCGCGTTCGCTAGACCGAAGGCCATCATGTTTGCCATGTTCCCAGACCTAGCAAGAGGGCAAGGACACAGCGGGCATCAGAGAGTATCACCTGAATAGGTGACTGAGTAAGCGAGTAAGCGAGTAAGTGAGTGCACTGCTGGGACAGAAAGTGTGTGCGGAGCTGACTCCACCCCTGGGCCCAGGTGCCCTTACACAGGCCCTGCCCTCTCTTTCCAGTGCCCCAGTGTAGTGAAATGACCTGTTACCTGTCCCGTTTCTGATTATTTTTTGTGTAACGATGACTCCTTACACCCCTCCTCACTGCAGATCAGACAAGCTGGTTCACATCCGTAGGCCTCTGCTGCTGTTTCTACCTGAGATGAAGGCTCTGGAGAAAGGGCACCCTGGAGAGACCCTCATGTTGAAGACTCGTGGCTGATCAGTGCCCAGCATGCTGTCAGGTCTGCCCAGGGGTAAGTGCCAAAGTCCAGCTTGGCTAGATGTTAGCCACATTTGCATAGCATGGATTTATTTTAGCATATCTATAAACATTTTCTGTAATTTTCTTTTTTTTTTTTTTTTTGAGACAGAGTATCACTCTGTCACCCAGGCTCGAGTGCAGTGGTACAATCTTGGCTCACTGCAACCTCTGCCTCCTGGGTTCCAGCAATTCTCCTGCCTCAGCCTCTCGAGTACCTAGGATTACAGGTGCCTGCACCATAGCCCGCTAATTTTTTATTTTTAGTAGAGACGGGGTTTCACCATGTTGGCCAGGCTGGCCTTGACCTTCTGACCTCAGGTGATCCACCCGCCTCGGACTACCAAAGTGCTGGGATTACAGGCATGAGCAACCGAGTCCAGCCCACATTTTCTGTTATTTTAACCAAAGTATATCCATGAAAAAAGCTGGAAGCTGGCCGGGCACGGTGGCTCACTCCTGTGATCCCAGCACTTTGGGAGGCCAAGGCAGGCAAATCACCTGATGTCAGGAGTTCAAGACCAGCCTGGCCAACATGGTGAAACCTCGTCTCTACTAAAAATACAAAAATTAGCTGGGTGTGGTGCAGGCACCTGTAATCCCAGCTACTTGGGAGGCTGAGGCAGGAGAATTGCTTGAACCTAGGAGGCGGAGGTTGCAGGTGAGCTGAGATCGCACTGCTGTACTCCAGCCTGGATGACAGAGCAAGACTCTGTCTCAAAAACAAACAAACAAACAAACAACAACAACAAAAAAAAAACTGGAAGCAAATATGCCAAAATATTAATCATTTTGGATGGTAGGAATAATGGTTATTTTTTCTTTATACTTTTCTGCAATTCTTTCTTTTCTCCTTTTTTTTATTTTTTTATTTTTGAGACAGAGTCTCGCTCTGTCACCCAGGCTAGAGTTCAGTGGCACTATCTCAGCACACTGCAACCTCCGCCTTCCAGGTTCAAGCGATTCTCCTGCCTCAGCCTCCCGAGCTAGGATTACAGGCATGCGCCACCACACCCATCTAATTTTTTGTATTTTTAGTATTAACGGGGTTTCATCATGTTGGCCAGGCTGGTCTCGAACTTCTGAGCTCAAGTGATCCACCTGCCTCAGCCTCCCGAAGTGCTGAGATTACTGGTGTGCGCCACCGCGCCCAGCCCTCTTTTTTCTTTTTAGAGACAGGGTCTTGCTCTGTTGACCAGGCTGCAGTGCAGTGGTGCTCACTGCAGCTTCAAACTCCCAAGCTCAGGCAATCCTCCTGGCCAGGCACAGTGGCTCTTGCCTATAATCTCAGTACTTTGGGAGGCCAAAGCGGGCGGATTACTTGAGGTCAGGAGTTCAAGACCAGCCTGGCCAACATGGTGAAACTCTGTCTCTACTAAAAATACAAAAATTAGCTGGATGTGGTGGCAGGCACCTGTAGTCCCAGCTACTCGGGAGGCTGATTCAGGAGAATGACTTGAACCTGGGAGGCAGAGGTTGCAGTGAGTGGAGATCACACCACTACACTCCAGCCTGGGTGACAGGGTGAGACTCCATCTCAGAAAAAAGAAAAAAATAAAAAATCAATTATCCTCTTCAGCCCTCTGAGTAGCTGGTTAGTATAGGCACAAGCCACCATACTTGGCTTTTTTTTTTTTTTTTTTGAGGTGGAGTTATGCTCTTGTTGCCTAGGCTGGAGTGCAATGGTGTGATCCTGGCTCACTGCAACCTCCGCCTCCCAGGTTCAAATGATTCTCCTTCCTGCCTCAGCCTCCCGATTAGCTGGGATTACAGGCATGCACCACCACGCCTGGCTAACTTTGTATTTTTAGTAGAGAAGGGGTTTCTCCATGTTGATCAGGCTGGTCTCAAACTCCCGACCTCAGGTGATCCGCCAGCCTAGGCCTCCCAGAGTGCTGGGATTACAGGCATGAGCCACCACTCCTGGCCTTACTTGGGTAATTTTAAAAAAAAGAAAAAAAATGTGTAGAGACGGGGTCTCACCATGTTGCCCAGGTTTGTCTCGAATGCCTGGGCTCGAGTGATCCTCCCACCTCAGCCTACCAAAGCACTAGATTTATAGGTGTGAGCCACCACACCTGGCTTGTCTACAACTTTTTAATAAAGCTCTGCCCTTTTTTTTTTTTTTGAGATGGAGTCTTACTCTGTCGCGCAGGCTGGAGTATAGAGGCACAATCTTGGTTCACTGCAACCTCCGCCTCCCAGGTTCAAGCAGTTCTCTGCCTCAGCCTCCCGAATAGCTGGGATTACAGGTACCCACCAGCATACCCGGCTAATTTTTGTATTTTTAGTAGAGACAGGGTTTCACCATCTTGGCCAGGCTGGTCTTGAACTCTTGACCTCGTGATCCACTCACCTCAGCCTCCCAAAGTGCTGGGATTACAGGCGTAAGCCACTGCACCCGGCCAGGTATTTCTTTTTAGCAATGAAAACAGACTTACACACCTCCCTTCTAATCCCTATGGTGACAGAAATACCTATAATCCACATCTGATAAAGCCCTTCACTGGCCCTTGGGGCAAAATGTGAATTCCTTAACCTAGTTCACACAGTCTGACCTCAAACTTGTGGGAACAGAGACAGGGGGACTTACTCTGTGTTGGGTACCAGCTGGAGAACTTTTACATTCAGAGAAGTTTTGTAAGAAGCCAATGAAGATGGTAATTAGGAGGTCACAGGTGACCATAAGAGATGGTCAGTGGAGACGAAAGTTCAATTACAGGAGGCTTAGGAGGAAGTGGAGGCTGGCTGTGTAAACCATCCTGGCAGCAACTTGTGGGTAAACTGGGATTGAAGTTTTGTAAGGGAGGGGACTCCAAACATTTTTAGAGAGAAGATAAAGAGATCCAAGTGGTTTAGAAGGGGATGATTGTTGGTGAAGGTTCTGAACATGGTGACAGGTGGGAGGCTGAGCACATACTCATACACTGCTGGCAGGAGGAGAAATGACTTCTCTGGACTACAGTTTGGAGATAACACAAACATTAAAAAGAAGAAAAACTTTTATCCCTTTTTGACTAAGCAGTTCTAGGATTATTATTTTTTTCTCCTGAGGAAACTAGCATGGATGTTCACATTCAGGTATGGGGATGTTTATCAATTTACTATTTTAGAAAAGAGAAAAAAAGTTTAGCATGTCACAAGATAATTTTCATCAATATATGGTACATCCATTTAGTGAAATGCTGTACAGCTATTTAAAAAGACACAGAAGAGGCCGGGCACGGTGGCTCACGCCTGTAATCCCAGCACTTTGGGAGGCCAACGAGGACAGATCACCTGAGGTCAGGAGTTTGAGACGAGCCTGACCAACATGGCGAAACCTCATCTCTACTAAAAATACATCTTTACTAAAAATACAAAAATTAGCTGGTCATGGTGGTGGGCACCTGTAATCCCAGCTACTTGGGAGGCTGAGGCAGGAGAATCACTTGAATCCGGGAGGCGGAGGCTGCAGTGAGCCAAGATCGCGCCACTGCACTTCAGCCTGGGCGACAGAGTGAGACTCTAAATAAATAAATAAATAAGATACAGAAGAATGTGTGAACTTGAAGTAATACACTATTTATATTATATCCCATTTCTGTCTCATTCTGTCACCCAGGCTAGAGTATAATTGCATGATCTTGACTCATTGCAACCTCTGCCTGCTGGGCTAAATTGATCCTCCCACCTCACCCTCTTGAGTAGCTGGGGTCACAGGCCTGTGCCACCATGCCCAGCTAATTTTTGTATTTTTTAGTAGAGTCTGGGTTTTGCCATGTTGCCCACACTGGTCTCAAACTCCTGGCCTTAAGTGATCCACCCGCCTTAGCCTCCCAAAGTACTAGAATTACAGGCATGAGCCACTGTGTCCTGATTGAAAAGTTTTTATATGCAATGAAAAGTCTAGAAAGATAAACATCAGAATATTAACAGTGGAGACCGGGCACAGTGGCTCACGCCTGTAATCCCAGCGCTTTGGGAGGCCAAGGTGGGTGGATAACTTGAGGTCAGGAGTTCGAGACCAGCCTGACCAACATAGTGAAACCCTGTCTCTACTAAAACCACAAAAAATTAGTTGGGCGTGGTGGCAGGCGCCTGTAATCCCAGCTACTCGGGAGGCTAAGGCAGGATAATCACTTGAACCCAGGAGGCAGAGGTTGCAGTGAGCCGAGATCGTGCCACTACACCCCAGCCTGGGCAACAGAGTGAGGCTTTGTCTTAAAAAAAAAAAAAAAAAAAAAAAAGAATATTAACAATGGACATTCCTGGCCAGTGTGGCATTACGAATTTTTCCTTGTCTTTTTCGTTTCTTTGCATTTTCTAAGTTTTCCTACATGAAAAGAAATTAAACTCAACCAGGAAAACAGTTGATAAACCACCCCCCCTACCCCTGCAACACACACACACACACACACACACACGCACACGCACACGCACACAGTTTAGTAAGAACAGGCAACCTGGCAACAGTGAGATCCTATTTCTACAAGACAATTTTAAAAATTAGCTGGGCATGGTGGTGCCTAGCTACTTAGGAGGCTGAGGCAGGAGCATCACTTGAGCCTAGGAGTTCGAGGCTGCAGTGAGCCATGATAATGCCACGGCACTCCAGCCTGGGTGACAGAGTAAGACCCTATCTCAAACAAAAAACAAAAAACAAAACAAATAAAAGGAGGCCGGGCGTGGTGGCTCACACCTGTAATCCCAGCACTTTGGGAGGCTGAGGCAGGCGGATCACGAGGTCAGGAGATCGAGACCATCCTGGCTAACATGGTGAAAACCCCGTCTCTACTAAAAATACAAAAAATTAGCTGGGCATGGTGGTGGATGCCTATAGTCCCAGCTACTTGGGAGGCTGAGGCAGGAGAATAGCGTGAACCCGGGAGGTGCAGCTTGCAGTGAGCTGAGATCGAGCCATTGCACTCCAGCCTGGGCGACACAGCAAGACTCTGTCTCAAAATAAATAAATAACATAAAAATAAAAAAATATAGAGGAGGAGCAGGCAAAACAATGGTGAAGAGAAGTTAGAAGAATGATCTCTGAAGGCACTATTGACTGAGCAGGCTCCCAGAGGAACTTTCCAGGGGGATGGAGGTATTCTGCATCTTGATTTTGGTGCATACATAGTTAAAAAATTATCAAGCTGTGGATTTAAAATTTGGGCATTTTACTGTTTGTAAAGTATGTTTCATTAAAAATATACATCCACAAGACAAAAGGGAAAGAGGAAGTAGGTAACATCACTAAACAACTTTTTTTTCTTTTGAGACAAGGTCTTGCTCTGTTGCCCAGGCTGGAGTGCAGTGGCGCAGTCATGACCCATTGCAACCTCTACCTCCCAGGCTCAAGCCATCCTCCCACTTCAGCCTCCTGAGTAGCTGGCACCACAGGCACATGCCACCATGGCCAGCTAATTTTTCCATTTTTTATGGAGACAGGGTTTTGCCATGTTGGCCAGACTGGTCTCAGACTCCTGAGCTCAAGCAGTCTTCCCACCTTGGCTTCCCAAAGTGCTAGGATTACAGGCGTGAGCCACCACACACAGCCCACAAAACAATTTTGAGGTGAAAAAGGAAGATAAAGTTCTGTGATGTCAATTTCTTTCAGGAGGCGTGCTCTCATAGTAATGAGCTTAGAATGAGGATGCAGGTGGGCTTGGATTTGGGAAAACTGGACATGCTGGAGCCATTCCTATGTGGCAGTGGTGCAGGAAGTATCCTAGAGCCGGATTCAAGGAATGGCCACCAACATTCAGGGCTCCCAAGTTTGCTCTGATATATGCTGAGGTTCTCCAGCTTGAAGAGTAGGAGAGAAATCAAACAGTTGAGTTTACTTCAGAATTGTGGCAGTCAGTACTGGCTTGTGAGGGAGACAGGAATGAAGGCAAGGAGGTTCTAGTAGGAAGAACTGAGGCAACTGCAGAGGGACAGAATGGCTTTGCAAACAGATCAGGGACAGCGGGAGCTGGAGAGAGAAAGGCTGTGCTCGCAGGGAGTGGTGCTGAGGTCTTGAGGGCAAAGCAGTTCCAAGTGAGGCATGGCCCCGCTGGGAGAGGACTGGGAGGGAAGCAAGCTAACACTGACTAAGCAGCCCAATGCTCAATGCCAGGCACTCCAGTCATCAGCTCACTTAAACAGCACCCCAACTTTACAAGGATGTGCTATTGTAATATTTATGGGTGAGGAAACAGGTTCCAAGGTCAACAAATATCATTGTCAGCAAGCAGCAGAACAACTTCAAATCTAGATTTGACTCTGAAGTCTCCACCACACTTTAACACAAGTTAAATCAGAAACAGTAGAACCGGAATTTCAGGGAATCCATGTATGCAGATGTGGGAGTCATCTAGGCTGCCAGTGGAGGCAAAAATACCTGTTGTTTTGAGTCAGACTTTCAATAAACATAAAAATAAAAAAGGAAAAAAATATCAGTTGCCAACTTCTGGAGAATGGCTAGTAATAGCAAGCAGAACAGGACAAAGTCGTACAAGCAGATGGCATGCTCTTCAGCACTGTCCTTCAAGACCACGCACCAAAGTGGCAGAAAAGAAATACAGATCCTGGCCGGTGGCTCATGCTTGTAACCCTAGCACTTTGGGAGGCTGAGGCTGGTGGATCACAAGGTCAAGGGATTGAGACCATCCTGGCCAACATGGTGAAACCCTATCTCTACTAAAAATACAAAAATTAGTTGAGCGTGGTGGCATGCGCCTGTAGTCCCAGCTACTCGGGAGGCTGAGGCAGGAGAATTACTTGAACCCGGCAGGTGGAGGTTGCAGTGAGGTGAGATCATGCCACTGCCCTCTGGCCTGGGCAACAAAGTGAGACTCCATCTTAAAAAAAAAAAAAAAAAAAAAAAAAAAAAAAAGGAAAGAAATGCAGATCCTGCCTCCTGGTGTCAAGATTCATGGGAAAATTAGCGACCTTTGCTTAAGGGTTTTTTCAAGTGGCATCTTCAAGGGAAAACCAGGTTTCAGTTAAAGGGGAAGAAACCTGGGAGTTTTGGGGCATCACTCTGTTAGCGAGGACAGACAGTGCAGTGGCCGAGCTTATAGGCGTGAGGGACCCTGGGGGCCCAAGGCTCCATCAGGGTAAAAGTGCACATGGAGCTCTGCCTGCCACGCCAGAGAGAGGTGTGAAGAAAAAAAATGCCAGGCACTCAGCCACTTCTAGGGTAAATCTTCAGTAGTAAGCTACAACTGTTTTGAAAACAGCAACAGGAGGTATTCCAAACACCTACTACGTGCCAGGCGTTCTGCAACAGCAATTCATTTCAACTTCACAGCAACGCCACAATCAACCCTATTTTACAGATGAAAAGTAGGTCTACGGAGTTAAAGCCAGTCACTTGGCCATGGTCATGGCCAGAGCCAGGATTTAAAACCAAATGTTGGCTGGGCGCAGTGGCTCACACCTGTAATCCCAGCACTTTGGGAGGCTGAGGCAGGCAGATCACTTGAGGTCAGAGGATCGAAACCAGCCTAGCCAAATGGTGAAACTCCATCTCTACTAAAATTACAAAAATTAGCCAGGTGTGGTGGCACATGCCTGTAATCCTAGCTACTCGGGAGGATAAGGCAGGAGAATTGCTTGAACCCGGGAGGCAAAGGTTGCAGTGAGCCGAGATTGTACCACTGCACTCCAGCCTGGGCGATGGAGCAAAGACTCCATCTCAAAAAAAAAAAAAAAAAAAAAAAAAGTGTAATCTGGCATTGGAGTGTTGAGTCCTCTGATTCTGTTCTCTGATAGCAAAACTTTATGGGGTTTTTTTGGGATAGAGTTTCATTCCTGTTGCTCAGGCTGGAGTGTAATGGTGCAATCTTGGCTCACTGCAACCTCTGCCTCCTGGGTTCAAGCGATTCTCCTGCCTCAGCCTCCCAAGTAGCTGGGATTATAGGCATGCACCACCATGCCCAGCTAAAACTTTTATACTTAGTTTCTTTTATTTTTTTGAGACAGAGTCTCACTCTGTCACCCAGGCTGGAGTGCAGTGGCGAGATTTCGGCTCACTGCAACCTCTGCCTCCTGGGTTCAAGCGATTGCCTCTTGAGTAGCTGGGACTACAGGCATGTGTCACCACGCCCGGGTAATTTTTTTTATTTTTTAGTGGAGATGGGGTTTCACCATGTTGGCTAGGCTGGTCTGGAACTCCTGACCTCAGGTGATCTGCCCGCCTCAGCCTCCCAAAGTGCTAGGATTACAGTCGTTAACCACCACAATTGATTTTAAGTTTCAAAATCAATTGTGAAATGTTTTAGTGGCTTCTCACCTTATGTAAATAAACTCTTGCACACTTATTAAACTGAGCAATAGAATTCTAGTTTACACTTAATGCACATTAAAAAAATGAGGGTCCCAAATCTTTGGCTAGGAACAGGGGGACAACTCTGAAGGTACCAAGAATCTGTATCCACAAAAGTGAGTATCTGCACAGGAGAAAGGCAGAGAACTGAGGCTTAAATTTCCTCTCAGAAATGAAAACATGAGGCTGGGTGCAGTGGCTTATGCCTGTAATTCCAGCACTTTGGGAGCCTGAGGCGGGCGGATCACGAAGTCAGCAGTTAGAGACTAGCCTGGCCAACATGGTGAAACCCCATCTCTACTAAAAATACAAAAATTAGCCAGGAGTGGTGTCGCGTGCCTGTAATCCCAGCTAGTCGGGAACCTGAGGCAGGAGAATCGCTTGAAACCGGGAGGCGGAGGTTGCAGTGTAAGCTGAGACCATGCCACTGCACTCCAGCCTGGGCAACAGAGCCAGACTCTATAAAAAAAAAAAAAAAAAAAAAAAAAAAAAAAAGTGGCCGGGCACGGTGGTTTACGCAGGTAATCCCAGCACTTTGGGAGGCCGAAGCGGGCGGATCACGAGGTCAGGAGATCGAGACCATCCTGGCTAACACGGTGAAACCTCGTCTCTACTAAAAATACAAAAAATTAGCCGGGGGTGGTGGCGGACGCCTGTGGTCCCAGCTACTCGGGAGGCTGAGGCAGGAGAGTGGCGTGAACCCGGGAGGTGGAGCTTGCAGTGAGCCGAGATCGTGCCACTGCACTCCAGCCTGGGCGACAGAGCAAGACTCCGTCTCAAAAAATAAATAAATAAAAAATAAAAACATGAGCAAAAGTACCTAGGAGAATGCCAATCATCCAGAATCTGTAAGATAAGAAGAGACTTTTTTTCTTTTTTTTTTGAGACGGAGTCTTGCTCTGTCCCCCAGGCTGGAGTGCAGCGGCCGCATCTCAGCTCACTGCAAGCTCCGCCTCCCGGGTTCACGCCATTCTCCTGCCTCAGCCTCCCGAGTAGCTGGGACTACAGGCGCCCACCACCTCGCCCGGCTAGTTTTTTGTATTTTTTTAGTAGAGACGGGGTTTCACCGTGTTAGCCAGGATGGTCTCGATCTCCTGACCTCGTGATCCGCCCGTCTCGGCCTCCCAAAGTGCTGGGATTACAGGCTTGAGCCACTGCACACGGCCAGAAGAGGCTTCTTCTAGCCACTGCTTTGCAAGGACACAAGTTGGTTCCAACAGAAGTGACAAATTCCTTAAGAAAGTAAGTTACTGCAAGAAAATACTCACAAAATACACTCCCATAGAAGGGGAAGAAACACTTAATGACATCTTTGTATCAAGAGCCTCATATACATTTACTTAATTGAATCTATAAACCTATTCTGAGGTGAATGGCATTATCTTCATTTATAGTTGGGGAAATTCAAGTTCAGGGAAGCTACAGAAATTGCCCGAGGTTGCAAACCTGAGAAACCAGAGCCCAAATCTGAACCCAGGCCTGTCTGCTCTCTCTCCATCATACTAAGTTGCTATTTTTCCACAGGGATACAACAGAAAAGACCTAACTCCATCCTTCTCTTTGACTCTCCCTTCCTTGGCAATGCCACACCATGCTGTTCCTTTCCGGTGTTTTTCAACCTCTCCTTCAGACATAGAAAATTATCTACCACATCTGTCCTACACAGAAAGACCCACAGCGTGTTATGAAATTTTTGTTATAAAACATTTAATGTTAACCTACAATACAATGTAAACTTTTATGAAAAAAATTTTAAGTACACTAGATTTCTTCAGTAAATTATCACATGACTATTCAGGCGCAGTACAAGTTGGGGCACTGCATCCTTTGTGGATGGATTTCCGTTGCTGCGTTCCTCACAAGTCCTAAAAAACCAGTTGTAGAGTGGAGCTCCTTGTTCAAGCACCAGATGATGATGCCCCTGATTTTGCATTCTGGGGGTTATCACTCCTTCTCAGTCATTTTCTGAAACTCTTTGCTTGGCCTTGGCACCATTAGCAATTTTCACAACTGCTCAGTTGAAGGTTCTAGGTTCTTTTTAGCTTAGTTTTTAAAAGGTAAGTGTTATCCTCTGGCCATCTCTTATTCAAATATCATGGCGGAGGCAAGCAAGGAGAAAGAAGTATTTGCTAGAGGAAATTCTGCAGAAGTGGAAGAAAAGATCAGAAGGGCTCCACGGAGGGTATAAATATTCAACGGACTCCAATCGGGTGTCTGCTTGGTCACTTCCCATGGCTATTCAGCTGAATCTACAACTGCAGTCTTCGGAGTGCAGAACAAAACTTGAAACAAGTGCTTTTAGTTGATCGCTTGCCATTTGGAAACAACAGCTGAAATATCCCAGAGGTGATGTGGAAACAAGCGCAAATGCTTGCAGATCATCGGCTTCTCAGTGTCTTCTCCCTTGCAGGTCCCGTCAAAATCCCAAAAGCCCTTAGGAGTGACACAGATTGTACTGGCATTAAGTGACAGAATGTGCAGCCTGTGTTTGACTTAGGAGGAAAGGAAATGGCATGAAGGCAGCAGCACTAGGGTCAGCAAGAAGACCGGTCTAGGGTCTCAGTAAAGCAGAACTGTTTCAAATGGGACTAGACAGGGGCATGTGCTTCTGGTGAAGCCTCTTGAAACCTGAAGTAAATGGGTAGGCCACCCCAACAGTTGTACTGACGTGAAGGAGACCCTTCTTAATATTCTGGCAGCTGACTTCCTTCACTGTTATCAAAAGGCAAGAGGCATAAAGTGCACACTGTAGAGTAAGATGAGACTGAATTATGACGGGAAAAAATCGTAACTTCCCCGAAGAGGTGTGGACAAGATCCCTATATAGTGTACCTAGCCTCACAAAGGTTCTTAATACCCTCCTGTGTGCTGCCAGGGAAAACCTGTGAATTCCAGACGGGGAGGAAGGCTCTGACTTCAGTGGGAAAATTCCTCGGCATGGTTGTCGGCAGGAAAGTTGCACGTAAGGTTATCCTCAAGTGGAGAACATGGGTTATCCTGCTGTTCAGTCCAGATACACTTCATTGACAATAGTCAGATGGTGAGTCCCACTCGTCTGGCCTTGGGAGAGCAGAAAACCAAGTGGAAGAACAACAGGTAGCCAGGGACAGAGTTAAATTTTCCGAGAGATGGTGTTCTAGACAGCTACGCCAAGGCCACTGGCAATTTCTCAGGCTCTCCAGGTTAATTTCTGTGGGGTGCCTTACTCTGTCATATGGGATTTACCCCCAACAACTCAGGACTGCAGTGGATAGTAACCATATAATTGCTACCAAAAACAGTGGTCCTTAGGTTTTAGTTAAGCAAGAGAGAAAGCCTTGAGACTACAACTCTACCAAGTTATGCTTTATGTTGATCTGAACCCCCATCCTCACAGCATACTAGGAACTGCAGTAACGTCAGTTGGTTGCAGTGGTACGAGCCTGCACCAGTCTAGCTACAGAACACTTTGGAATACTTGTCAGAGCGCACTGGCATCTGTTAATACATGGCCTGACCCATGTACCCATTACCATAAACTGAACCACAGACGAGATATCCAGAGGTTAAAAAAAAACCCTATTACTTCAACAGAGCAATAGAGAGAAAGGATAAAAGCTGCCTCCAGAAGGTGGCTGCATCAGAAACGAAAATGTGCCTTCCAAGAGATTACACAGGCTGGGAGTTCTGTCTTGGCTCCCTTCAAGGCCTCTGGTGCTTTCTATCCTTAAAACAATAATACACTTCCACTGAGACAGGCAGGGCACTCTCCTGTGGTTCTGCTGGCTCCACCACAGGCCCTGCTAGTCCTTTGGAAAGGCACCAGGCTTGGCAATTCAGGAAAGCCCAGGGCTGGGAGGAGCAGCATGCACATGTCAGAAGAGGAATGAAGAGCTGCTATCCTTTGGTTCGGACCCCATAACCACCACCTGGTACAGACTCCAAGGAAAAGCTGCAGTTGTGTGTAAAGATGAGTTCCACCACATACATAGGTGTATCTACATATACAGCCTTTGCAGGGTCACAGACCCAGATTTCCTCCTACTGCTCCAAGTGGGGTGCACAGGTGGTAAGAAAGGACAGCAAGAGCTGGACCAAAAAGAATGACCTCTCTGGGAACATGAGAGGGACAATGGCAGAAATAAGCACAAACCAGCCCAGGGCACTTTTATTACACTATTGTGGGCTAAGGAGCCCAGGGCATAAACTCATGGGTTTAAAGAATTGGCTCTTTATCAAATAAAGGAAAAAAAAAATACACCTATGTCAGCCTCATTCCTTTGGTCATTACAAAACAGAAACAAAAGTTATTGAAAAATTGTGGGCAGTTCAAGGAACATCTCTGCTTCTCTGCTTTCTCTTCCCTCTCTTCCCCAGAGGCAGGAGAAGCAAGTCCTCAGGAGATGCTGCAAGTAGCTGGTTGATGGAGGTTTTTCACTTTTATTTTCCATAAAAGCAAGAATGAATGAGAACTAGTGGGAATGTCCCCTTCCCAGCTGGGACGATGGATGGGTTGAAGGTGAAGAGTCTCTGTTCACTGGAAGGTGCGTGCACAGAGGCCATAGGAAGGGTGGGCTTGCCGAGTGGGTACGTTTGTTGCTAACCTTGCGCGCACACACACAGGTTGTGACTCTTGCGGGCAGCATGGTTTCTGATCCTTCCTAAGGATGCAGCAGTCTTTTAAAAAAAATATTGTATTATAATAATAATAATAATATGAATTTCTCTCTCTCTCTCTTTTTTTTTTTTCTGCTTTGTTGTCGTCGTTTTCTTTTTTCCCTATTTCATTTAGGGACTGGGGTAGGAGGGGAGAGGAAGAAAAAAATGTCATTCGTCAGTTAGGTCCTGAACAAAAAGAACTTCTGTGTGGCTGAGTCCGGCTTCCTGTAGCGTAGGGGGATTGGGCCACTCCTCTGAAGGGATGCAGGGCAGCACTCGCCTGGGAAAATTGGCTTCAATCTGAAACTTTTCAGGGCTTTCCTTCAAGGAGAATAAGAAGTCGTGGATTACCTGCAGAGGTCATATAGAAGAAGGGCGGTGAGAAAAAGAGAAACACACACACACACACACACACACACAACTCTGAAGTCAAATATCCCCCAACTCTCCCCAGGATGACTCTAGATGAAAGAATCACATGACACTGGAATTCTAGATCTTTTCATTCCCCACAGCATATGCATGGGGCAGCCCTTTTAAAAGAAATCACACAAACCCAACACTAGTCCTACTCTGAATTCATCTGTCTCTTCTGTGACGTGTCTGATAAAATGCTAACTTAGAAATCATCACAAAGTTACAGAAAAGTTGGAAGTATAGGACACAGAATTTTTTTCTTTAAATCAGTTGAGAGTGAAGTGCCAACTGTAAGACACATGGCCTCAAGTATTCTGAGGTGATCACAGACTCACAGGACAATCTTCTATATAACCACAACTTGGCTCTCAAAATCAGGAAATGTAACTGACACATTATTTCTATAATATAATATATTATCATTCAGACCCTATTCAAGTTTTGCCAATTATCTTTTACATAATAGCAAAAGGATCCAGTTTTTTTTTTTTTTTTTTTTTTTTGAGACGGAGTCTCACTTCTGTCGCCCAGGCTGGAGTGCAGTGGCACGATCTCAGCTCACTGCAAGCTCCGCCTCCCAGGTTCACGCCATTCTCCTGCCTCAGCCTCCCGAGTAGCTGGGACTACAGGCACCTGCCACTATGCCCGGCTAATTTTTTTGTATTTTTAGTAGAGACGGGGTTTCACCGTGTTAGTCAGGATGGTCTCGATCTTCTGACCTCGTGATCTGCCTGTCTTGGCCTCCCAAAGTGCAGGGATTACAGGCATGAGCCACTGCACCCAGCCAAGGATCCAGTTTTAAGCCCATCAATCAACGTGTGGATAAAGAAACTGTAGTATATATATATACACGATGGAATACTTCTCAGTCATAAAAAGGAATGAATTAACGGCATTCACAGCGACCTTGATGAAAGTGGACACTATTATTCTAAGTGAAGTAACTAGAAATGGAAAACCAAACATTGTATGTCCTCACTGATATGTGGGAGCTAAGCTATGAGGATACAAAGGCAAAAGAATGATACAAGGGACTTTGGGGACTTGGGGGAAAGAGTGGGAAGGGGCGAGGGATAAAAGACTACAAATAGGGTATAGTGTATACTGCTTGGGTGATGGGTGCACCAAAATCTCACAAATCCCACTAAATAACTTCCTCATGTAACAAAACACCACCTGTTCCCCAATAACCTATGGACAAAAAAATACAATAAAATAAACATGTTGCACCTCATATGAATCTCCTCTCTGTGGGAATGCCCTCCTTACCCTGCTCTGGCTCTGACAAGGTACAGGTAAAATCCTCAGTGAGAAGGGAGGCAGGATCAGGAGAGTCCATGATGCTAAAATTTAAACTGTGTGTGAGATGCCCCACAGGCCACTGCCATCTCTCCCTCTCTCTGCTCTGTGGCCCCTCCATCTAGCATTCTACTTCTAACAACAATTCTGCCAGCCTCTTTCAGATCAACCCCAAAGATGACGAACGTGTCATTCAAGTTATTTTTCCTTTTTGGGAGGAATCTATTCTTATTTTCTTTTTGATACACCTCTCACAATGATGAATTCTCTGGGTTTTATTTCCCTCTGTGTAAAGCAGCCCTTTATTTCTTAAACTTAGCTCTTTAGGGACTTCCCCCCCACCCGACAGGTCTCGCTCTGTCACCCAGGCTGGAGTGCAGTGGCACAAACACAACTCACTGCAGCCTCGACCTCTCAGGTTCAAGCAATCCCCCTGTCTCAGCCTCCCAAGTAAGTGGGATCACACATGTGCAACACCATGCCTGGTTAGTTTTTAAAAATTTCTGTAGAGACAGAGTCTTGTCCTGTTGCCCTCCTGAGGGATTTTTAAAGGGCTATAATCCAGAATTTAAGCAGTAAATCCATGTTCCTCTTATCTAATCCATTCCTGATTTTATAAACTTCTCATATTTTAGTCTATCAGCCCCACTCATTTTCAGTTTCCTTCTCTCTTTGCAATTCCCACTAACGTTCACTCTTTCTTAAGATGCATCAATTAGACTTACACCAAGTATTCTTGATATGAAACCAATATGGGTTTGATACAAGAGTGAAAAAAAAAAAAACTTTTTTTTTTTTTTTTTTTGAGATGGAGTCTTGCTCTGTTGCCCAGGCTGGAGTGCAGTGGGAGGATCTCGGCTCACTGCAACTTCTGCCTCCCGGGCTCTAGCGATTTTCCTGCCTCAGCCTCCCGAGCAGCTGGGACTACAGGCGCGTGTCACCATGCCTGGCTAATTTTTTTGTATTTTTCGTAGAGATGGGGTTTCACCATGTTGGCCAGGCTGGTCTCGAACTCCTGACCTCGTGATCCACCCACCTTGGCCTCCCAAAGTGCTGGGACTACTGGCATGGGCCACCTAGCCTGGCCAGAGACAGGGTTTCATCAGGCTTGTCTCGAACTCCTGACCTCAGGTGACC
Organism: Macaca nemestrina; assembly: GCF_043159975.1. Classification (NCBI taxonomy): domain Eukaryota; kingdom Metazoa; phylum Chordata; class Mammalia; order Primates; family Cercopithecidae; genus Macaca; species Macaca nemestrina. The sequence goes on from NC_092130.1 coordinate 3,862,473, forward strand.
CACCCACCTCGGCCTCCCAAAGTGCTGAGATTACAGGTGTGAACAACCATGCCCGGTCAAAAAAATACTTTCTGATTCCTTTTTAATCACTGCTTGAGAATACCTGGTACAAACTTGGCTTTTGTTTTTCTTTTTTTTTTTGAGATGGAATCTCACTCTGTCATCCAGGCTGGAGTACAGTGGCACGATCTCGGCTCACTGCAACCTCTGCTTCCCAGGTTCAAGCCATTCTCCTGTCTCAGCCTCCGGAGTAGCTGGGATTACAGGTGCATGTCACCACGCCTGGCTAATTTTTGTATTTTCAGTAGAGATGGGGTTTCACCATGTTGGCTAGGGTGGTCTTGAACTCCTGGCCTTAAGTGATCCACCGCCTTGGCATCCCAAAGTGCTAGTATTACAGGCATGAGTCACCGCACCCAGCTGGCATTTTTTATTTACTAATGGCAAAGGGTTGATAACCATCAGGAAACAGATTATATTACTACCAGAGGTCCCTTTCGGTTTGCAATGGACAGAAAAATTAGTTCTGGGCTTTGGATCTCTTATACATTTGTTTAAAACAAAGTCAGTTGCCTCTTTTATGACCACTCATGGGACCTGGCGATTGTTCTGCAGCGTATCCCTCTTATCTTAGCATTTCACTACTTTCCAGAGCTGAGCATTACCCACAAATCTGTCACTCCTCGAGATTATTTACAAAGGACCAAGTTCACAGGAAGATGATACAAGGCCTTTTTTTTTTGAGACAGAATTTTGCTCTGTTCACTCAGGCTGGAGTGCAATGGCACTATCTCTGTTCATTGCAACCTCCGCCTCCTGGGTTCAAGTGATTCTACAGCGTCAGCCTCCTGAATAGCTGGGATTACAGGCCTGTGCCACCACGCCTGGCTAATTTTTGTATTTTTAGTAGAGATGGGGTTTCACCATGTTGGCCAGGCTGGTCTCAAACTCCTGAACTCAGGTGATCCACCCACCTCGGCCTCCCAAAGTGCTGGGATTACAGGCATGAGCCACCGCGCCTGGCCGACACAAAGTCTTTAAGGGTACTAAAAAACACTATAGCATTATTAGGTTTTATGTAATTATCTCTGTGAATGTTAAATTCCAGGCCGGCACTATCAGGGCACTGCTACTTTACACCTTTTTCCATCTCTAAGCCCCATTTATGAGCAAACATTTCTCTTAGACTCATCTCAGGTGGCCATGATACTCTTTTTTAAAAAACAGCTTTTAGTGAGGAACTCATTTAAAAGTCTTCAAGGATCAATGAAGACTTTTAAATGAATGAATGGCTGGTTCCCTTCTGGCTGTAAGCCTATTCTGTTCCACAGTTCTAACAAATTTTTCCTCCAAAACTCTCAGGAGAGTAAATTTTTGTTAAGTTTTTCATTCTTTTTTTTTTTTTTTTTTTGAGCCAGAGTTTCACACTTGTTGCTCAGGCTGGAGTGCAATTATAGGCGTGAGCTACGGCACCTGGCCTAGGTTTTTCATATATAGTTTTATCAGAATTTTTGGGGTAGAAATTCCATGTAGTTTGTGTGTACAATAGCAAAATTGCTAGTGAACATGAAAGCTAAACTACATATACAAACCCATAGTTAAGAAACGGGACACCAGGGGAAGAAAATTAACACTAATTAACCACCTACTACATGGTGGATACTGTGTGAGGCACATCCATGTTATCTCAATTTAAAAATCCAAAGTTAGAGACATGGGGCTGAGTGCAGTGGCTCACACCTGTAATCCCAGCACTTTGGGAGGCCGAGGTGGGTGGATCACTTGAGGTCAGGAGTTTGAGACCAGCCTGACCAACATGGTGAAACCCCATCTCTACTAAAAAAAAAAAAAAAAAAAAAAAAAAAATTAGCCAGGCATGGTGGCGGGTGCCTACTTGGGAGGCTAAGGCAGGAGAATTGCTTGAGCCCAGGAGGCGGAGGTTGCAGTGAGCTGGGATAGTGCCATTGCGCTCCAGCTAGGGTGACAAGGCGAAACTGTGTCTCAAAACAAACAAAGTTAGAGACATGAGCACTTCCCCTAATATAAATAAATGCATAAATGAGAGAGAAATAAAACAAGGAAGCCATTTGCTTCTCTCTTACCAGAATGTTTCATAACTTTAATTCTGTATTAGTTCTCTGAGTCTTACTTACATTCTGTACTGGCCAGTAAGCTCCATGAATTCCAAAACCATGTCTCAATCATCTAAACGATTCCTAGACTATCTAGCTCAGTGTATGACACACCTATCTGCAGTTTAAACTTATCAGAGGGCAGATTATAGTTCCAGTTCACTAATGGGATATCTGAGGCCCTGTAAAAGTTTTGCAACTTGCCCAATGTTGTCCAGTTAAACAAACAGAAGCCATGAATGTACTACCCAGCCTCACCTGACTACAGTGCATCATCCTTTAATTACGAAGTTTACCCTTGATTATTCTGAATGATCAGGAAAACTGCAGAATCCACTACAGCTATAAATTTGGAAAGGTGACATACTGACTCTCAATATAAACAAATTTTCTTTTGGTTACAAATACCAAAAATAGTAGTGAGTATTTAAGTGCTTACTAGGAGCCAGGCACAATGTTGAGAATTTAATTCTAACAACAATCCTACTAGGGAATGCCTATTATTATTATTATTATTATTATTATTATTATTATTTTTGACAGGGTCTCTCTCTATCGCCCGGGCTGGAGTGCAGTGGCACGATCTTGGCTCACTGCAACCTCCACCTCCCGGGTTCAAGTGATTCTCCTGCCTCAGTCTCCTGAGTAGCTGGGACTACAGGCGTGTGCCACCACGCCCAGCTAATTTTTGTAATTTTAGTAGAGGCGAGGTTTCACCATGTTGGCCAGGCTGGTCTCAAACTCTTGACCTCAAATGATCCACTCACCTTGGCCTCCCAAAGTGCTGGGATTACAGGCATGAGCACTGTGCCATGCCATGCCTATTATTAAACCCATTTTACAGATGAAGAAGTTGAGGCTTAGAAATTAAGTAAACTGACCAAGGAAACACATTTAGTAACCCTGGAAGAATGAAAATTTGATCCCCATGCTGTGAGACTGAGTTTCTGTTTTTAATGACTTCCATGTGGAAATGACAAACACTATTACATGGCTATCATATATACAAAGTAGCCTCAGAAAATGGGGCCTCAGAAAATGAGTAGAAAGAGAAAGACAACTGCATCCAAACTGCAAGTGCACTTATATTCAGGTATGTCATTCTAGTGCTTTTTCTACAGAGCAGGCGTCTGGTGGGATTCTGAAGCCAAGGCAGGAAGACAGCACAGAAGAGTCTCCCATCTTCAAACACACAAGTCTTTTGAGGGACTTATGTAAGGTACCTGTTTTTCTTAGCAGAGCCCAAACATAATTAAACAAAAACTTAAACATTGCTTTGAGTTGGAAGCTAGAACTGAAGGAGCCTACAGCAGTCCACTCTGCAGTACTGTTCCTGGTATCCACTGATGGCATACCCATCTCTCTCTCTGTTCCCTGTTCATCAGAGCAGCAGACAGACACTCTCAAGAGTCAGTAAAAGCTCCAAATCTATAGCCCAGATGCTACATACACTTCACAGAACTTAGGTGGTCCTTACTGTTAGAGACTGTGAAAAGTGGAATCGTCTCTCTACTCGAGAATCATTGGGCAATTTGAAGATGATCTTGACACTTTCAGGGTCATCAGGGGAAGGTTCAGGGGGCAGGCATTCCAACTTCCTTTCCTTTTCCTCCTGTAAATTCTGCAGAGACACAAAGCAAAGGTGAGGCTATGGCTCAAGAAATAAATACAATGACCATGTAGCTTTATTATACAGTCGTCAGAAGAAAAATTAATGTTTAAGTATTCTAAGAAAAACCTCTTGGGAATAGTCAAAAACAACCTAAATTTAAAGTACAATTATATCTCATGTATTATTTATTATGTCTAGGTATTTATTTGAGAAAAAGGGGAAAGGGAGCAGGGTGCCATGGTATGTGCTTGTAGTTCCAGCTACTTGAGAGGCCACAGCAGGACTGCTTGAGCCCAGGTGTTTCGGGGTGTAGTGTGCCATGACTGCACTAGTGAATAGCCACTGCACTCCAACCTGGGCAACACAGTGAGACCCCATCTCTTAAAAAAAAAAAAAAAAAAGAAATACATTGCTAGGGAACAAAAACAACAACAACAAAACAAAACAAAAACAAAAAGATAATGAGTAAAATGCCAAATCAGCTAATACTGGTATCAATAATGAATATTTAGGGCCAGGCATGGTGGCTCATGCCCGTAATCCCAGCACTTTGGAAAGCCAAGACAGGCAGATCACGTGAGGTCAGGAGTTCGAGAGCAGGCTGGCCAACATGGCAAAGCCTGTCTCTTTTTAAAAATTTTTATTTAAAAAAGAATGAGTATTTAAATGGTATGAAAAATTTAAATCACCCATAATCACAACATGTTCTATTTTTTTCTTTCCTTTTTCCTTTTGTTTTTCTCTTAGTCTGTTTAAAGTGGCTATCATTTATTCCTTTTACACTTAAGACCAAGATGGCAAAGTCTCGGCAGTTTGGGAACCACAGGGAGTAAAGCCACAGGTCCATTACCCGCCGCCGTCTCTCCTCTGCCAACTTTTGTTGTTGCACCTCCTCCTCCTTCCGCCGCTTACGCTCCCGCTCCTCCCGTTTCTTTCTTTCTTTCTCCTGGTCAGCCCTAAGAGAGGCCAGGTAGGCCTCATCCTGCTGTTGTCTCAGCACTTGGGTCTGGTTTCTTTCTTCCCTGTGAACAGATCAAAAGCAAGAGAAGAAAAACAGCACTCTCACAAGTTCTGTTTTCTTATACTGAAATTTTCTGTGTGCGCGCGCGTGCGTGCGTGTGTGTGTGTAAAAACGGTGATATTCTTAGCAGATGACTATTTCACACTGCCATAAGGGATTCCAAAAGCAAAGCATGGCAGAATCTGAATAAGCCACCTTTTATCTCAGTTTAATTTGGCAGAAAAGAAAACAGCAAGTTGTCCTCTCCTCTTTTACAATAAAATTTTTCCCCTAATTCTAACAAATGTAACACAGTACTGTTATTATGAAGGGATCATCAACATCATATTTTGGGTTACTGCATTTTTGTACTGATCTCATAAAACCAAAACACACACATATACATCCATATACACATTGTAGCAGATCTGAAAATGTAGAGTTTTCAGAGTGATTCAGAGATTCCCTAATCAAAGATAAAACACTATATAACATTTGGCATAGCTCCTATTTTCTCTCCAACAAATTTCTGTTTTGTCTTACCCAAAATATTTAGCCAATCAAAATAGTTGAACAGATAAAACATTCTTGCTTTATACTTTCTTTAAAAATTAAGACAAAATTTACATGCAATGAAATGCACAGATCTTAATGTACAATTCAATGAATTTTGATAAATGTAACCACATAATCACCACTTCAATCAAGAAAGAACATTTCAGTTACCTCAGAAAGTTTCCTCTTCTATACATTTTTTTTTTTTTTTTTTTTTTTGAGACGGAGTCTCGCTCTGTCACTCAGGCTGGAGTGCAGTGGCCGGATCTCAGCTCACTGCAAGCTCCGCCTCCCGGGTTCACGCCATTCTCCGGCCTCAGCCTCCCGAGTAGCTGGGACTACAGGCGCCCGCCACCTTGCCTGGCTAGTTTTTTGTATTTCTTAGTAGAGACGGGGTTTCACTGTGTTAGCCAGGATGGTCTCGATTTCCTGACCTCGTGATCCGCCCGTCTCGGCCTCCCAAAGTGCTGGGATTACAGGCTTGAGCCACCGCGCCCGGCCTACATTTTTTTACACAGTTAAAATAACACTATATTTATAGGGTTTTGACCTTGTTTTTTCTTTTTTTTGGAGACAGGGTGTTGCTCTGTCACCCAGGCTAGAGTGCAGTGGTGCGATCATGACTCACTGCAGCCTCAACCTCCTAGGCTAAAGCAATCCTGCCACCTCAGCTTACAGACGTGTGCCGCCACGCCTAGCTAATTTTTGTATTTTTTGTAGAGATGGGGTTTCACCTTGTTGCCCGGGCTGACCTCAAACTCCTGAGTTCAAGTGATCTTCTTACCTCAGCCTCCCGAAGTGCTGGGATTACAGGTATGAGCCAACATGCCCGGCCTGATTCTGCATTTTTCTAATATGTAACAAGCATGTCCCCATGTTATTAAAAGCTTTCCATAAATTTAAGTTTGTTTAACTTTCTTGAGGGCAAGTTGGCATTACAAATCAAAAGTCGTAAACATATACTTATATTGTCTCACCCAGAAACTGTACTTTCAGGAATTTAAATTTTAATCTAAGGAAACCATCACAAATTGCAAAAAAATTATCTCCATGTATGCTATTTATTATAGCAACAAACAGAAAGTAATCCAAAAATCCAAAAAGAGTGGCCTGGTTAAATTATGATGTATTTAGATAATAGAATGTTATGCAGTAATTTTTAAAATGTGGCAGAATATTTAATGATGAGGGAAAAGGCTGTGATACATTCTTACATGAAGAAGGGTTGTAAAAAAGTATTGTCTCAATTTTACAAATAAATGTGTACATATAGAGGGGTGTGTGTTGTGTGTAAAATTAAAAAAATATATAACAATGTTCAAGTGGTGGCAGGATTATCAGTGATTTTAAATTTCTTCCTTGTGCTTTTTTGTGGTTTTAGGATTTCCTATAATTAATGTACATAACTTATGTAATGGAGAGGAATTATAGCCATTCCACTTTTTTTTTTTTTACATCAAAGTTCTTTATATTGTATTCGGCTATTCTAAATACCACAATGTACATTCTTGAGCATAGAGGCCTGTCTTTATTTTGTTTATTCATTCATTTATTTTTTAAAGACAGCGTCCTGCTCTGTCATTCAGGCTGGAGTGCAGAGGCACAATCAGAGATCACTGCTGCCTCCAACTCCTGGCCTCAAGCAATCCTCCCACCGCAGGCTCCCAAGTAGCTGGGACTACAGGCATGTACCACCATGCCTGGCTAATTTTTTCTTATTTTTTGTAGAGATGGGGTCTTACTTTGCTGCCCAGTCTGGGTTCAAGTAATCCTCCTGCCTCAGCCTCCTAATGTGGTAGGATTTCAGGTGTTAGCCACTGCACCCAGCCCTTGTCTTTATTTTGAACATCTCTAAGAACAGATTACCTGATATAGAGTAATTTAGGTCAAACTATGTAAATATTTTGACGATAAATGGGCAAAGCTAAAAGCTAACAGTGGCCTGATGCACAGAAGAAGTCAGTATTGGTAGAGCCCCAGGTCAGCCCTCCAAATTTACAACTGGTCTCTCTCTGTTCCAGAAGGGAACTCCCTTGTACCTTTCTAGGCGTTCTGACACCAGGTAAGTCTGGTTAGCATCCATGATAAATGTCAGTTGGTTAATGAGGTCATCAGGTTGAATGAGGCCTTCTAGCCGTCCCACCACAGTCATCCTTCGATCCTTCAGCATAATCATGGCCAGGAATGGATAGGTGTTCTCTCGTAAAGCCTGTGAGACTGACAAAAAGACCCAACAGATCAAGGGCAGGACTTGACGGTGAAAAAGATCAACCTTAGACTTTTCACAATGAGTGAGAGAGAACTATTTTAATCCTGGTTGAGGAAGACGGGAGGTATCATTTGGTCTCTGCCTTTCCCCACTTCCTAGTTTCTTTCTTTCTTTTCTTTTTTTGAGCCAGGGTCTCACTATGTTGTTCAGGCTGGTCTCCAACTCCTGGGCTCAAGTGACCTGACCACCTCAGCCTCCTGAGTAGCTGGGAGTACAGGTGTGTGCCACCATGCCTAGTTCCTCCCAGTTTTGTAATCTTTTGTTTTTGTTATCAATTTGCATGCCTATCCCTAGGTGCTTGACTAGAATAAGACAGGCTTTCCTGGTGGCGGTGTGGTTGTTGTGATGATGCCAGGGAAGGCTGCAGAGTTCAAGGATAATGTCTACTTGATGGTAGGAAAAGGATCTATAAAGAATCTGGCAGTTTTTCCCTGTACAAGGGCTCAAACATAAAAGGGCACAAGGCTGCAAGTCTCAGCTTGATGATACTGATGATAATCTCCACCATCATCTTTTTTCTCTTGCCTAATCCTTTCCTTACCCTTTCTCCCCATGTATCTTTTCTCTACCCGTAAAAAGGTTAGTTTTTCTGTTCCAAAGAAGTTTATTAATAGAAAGTTGAGGCTGGGCTGGTAGCTCACACCTTTAATCCCAGCAGTTTTGGGAGGCCGAGGTGGTTGGGTCATTTGAGGTCAGGGATTCGAGACCAGCCTGGCCAACATGATGAAACCCCATCTCTACAAAAAATACAAAAATTAGTAGGGCATGGTGGTACGTCCCTGTAATTCCAGCTACTTGGGAGGCTAAGGCAGGAGAATCACTTGAACCCGGGAGGTGGAGGCTGCAGTGAACCAAGATCGCACCACTGCACTCCAACCTGGGTGACAGAGTAAGACTTGGTCTCAAAAAAAAACAAAAAAAACAAAAAGAAAATTGGTTTCCAAATGACTAAACTTTTTACCATAACAGAGTTTTATCTATGTTTTCCTTATGGTGTGAAATAAGAGATTTTATAAACTTCTATTAAAAAAAGTCCTTACCTTCCTTCTACTCACAACCTCCCTTTCGCCCCCGTCAAAGCTGTATTAGAATGGCAAAATGCATGCAGGAATTTGGATGTTTAAAAACAAATAGGCTGAAGATTCAGATTCCGGGATGCAGGGACAACATCTGCCGCATCTTTGGTTCTAAAGTCATGGCACAGTATGTGGCATGCTAATATAAACTCAAAGGTTGCTGGATACAAGTAGCCGCAAAAATGACTACATTCTTCCTCACTGGATGCCTTCATATCTTTTACTAAACGCCTAAAAATACTTATCTCTAAAGATCTGAACTTTCCAAATCCATATTAGTACTCAAGGTACTCAAACAACTGACTCACTATGCAAGGGCTCTGTTAAAATTGTTGATGAAAAGAATAAACTCTTCAGTAAAAGCCCATTAAGATTAAAGGCAAGCTGCTAGCCAAGACTGGATATTTCTATGAATGTGGCAGGCTTTGGCAATGCTGAATGTGAAGAATGGGCTTTAGAATCTGGCAGACCCAATCATATGCTACAACTTGCTAATTATGGCGGGGCACAGTGGCTCACACCTGTAATCCCAGCACTTTGGGAGGCTGAGGTGGGCTGATCACTTGAGTCCAGGAGTCTGAAGCCACATGGTGAAACCCTGTCTCTACTAAAAATACAAAAAAATTAACTAGGTGTGGTGGCGCACACCAGTAGTTCCAGCTACTCAGGAGGCTGAGGCAGGACCATCGCTTGAACCCAGGAGGTGGAGGCTGCAGTGAGCCAAGACTGCGCCACTGCACTCCAGCCTGGGTGACAGAGCAAGACTCCATCTCAAAAAAAAAATTTTTAATTAAATAAAAAACAAAAAAATAAAACTTGCTAATTGTGTGATCTTCAGCCAGTGGCTTAAACTCTCTGAGCCTGTTTCCTAAACCATAAAGTGAAGGTAATATGACCCCCTATCTCTCAGGACTGCTGAGAGGATTAAATAAGACAATATAAAACAGTAACTAGCATCGTATCCTACCACAGAACGAACACTCTTGTAATAAATGGCACGGCATGTCTTTCCAGACTATTCCAAAGATTCTCCAACAACCTGAATGAGGCAGAAGAAACATAACTTACCCCTGTATCCCTCAGGTTTGTTTGTAGAGCATGCCCAGAAGAGCATCCTTGTGTTTATTAGTGAAATAACTTCAGGTGCACAGAGTGTGTTGCTGTGGAAAGGTACGAAAAGGTCATGAGAACAACTTGCTGACTACGAACTGTCACCAGAAAGAGTCAGAAAAGAGAAGGAAAATAATCAATCCACTTACCGACAAAACTCATCAGAGTCCTGGTGATCATCTCCATGAAGATAAACCAAAAGAAAGCGAAGCTCCCGTTTGGCATCGTTAAGTGCCTGTGAGAAACAAGAGCACTCATTATTACGAAGACTGTGCCTTGAGCTTATATTTAGGCTAAGGGTCCTAATGGATACAGTTATGTATTTAAGAACAAAAGGAAAAAATAAGGAAAAAAGGTGAGCGAGAAATCAGAAAATTCCTGAGCTCCTACCTTCACACCCCTGGCATTGCTCTCCCTATAGAAACTCCATGCTAACAAGCTTTAATGAAAAGGTTTTAGTGTTGTTAGGATTCAAACTGTAACAGACACATGAGAGTAGACAGGCTTACAAATACAGGTTCCCAACAAATCACAGAAAAGTCAGCTGCACCCACAGTCTAAGGAAGATTAAAAACAGGAGAATCTGACCATATGAAAGGGAGGTGAGAATTTTTCTACTTCACAGCTACAACATCCTTGTAAGTAAAAAATAACCGTGAAGACAACCCTGATCCTAGGCCATATGGAGTAGGAATGATGGACTGTACGATCCAAAGGCATTCTAAAGAGCACAGGGTGTAAAAGACTTTCAAAGACTTTCATCCAAGACTCGTGTGCGTGCTCCTGAGTGTGCGTGCTCCTGCGTGTGCGTGCTCCTGAGTACACTATACGGTACAACTGCTGACATGGCCAAGGGTGGTCTACCCTCAGGATCATAGCAGAGAGGGTACACGGGAGGTGCTCATCTCACTCATCTCTGTATCTTTAGCACTGAGGACACTGCCTGGCATACAGTAGGTGCTCAGTGTTTGTTGAGTGGGGTGGGAACAGCCACCGAGGAGACTGACTATGATAAAAAGCAGATATGGGAAAATCAAAGCAGGAAGCAAGGGTGAGCATTTTTCTCTTTCTCCAGATAGATTCAGGAATTCTGGAGGCTGCATAATAGAACCCCCTTGTGCCTATTCCCACGGCATTCCCATAGTTTTTCCTATTCCCATAGTGTTAATTCTATGTATTTCTCTGGCAAACTAGGGACATACCTAACACCCACAGAACTCTAATTTTTCCTTCCCTGAATGGTCAGGTCTTGAGTCAAAGGTCTACATAGCTGAGGTTGAATGAGATGTGCTACCCTGAGTCTATGGTCTACGTTCTTGTTCAATTCTGTGAGAGATAAAGAAGATTTAGGCTTTGCCTTCAAGGGGCTTACAGTCTGGTAGCAGAGATTAGACATGAACACAAATAATATATGAAAGAATATAAAATTGCTATCAAGTTTTAAAAGCTATGGAAGAACAAAGGGAAATATTAGTATTCTAGATTGTGAGACAGGGGAGGACAGGGCACAACAATCAGGGATAGTTATAAGTGGGGAGCAACATGAGCTAGTTGAAGGACTGGTAAGATTCCAATTAGCAAAAATGTGAGGAAGGCATTCCATATGGAGGGACCAGCAAAAGCAAAGGCACAGAGGTAGGCAAGTATGGACTATGTTCAGGGAATGAGCCAGCTGGAACTGAGGGTATGGTAAAGTAAGTTATGCAGAAAAGACCTCAAAAGAAGGGCAGCATTAGATCAAAGAGGGGCCAGCTACAGGGTTTGGTCTTTTTTTATTACCCCCTGTAAGCACTGAAGAGCTAATTAAGGTTTTCAAGTAAAAGAAGGACATGATCAGTACTGGGCTATGCTTTCCTTTGAGGGTAGAATCATCTCAGTAAGTTGGCATCTACATGGTTTGCGGCACTGACCTGGCTGTACGTTCCCTGGTAGAAGACAGGGTGTGCCCTCCCATATTTCTCTTCAAAAGAGTGCATAAATGAAACAATGTCCCCAACGGGGTCAGTGACCCGGCTGCGAGGGTCAGGCCGTATAAAACGAAGAGCAAACCTGGGGAAGAAGGAATAAATATCACATGAATCCAGCTTACTATAGTGCATATGGAGTGGGCCAATTTGTACAGATTCCTGTAACATAGCCAGAGGCATCGCAACAAAGGGAGGTGAATGGTCTGTGAGTGGACCATCAAATCCGACAGTAGAGTCTGGTTCAAAAGCCATAAAGCAGCAAGTGTTATTCTACTGCTTGTTCAGGAAGAATGCAAACTACTGGGATTATAAATTCCAACACTGGCCTACATAAATTCTGAGTATTTTTTGTGGAACAATTTAGGGCTAGAAGGATTTGGAAGGGAAGACACAGTATCCAAAAAGATCATGTGTCAGGCTATGCATCCAGACTCTCTAGAATGGCACCATCTAAATACTGTAGCCACTAGTCGAATGTGGCTATTCTGAATTTAAATCTATTACATACAATTAAAATTCAGTTCCTTAGTAATGCTAGCCACATTTCAAGTGCTCAACAGCCACATGTTTAATGGTTTTCATATTGAACAGCGGAGATACAGAACACTTCTATCATCACAGAGAGTTCTACTGGACAGTGCTTTAGAACAGAGGTCACTTTCTGGTTGTCCTACTTGCTCCTCCTTCTCCTTTGTTTTCCTGGGATTTTGAATATTGAGTTCACAACCCCAAACTATTCAAATTACGGATAGGAACTTCAAATCTAAAGTTGCGGTTATGATTTACTTGCTCTTCAAAGGGGCAAGTACATTTTGCTTGATGATTTATTGTTGATGGTATCCACGGAGGAAGTTATAAAACTGCTCCACAGTACCCTGGCAGATGTGGAGTACTGGCAGCTCTTGTAAAGTGAAGAATACATACCTAATGGTATCACACATCTGTTTCCAAAGGGCCTACCCTATTTGCATAGTACCATTTATTTATCCTTTGGGTTTCCAGAGAAGGCAATGGGACAGAGGCTAATGTGTTACCTAACATTAAACAAGCCGGTTGGATGATACAGCTGCATTAAAATTAGTAATACATGCCATGCATATTTTCCCTGGGAAAGCAAACAATATTCATTTACTTGGAAAATTTTCAGCACAGACAAGGTGACTAAACTATAATACTTTCCTTAACAAAAAGTGAACAAATTCATTATCCCAACAAATTCCCCGTGTATACAATTCTACTTGGAATTTCTCCCGAGTAATCAAACCAAATTCATCAACACAAACATTCCAGAGCGAATTAAAAGCACAAAATGTAGTAAGTTGTATATGTGGGGGAATGGTTAGAAATTCTTTAGTAGCCTGATGTTTTAACTACTTTCTTTGAAATTAAGCATTTTAGAATTATCTCTTAAAGGCTTTATTTTTTTTTCCTCATTATACAATATTCCTACAATCTACACAATGTAGGACAATCAGCTTTTTTTATTTTTTAGAAAAAAACAGAGATGTCAACTTAGTTTTCATTATGATTTTTAAAGGTTTCTACCTGTTCATTCTTAAATAAAACGGGGATGGAAAGAGTACTAAGCAATTAATTGATGACCATGAAGAACGTTGCTAAAGCAAGAAAGTCATTAAGCCAATAGCCTCATAAAACACCAAGGGGCCAATATAAAAGGTACTATCTGACCCTTGTACTTATGCAGCTGCTGGACTCACACCTTCAGACTCTGTGCCCTACAGCAGGGTAAAGGCTGTCCCATATTTGAAGGGAGGTACAGGTTCCCCGTATACACAAGGCCCAGACTACATATCCCAGCTCCATCTGCTCGCCTGGATGCCCATGAACATTTTAGTTCCCCATATCTGGCTCTGGGCCAGATAACCCAAGTGTGACGTGCTAGGAAGTTATGCCCCACTCATTTTCTGGCCCTGGACCCTCTGTAGCTTCCAATGATGAGCTCTTTTAATGGTACATGAAGGAAGCTAGAAGAAAGGTGAAGGTATGAAGCAAGTGGGTATATACATAAAAGGGTCCAGTGTTTGCAACCTAGGGGTTGCTGGAGCAAAGTGAAAAGGTACAGAAGGTACTAGGCGTGGTGGCTCACTTGAGGCCAGGAGCTCAAGATCAGCCTGGCCAACAAAATGAGACTCCATCTCTACTGTCTCTAGTAAAAATACAAAAATTAGTCGGGCGTGGTGGCGCATGCCTGTAATCCCAGCTACTTGGGAGGCTGAGGTATGAGAATCGCCTGAACCCAGGAGGTGAAGGTTGCAGTAAGTCGAGATGGTGGCACTGCACTCCAGCCTGGGCGACGGCAACAGAGCAAGACTCTGTTTCAAAAAAAGAGAAAAAAAAAAGAAAGAAAGAAAAGGTATAACGGGAGTGTCTAGAGAGGTCCAACTATTGTGGGAGGAATCAAGGGCAAACTGGGTAATCTCAGAGCAAGAGAATTTGTTGGGATTGTGAGTAGTCAGGTGGAGAAGTAGTTTAGGAAAAAAGTTCTAAGGAGTCTGAAGCTAGGAGATGACAGTGGTTAGAAAGGAAAGGGTGTGGACATCAACTACGAAGTGTAGAGGTGACAAATATGGTTGGGGGAGGGGGAGACAATATAGCCAGACTGGTTTTTGCAAACAATAGGTAAGACTGATGTAAAAACAATTTCATTTCACAATGCCTGCCAATGCTTCAACAATTTAAAATACTTTTATACTGTATTAAAAGACAGTTCGGGAAGAGTATTCAATCTCATGACAAATTGGCAAGTCAACATTGATAGAGCATAAAACTTATTTTGGCCTAAATTTGAGCTCTGAAGTCTTACTATTCTACTAACACATAAATCCAAAGGTACATACCTAAATATATCAAGTATCGTGTAATAGGTAAACCGGAATGGAAGCATTATCAAGTAATAACCCCATCCAAGCAGCCCCTGAAAGTCCAAAAACAAAGTTAGACACAATTCTCTCAATCTCTAATATTTTATCAAATGGCTAGGTCAGATTTTCTGACTCTTTTTTGTCCTTCCATGTGATTTGTTCCTCTAAAATACAGTTCCTTCTTCCTGGCCACCTCATCCTTCCTAAGTGCCACCATCCTTGGTCTTATTTCATCTTACTATCATTTTCTTTTTTGCATAATTTTTGTATTAAATCTGCTTTAAGGTCCAGAGCTGTGTCTCCTGCCTATAATCCCAGCACTTTGGGAGGCTGAGGGGGGCGGATCACCTGAGGTCAGGAGTTTGAGATCAGCCTGGCCAACATGATGAAACTCCATCTCTACTAAAAATACAAAAATTAGCCAGGCATGGTGGCATGCACCTGTAGTCCCAGCTACTTGGGGAGGCTGAGGCAGGAGAATCGCTTGAACCCAGGATGTGGAGGTTGCAATGATCTGAGATCGCGCCACTGAACTCCAGCCTGGGGGCAGAGCAAGACTCTGTCTCAAAAACAAACAAACAAACAAACAAAAACCAAAACTGCTTTAATACTTATTTTTGACAGCTACTTATATACTTGTCAAATTCAGTTGCAAGTTAATGTCCCCCAAATGATACATACTCATTCTTTCCTTTTTAGATTTATACATCAAAATATGGTATACAGAAATAGGCCAGGCTCGGTGGCTCACGCCTGTAATCCCAACACTTTGGGAGGCTGAGGCAGATGGATCACCTGAGGTCAAGAGTTCGAGACCAGCCTGGTCAACATGGTGAAACCCTGTCTCTACTAAAAATACAAAAATTAGCTGGGTATAGTGGCTCACACCTGTAATCCCAGCACTTTGGGAGGCCAAGGCAGGCAGATCACTTGAAGTCAGGAGTTTGGGACCAGCCTGGCCAACATGGTGAAACCCCATCTCTACTAAAAATACAAAAATTAGACAGGCGTGGTGGTGGGCGCCTGTAATCCCAGCTACTCGGGAGGCTAAGGCAGGAGAATCGCTTGAACCTGGGAGGCAGAGGTTGCAGTGAGCTGAGATCACGCCACTGCACTCCAGCCTGGGCAACAGAAGGAGATTTTGTCCCAAAACAAAACACACAAACATAAAAACCTAAAATAATGTATATAGAAATAGGAAGAAAGATAATCACTATTACTAACCTTGGACATTGGTATATAAATGTTAAATAATTGTATTAACCACAATGACAAATCCCCATATAGCTGCTTATCTTAGTAATAATGCTAATTATTATTGCTGTTATTAATTATTAAAACTAGCATACATCCAGGGCTCTATAGTTTATAAAGCATTTCACAGATGTCACATTGTGTTAACCTGAGACACTTTCTGTGTCTGCGGACAGGAAGCTCTGGAGCCCCACGGCTGACATGGGAATCTGCTACTGTACTTCAGAAAACCACAAAGCACTACTTAGAAACATGTTTTAAAACATCAAGTAGGCCAAGTGCAGTGGCTCAAGCCTGTAATTTCAGCACTTTGGGAGGCTGAGGTGGGCAGATAACTTGAGCTCAGGAGTTTAAGACCAGCCTAGGCAACATAGCAAGACCCCATCTCTACAAAAAATACAAAAATTAACCAGGATGGTGGCGCACACCTGTAGTCCCAGTTACTTAGGAGGCTGAGGTGGAGGACTGCTTGAGCCCAGGAGGTCTAGCCTGCAGTGAGCCAAGATTGTGCCACTGCACTCCAGGCTGGGTGACAGAGTGAAACACTGTCTCAAACAGAACAAAACAAAACAAAAATCAAGTACTCCACAAAAAGGCTTGATGATGGAGAAAATTCTAACTGTTGCAATGTTAAAGGGAATGTTCTCTTAGGATTCTAAATGCAAGTATAAAAGTATAAGAAGTGAGTATAACCCCAAGGATAAGAAAAAGAAAGTCCAAGAAGTTCTTCAGAGTTCATTATCAGGTACACATCTGACTTCCTTCACTAGACTGTGAAAAATTGAATTTGAAATGGGAAGATTGGCTCTTTATTCATGTCTGGATCCCCAGTAGCAAAATACCAGGCTATTGGAGTGCTCTTAAATATCTGTCAAATTTAAGTGAACCACCTCCTTGCTACTAGCCCTTCAAGGCTAATTTCAAAGACGTGGCCAAAGCTCCTACAAAGATTCCATGTACTTCCTCAAAAGTAGTTTAAGATTAAGTAAACTGAAGCAACAAAGAACTTGAGTAAACAAATTGTAACTTAAGAGATAGAAAACACTCTCCAAATAACTGGCAAAGAATAGAAAACAAAAAACTTAGCAGTTTCTATAACAATTCCTTGAGGAATCAAGGCAAAATTATATACCCAAGGGGCCAAGTCTAACTAACAGGTTTACATTCTAAATATTTATTTTGCTCCTGTCACAGGGAGATCAATATAACCAAGTGAATATACTTAAAAATAAAAATGGGGGAAATTCCAGCTATGAAATAACTTGCCCTTGGTTGAGGTCTTGAGACAACATAGCTGTAGATCCTGTGGTCAGCTGTATTAACCTGCAGGGGTCGTGATGGAGGCGGGTTGAAAACACTAGGTACACCCTCTTGTTCATTCAATCTGTCCTGTACAGCAGCCTGAGAAGGAAAACAGAGTAGCAAGAGTTTCAGTGACGCTCAAATCAACCCAGAAAAAGAGGTGAGGCAACTATTGCGTGGTATTCCAAAATAGGATGGCCAGTAATACACCAAAAGGTCACTTGAGGAGTGTACCTTCACGGACCTTTTAACCGGCTATACTGGGAGGCAATGTGGAGAGATGGCTCCAGAATGCATACACAGTAGAGGAGACGAGGAAACTTGTCTGGAAGCTACATTTATGCAGCAAGCACACTGCCTTTATTCAGATGGTATGTATTATTTAGGGTTGCTGGGATATAAAGTGCTTCACTGTACAATCCCAGGAAAAGCCATCCTCAGAGAATACAATGTGGGCGGTAACCCTGGAGTTATGCAGTGAAGCAGTCCTGATGAGTGGCATCTGATGAAGGGGTTTGCAGCAGAGAAGCTTCGGTCTGATCCTAGCTCCATCTCTCAGAAAAGGTGCTCAATGTATGAGCCTTAGGTCAGGTGCGGTGGCTCAAACCTGTAATCCTAACACTTTGGGAGGCTGAGGTGAGAGGATTGCTTGAGCCCAGAGACCACAAATTCGAGACCAGCCGGGGCAATGAAGCGAGACCCTGTCTCTAAAAATAAAAAATAAAGAAGAAAAAAACATGAGCCTCAGTTTCCTTATGTGCAAAATAAAGGAACAATATTTCTCAGAGTTAATCTAAAAATGTAATGAGTTGGCCGTACATAAAGATCCTAATACAACTCCTGCCAGACTACTGATACGCAGTTTAAAACACTCATTCCCTCCTGAACTCTGTCCTTAAAATAGATATTTATCTCAATGTAGTAAAAAAAAGTTGGCCTTACCCAAAGAGATATCTGGCCTTTGCCTTTTGGGAGGTAATCTATGTCAGACCTGATAAGCATGTCTTTGTTACCAGATTTTAGGTTGCAGCTGCAACACCCAGTAGTCTTAGGGTGAAAGCTGGCCATGCCAGAAAGACCAACCATGTGGTTTAGGGTGGGGAACTTTGGACAACTTGGTATCAGTTGACTTGAAGATTGAGTTCAACCATGTGGGCAGCCAAGCAAATCAATCATGCCTATGTAATGATGCCCTAATAAATACTCTGGAAGCACTGAAGCTTCCGTGGTTGGCAATACAGTAGTCCCTCCTTATCCACAGGGATATATTCCAAGACCTCTAGTAGATTCCTGAAATCATGTATAGTACCAAACTTGAATGCTGTCAATCGGAAGCTGTTTCTCTTCATGTCTTCCACTCAGAAAATGCCTTTTCCATCTTAACTAAGCACTTATCATGCACTGTGGCTGCAATTTTTGCAGAAGTGTGACAACAAAACTAGCATGAATTTCTTTTTCTTCACAATTTCACAAACACAAGCTAGATCTTAGCAACCTCAGCATACAATTTTTTTTTTATTTCCTTATTAAGTCAGGAACTTTAACCCTTTTTTTTTCTTGAGACGGAGTCTTACTCTGTTGCGCTGGCTGGAGTGCAGTGACACGATCTCAGCTCACTCCCCACCCCGGGTTCAAGCGATTCTGCTGCCTCTCAGACTCCCGAGTAGCTGGGATTACAGGCTCCTGCCACCATGCCCGGCTAATTTTTGTATTTTTAGTAGAGACGGGATTTCACCATCTTGGCCAGGCTGGTCTTGAACGCCTCACCTCACGATCTACCCACCTTGGCTTCCCAAAATGCTGGGATTACAGGCATGAGCCACCACACCTGGCCAGGAACTTTAACCTTTTCACTTAAAAGACACATTTCCTGGCTTCTCTCTGGCATATCTGAGTTGCCAGTATCACTACTCTTGTGCTTTGGGGCCAATATTAAGTAAAATAGGGGGACCTGAACAAAAGCACTGTAATGGCACAACAGTTGATCTGATAACAGCTACTAATTGACTAACACGTGGGTCTGTATACAGCGTGGAGACACTGAACAAAGGGATAATTAACGTTCTGGGTAAGGTAGAGTGGGACAGAGTGAGATTTCATCATGCTTCTCAGAACAGCATGCATTTTAAAACTTATGAATTGTTTATTTCTGGAATCTTACACCTAAAATTTTCAAACCACAGTTGTTTACGAGTAACTGAAACCACAGAATGTGAAACTGTGGGTAGGAGGGGGCTACTATACTTCATGCATATTGTCATATATCTATGCCAAGAAGGTAATGTCTCCTGACTCTGCAGGAGCGTAGTATGCAAGCTTCATGTCCAAAATCCTTTTAGTATGCAAGCTTCATGTCCAAAATCCTTTTAGACTCTGCCCCCTTTTTCTCTTTTTTTTTGAGACGGAGTCTAGCTCTGTCACCAGGCTGGAGTGCAGTGGTGCAATCTCGGCTCACTGTAACTTCCGCCTCCCAGGTTCAAGCAATTCTCCCACCTCATCCTCCCGAGTAACTGGGATTACAGGCAGGTACTGCCACGCCCAGCTACTTTTTGTATTTTTAGTAGAGATGGGGTTTCACCATGCTGGCCAGGATGGTCTTAAACTCCCCACCTCGTGATCCACCCACCTCGGCCTCCCAAAGTGCTAGGATTTCAGGCATGAGCCATGACACCTGGCTAATTCTGCCCTATTTGTCTCTTCCGTCAGCTGCTTTTAATGTATATGTTCCCTATAATAAACTATAACTATGACTGTAACAGCTTTCAGTGAGTTCTAGTGAATTAGCAAATCTGAAGATGGTTTTGCGACCATCTGAAACTGCAGGTGGTTTCAGAAGTGAAAGTGGTCTTTCGGAGGGCAGTGTGCCCTCTAAACTCAATTACTCGCTTCAAACTTGAAATTTGGCTAATATCAAGTAGGCCCCTAGTTTTATAATTCATTGAGGAAAGAATAATCTTTCAACAAATGATGGTGAGATAATTGGACATCCACATGCAAAAGAAAGTGGATTAACCCCTAGATCACACTATACATAAAAAGTAACTACAAATACATCAAATACATCAAAAACCTAAATATAAGAGCTGAAATTATAAAACTCTTAAAACAAGGGTATAAATCTTCACAACCTCAGATTAAGCAAAAGTATCTTAGATATGACAACAAAAGCACAAGCGACAAAAGAAAAAAGTAGATAAATTGGACTTCATCAAAAAGAAAAACTCTTCTGCATCAAATTACACTATCATGAATGGGGCAAGATGGCATGCACCTGTAGTCCCAGCTATCAGGGAGGGTAAGGGAGGAGGGCTTCTTGAGCCCAGGAGTTCAAGGTTACAGTGAGCTATGGTCATGCCACTGCACTCTAGCCTGGGCAAGAAACCAAGACTCCATCTCTCAAAAAAACCAAAATACAAAAACCACAAACCACTATCAAGAGAGTAAAAAGATAACTCACAGAATGGGAGAAAACATTTGCAAATCAAATATCAGATAAGTGCCAGGCATGGTGGCTCATGTCTGTAATCACAGCACTTTGGAAAGACAAGGTGGGAGAATCACTGGAGCCCAGGAGTTTAAGACAAGCCTGGTCAATACAGCGAGACCCCATCTGTACAAAAAATAAAAAAATAAAGTATTAGTTGGGCGTGGTGGTGTGTGCTTGTAGTCCTAGCTACTCAGGAGGCTGAAGTGAAAGGATCACTTGAGTCCGGCAGGTCAAGGCTGCAGTTAGCCATAACAGTACCACTGTACTCCAGCCTGGGCAACAGAGAGAAATCCTGTCTCAAAAAACACAAACTGGCCAGACATGCTGGCTTACACCTGTAATTCCAGCAATTTGGGAGGCAGAGGCGGGTGGATCACTTGAGGCCAGGAGTTCAAGATCAGCCTGGCCAACATGGAGAAACCTCGCCTCTAGTAAAAATACAAAAATTAGCCGGGCATGGGGCACTTGTAGTCCCAGCCACTCAGGAGGCTGAGGAAGGAAAACTGTTTGAACCTGGGAGGTGGAGGCTGCAGTGAGTCGTGATCATGCCACTGCACTCTAGCCTGTGCCACAGAGTGAAACTTCATCTCAAAAAAACAAAAACAAAAACAAACTTTCACAGCTCAATATGAAAAAGATAATCAAATTTAAAAACTGGCAAAGGACCTGAATAGACATTTTTGCAAAGAAGATACACAAACGTTCAACAAGAATATGAAAAAATATTCAACATAATTTTAGCCACTAGGGAAATGCAAATCAAAACCACATAGAGAGAGTACTTCACACTCACTAGGGTGAGTATGATCTAAAAGACAAATATTAACAAGTGTTGGTGAGGGTGTGGAGAAATTGAGACCTTCATACAATGCTGTTGGGAATTTAAAATGGTATAATCACTTTGAAAACAGTCTGGGAGCTCTTCAAAAGGTTAAACATAGTGCTACCATATGACTCAGAGAAGTCCATTCCTAGGTACAGACCCAAGAGAAATGAAAACACATATTCATAGGGCTGGGCGCGGTGGCTCAAGCCTGTAATCCCAGCACTTTGGGAGGCTGAGACGGGCGGATCACGAGTTCAGGAGATCGAGATCATCCTGGCTAACACGGTGAAACCCCGTCTCTACTAAAATACAAAAAAAATTAGCCGGGCGAGGTGGCGGGCGCCTGTACTCCCAGCTACTCGGGAGGCTGAGGCAGGAGAATGGCGTGAACCCGGGAGGCGGGGCTTGCAGTGAGCTGAGATCCAGCCACTGCACTCCAGCCTGGGCAACAGAGCCAGACTCCGTCTCAGAAAAAAAAAAAAAAAAAAAAAAGAAAACACATATTCACACAAAAACTTGAACACTAGGGCCTGGTGTGGTAGTGTGGGCCTGTAGTTCCATCTACTTGAAGCTGAGGTCAGAGGAATGCTCGAGCCCAGGAGTTCAACTGCAGTGAGCTATGATCAAACCTGCACTCCAGCTTGGGTGACAGAATAAGACCTTGTCTCTCTTTCTCTCTTTTTTTTTTCCTTTTGAGACGGAGTCTCACCCTGTCGCTCAGGCTGGAGTGCAGTGGTGCGATCTCGGCTCACCGCAAGCTCTGCCTCCCAGGTTCACGCC
Source organism: Macaca nemestrina (assembly GCF_043159975.1). Taxonomy (NCBI): domain Eukaryota; kingdom Metazoa; phylum Chordata; class Mammalia; order Primates; family Cercopithecidae; genus Macaca; species Macaca nemestrina. Next base: position 3,884,725 of record NC_092130.1, read on the forward strand.
ATTCTCCTGCCTCAGCCTCCTGAGTAGCTGGGACTACAGGCACCCGCCACCACGCCCGGCTAATTTTTTGTATTTTTAGTAGAGACAAGGTTTCACCATGTTAGCCAGGATGGTCGCGATCTCCTGACCTCATGATCTGCCCGCCTCAGCCTCCCAAAGTGTTGGGATTATAGGTGTGAACCACCACGCCCGGCCCAAACCTGTCTCTTAAAAATAAAAAAACAAGGCCAGGTGCGGTGGCTCATGCCTGTAATCCCAGCACTTTGGGAGGCCAAGGTGAGTGGATCGGAAGGTCAGGAGATCAAGACTAGCCTGGCCAGCATGGTGAAACCTCATCTCTACTGAAAATACAAAAAATTAGCCGGGCGTGGTGGCGCACGCCTGTAATCCCAGCTACTCGGGAGACTGAGGCAGGAGAGTCGCTTGAACCCAGGAGGCAGAGGTTGCAATGAGCCAAGATCACACCATTGCACTCCAGCCTGGGCAACAAGAACGAAACTCCATCTCAAAAAAAATAAAAAGAAATAAAGACAAAAAAACAAAAAGCAAAACTCTCCAGATCCTCTGTTCCATTTCCTATGCTCATCTCATTTGCATTCATTTATTTTTTTTAAATTATACTTTAAGTTCTGGGATACATGTGCAGAATGTGCAGGTTTGTTACATAGGTATACACATGCCATGGTGGTTTGCTGCACCCATCAACCCGTCATCTACATTAGGTATTTCTCCTAATGCTATCCCTCCCCCAGACCCCCAGACCCCCAGTCCCCCACTCCCCGAGAGGCCCTGTGTGTTATGTTCCCCTCCCATCATTTATTACAAACTGAAATTCTCTAGAATTAAGTTCCATAAGAGTAGGGACTTGGCTGGATGTGGTGGCTCACAACTGTAATCCCAGTACTTTGGGAAGCTGAGGCAGGAGGATTGCTTGAGCCCAGGAATTCAAGACCAGCTTGGGCAACATAGCAAGACCCCGTCTCCACAAAAACATTAAAAATTAGCTGGGCATGGTGTTACATGTTTGTAGTCCCAGCTATTTGGGAGGCTGGGGCAGGAAAATCGCTTGAGCCCAGAAGTCAAAGGCTGTAGTGAGGTACGCTTGTGCCAATGCATTCCAGTCCAGGTGACAGAGCAAGACCCCGTCTTAAAAAAATTAAAAAAGAGTAAGGACTTACTTTTGTTCACTAATATAATGTCAGAGCCTGAGTTTAATTGCTCAAAAATGTGTTGAATAATGAAATCATATTAGGAATACATTTTTAGGAATCCAGCATCCTATTTAAATAGCAGATAATAATTAAAACAGTAATTTGAGATCAAAAAGGTGTTTGACAAAATTCAGCATCCACTCAGTATAAACTATTAATATACTAAGAATGGAAGGGAAACATCAACAGATATTTATTTCCATGTTATATGCTAGGAATACAGTAGTTAAAACAAAACAAAAAAATCTTTGTTCTTAGGGAGCTTACATCCTTGGGGATCTATCTCAAAGTAACAACTAACATCACACTTGCTAATAAAAAATCAGAGGCATGGTCAGGCGCGGTGGCACACGCGGGTAATCCCAGCACTTTGGAAGGCTGAGCAGGGCAGATCATCTGAGGTCAGCAGTTCAAGACCAGCATGGCCAACATGGTGAAACCCCATCTCTACTAAAAATACAAATTAGCCAGGTGCAGTGGTGTGCGCCTGTAGTCCCAGCTACTCAGGAGGCTGAGGTAGGAGAATCGCTTGAACTTGGGAGGCAGAGGTTGCAGTGAGCAGAGAGCATGCCACTGCACTCTAGCCTGGGTGACAGAGCAAGACTCCGTCTCAAAAAAAAAAAAAAAAAAAAAAAAAAATTCAGAGGCATTATAGTGAGGACAAAACACTATTACCATTATCAACTGACAGTGTTTTAATTCTAGCTAATTCAATGGTCAAGGAGAAGAGTTGCAGAGAACACGACTACTCAGACAATCTCAAAGAATGTAAGAAGAAGGTTCACATCAAAACATCTGGTTAAAAACTAAATATACAAAAACCAGTTGTTTTACCAACAAGATACTAACTAACAGTAGGGGGTAGGGCACTATACCGAGGGATTTAGTCACAAATTTTTCTATGATTTTATAAACTTTCTCACATTCTTTACCTTCCCACACTTTTATTTTTGAGTCATAATTCTGAAAAAAATCTACTGAAAAGATTCCTGCTATGGAAAAACATACGGTTTTGATTCTTAATCAGACCAGACAAAAAGAAATAAGCTCAGAATGCATCCTATTATACCTCTATGTTCCAGTTATGCTGTTCCAAGGTATGGCGACACTGATCCATAGATTCTATGCCAGTCAGATCCTGAAAAGAAGGATAAAAACAAAAAGTTACTTAGAGAAAAACCAACAGTATACATATGAGTATTTTTACACCAAATGCTGCTAGGAAGATACACTAAAAAATGTTACAAGTGGGTGTGAAAGTATGGTAAAACTTCACCGATTCGGAATTTATACAGTCAGCTAACTGTTCTAGACACATAAAGAACTAAAAAAATGATAATTCCTTTTAAAACTTCAAGGCTTTCAACTAGGAGTACTGACTAAGATCAATATTCTCTCAAATTCAAGTTTGAAAAATTAAAGATTGTTCAACCTGTGGGCTAAGCAAAATATTATTTAATGCTAAACAACTATTCTGTTGATAGTACAGGTTGAGCATCCCAAATCTGAAATCTAAAATGCTCCAACATTTTTTGAAACATTTTGAGTGCTGACATGTCTCAAAGGAAATGCATAGTGGAACATTTCAGATTTGAGATGCTCAACCAGTATAACATAAATATTCCAAAATCTTAACACAATCCAAATCTGAAACACTTGTGGTTCCAAGTACTTTGGACAAAGAATACTCAACCTCTAAATAATGATGTAATGCGCCTTTTCTGCAAAACGTCATGCCTTTCATTAACTTATTTCGTTTTATATACTGGTATTAACCTAGTTTATAATATGAACTGTGTAAAACCTAACATACCCCATCCCCCTACACTGTTTTTTCGAGACAGGGTCTTGCTGTCACCCAGTTTGGAGTGCAATAGCGCCATGACTGCTCACTGCAGTCTCAATTTCCCAGGCTGAAGCAATCCTCCCACCTCAGCCTCCTGAGTAGCTGGCACTGCAGGTGTGCACCACCACACCCAGCTAAATTTTGGATGTTTTTTGTAAAGACAGGGTCTCCCTATATTCCTCAGGCTGGTCTCCAACTCCAGGGCTCAAGCAATCCTCCTGCCTTGGCCTCCCAAAGTGCTGGGATTATAGGCGTAAGCCACTGCAGTTACAGTATTTTCTCACTATTTCCCTTCAGATATCCAATATTCAGCAAATCTAACAGTTCATGTATGTACACATCTCATGCCCAGAATTTCCACAGAGCTAAACTGTAGCATTCCTTTAAAGTCTAATATAAAAGCCAAAACCATCCATCTATTCATCCATCCTTTCATTTGACAAATGTGGGCTATACGCCTATTCTGTACAGCACTTACTTACTATATTGGAGGGATAGAAAATGAATAAGATATAGCCTCTATCCTCAAGAAACTCCTCTAAACACCCAGTAGGCTTCAGGGCAAAGAGACTGATCTCAACCTGACAAGAATGTAGTAGCATGGACTGATGAGTCTGAAAACTGAAGTTCTTGCCTAATTCTGTACCCTATGGCCATGGACAGGCACATTTTAACTCTGAATTTAGTTTCCTTTATGTGCAATGTGAAGGGTTTAATGTGGAATGCATTTCTTTTCCAGAGCTTAAAAAAATGAAACAAAATTCAAAAACCGAAGTTTAGATTTTTAGGTATACAAGTTTTCATTTTTTATAATTATACATGTAGTACAAAAACTTGCAATAAAAAATTTTAATGTTGGCCGGGCACGGTGGCTCAAGCCTGTAATCCCAGCACTTTAGGAGGCCGAGACGGGCGGATCACGAGGTCAGGAGATCGAGACCATCCTGGCTAACACGGTGAAACCCTGTCTCTACTAAAAAAAAAAAATACAAAAAAAAAAAAAAAAAAAACTAGCCGGGCGAGGTGGCGGGTGCCTGTAGTCCCAGCTACTCGGGAGGCTGAGGTAGGAGAATGGCATAAACCTGGGAGGCGGAGCTTGCAGTGAGCTGAGATCCGGCCACTGCACTCCAGCCTGGGCGACAGAGCTAGACTCCGTCTCAAAAAAAAAAAATTTTAATGTTTAAAATACTGAAATTGAAAAGTTCCTTTAAGAACTGCTGGCTTTGACAGTTCTGAGTCTGGATTTTAGGTCCTGACCATTATAGAACTCTTCTCATTTGACTATTCCCTTCTGGCTTCTAATAGGACCCCCTTAACTTTCAATGCTCTACATTACAACCCACTAAAGGATTGGGATATCCAGGGCTCCTCCTTCTCGCTGTGGATTCTCTTTAAGAATTGGACTCTAGGCCAGGGGTGGTGGCTCACGCCTGTAATCCCAGCACTTTGGGAGGCTGAGGTGGGCGGATCACTTGAGGTCAGGAGTTCAAGACCAGCCTGGCCAACATGGTAAAACCCCATCTCTACTTAAAAAAAAAAAAAAAAAAAAATTAGCTGGGCACATTGGTGCTGCATACCTGTAGTCCCAGATACTCAGGAGGCTGCGGCAAGGGAACTGCTTGAACCCAGGAGGCAGAGGCTGTAGTGAGCCAAGATCATGCCACTACACTCCAGCCTGGGTAACAGAGCAAGACTCCATCTCCAAAAAAAAAAAGAATTGGAATTGGACTCATCTTAACATCTTCCCAGTGTGCAAATGACTGCTCTCTCCTCTAAATATCAAAATTGTTTTCTCTCTCTCTTATGTGCCTATTGTTTCCTATCTTATGATTATTTACATTCATTCTATTGCTGTCTCAGAGGTAATGTAAGTTCTCTGAGAGCAGGGAACGATTCACTGTAATATTCACTAGTACCAAGCACACAGTATGGGCTTAAATCGTTGTAGAAGAATCAGTCCAAGTTAAAAGGTTCTTTTTGTATAAGCTTCAGTCATCATAGCTATAAGCTGAAATCCTCTAGACACTATCAGAAAATCTCATTTTACATTAATACATTATATTTTTAAATTTTGTTTTGGGAATTTTTTTTTTTTTTTTTTTTTTTTTTTTAGACAGGCTCTGTCTGGCTCTGCTGCCCAGGCTAGAGTGCAGTGGCACGATCTTGGCTCACTTGCAACCGCTGTCTCTCAGGCTCAAATGATCCTCCCATCTCAGCCTCCTGAGTAGCTGGAACCACAGGTGTGTGCCACCACGCTTGGCTAATTTTTCTGTTTTTCTTGGGTAGAGACAGGATTTCACCATGTTGCCCAGGCTGGCCTTGAACTCCTGGGCTCAAGCGATCCTCCCGCCTTGGCCTCCCAATGTGTTGGGATTATAGGCGTGAGCCACCATACCTGGCTGTTGGGGTTTTTTAACTTCAAATGTTCTGACTAGATGCCAAGCTGGTTGTTAAAACATTACAAATTTGTAGAATTTTCCTGAAAATCAGTAAGGCAGGAAAGAACTCAGGAAGCAGTGTTTGTTCTTAAAGCTCCTCAGCTGATTCTAATGTACAGCCGAGCTGGGAAATCCGTGGTATTAACAGTAATTCTTTTTTTTTAGACGAAGTGTCGCTCTTGTCCCCCAGGCTGGAGTGCGATGGCGGGGTCTCAGCTCACTGCAACCTCCACCTCCCGGGTTCAAGCAATTCTCCTGCCTTGGCTCCCCGAGGAGCTGGGATTACAGGTGCCTGCCACCACGCCTGGCAAGTTTTTGTATTTTTAGTAGAGATGGGGTTTCACCATGTTGGTCAGGCTGGTCTCGAACTCCTGACCTCAGGTGATCCACCTGTCTCGGCCTCCCAAAATGCTGGGATTACAGGCGTGAGCCACCACGCCTGGCCGGTATTGATATGTAATTCTAAGTAGGAGTAGAGATTATAAATCCCTCCCTAAAATAACTTTTAGGCTGGCACAGTGGCTCACACCTGCAATCCTAGCACGGTGGGAAGCCAAGGTGGGTGAATCACTTCAGCCCAGGAGTTAAGACCAGCCTGGACAATATAGAGAAACTCCATTTCTATAAAAAATACAAAAAAAATTAGCCAGGTGTGGTGGTGCTCCTGTAGTCCCAGCCATTCAAGAAGGATTACCTACTCAGGATCACCTGAGCCTGAGGAGGTCAAGACTGTAGTAGACTGCGCCACTGCACTCCAACCTGGGCGATAGAAAGACCTTGTCTCAATAATAATAATAATAACCTTAAATAAATGCTTATAAACACTGCAGGAGAGAACAGAGTGACTGCCATCTTTAATATACTGAAACACTTAACCTAACTTGCAACCAAAACACTTTTTAAGTAGTAAAGCAGGGTGAGCTGGAAACCCAACTGAACAAGCCTGCTTTCAATCACTACTGATCAGTACTAAAACTATGCCCTAGAAATAAGTGATGCTGGACACACCTGGGACAGGATTATTCACTCATATATCAACATACATTCACTATATATCCAGGATACAGATACAGTCCCTGCCCTCTTTAAATTTTCATCCTACTAAATGGAGACTGGTCAAAACAAACCACACATACTGAAGAAACTACACTAACAAAATTTTCATTTTGTTCTAGAAGATTCCTTTAGATTGGGTGCTCAAGGAAAGTTTCCTCAAGGAGATAATATTTGAGCAGAGATCTGAATGAAAGATAAGGGGCCAGTCATGGGGAAATATCTGGGAAAGGCCAACATATGCAAAAACTCTGAGACAGATAAAAACCCACAGAACTTTACAGCAGAGTGAACCTTAATGTATGTAAATTTAAAACATCATTTAAGAGATCAGAGGATCTCTGGATGGAACAGAGACTTTGACAAAAGAATTTAATTGTCTAGAAAATATGTGAAACAACCTCCTCAAAGGGGGATGGGGTGCTAACTAACAAACTTTGGAAATGAAGTCTGTAAGACTAAAGGCAACAGGAATTACACATAAGCACAGTCCTCTACTTGATAAGGTTTTTCTCCATGGGAGTATGTATTAATTCTGAAGCCTCTATATCTGCATATGTATCCCAGATTTGAACAATTAAGTAAACATCATGAATGGTGAAAGCCAGTTTTCTCACTGTAAAAGTGGGAGGTGACAGATAACCAAAGGAAGAAGGCTAGAATGGATAGAGTGGTAATGGACAGAACTGGAAACATCAACTCATGTTTAGCTTAATATAGATACAGATGACTGCATACAGAAAAACTTAGTTTAGTATATACACATGCATATCCCTTGCTCAGTCAGCTGAAAGGCCCTACAAGCAACAACATCCCAGTAGCAAGCACAACTAATGCCTAGATCTTGGTTTCTAATACCATTCTCTAATAAAAAGAATCAGGGCTCCTTGGAGAAGTGGCTGATTCTAGGACTGGGGCCAGAAATATATAAGATGTGCCTAGAGAATCTTGTGGTCAAAAGGATAGAGGAGGCTGGGAGTGGTGGCTCATGCCTGTAATCCTGACACTTTGGGAGGCCAAGGTGGGAGGACTGCTTGAGGCCAGGAGTTCAATACCAGCCTGGGCAACACAGCAAGATCCCTTCTCTACCAAGGGAAAAAAAAAAAGATAGAGGACTCAACTGAAAAAGATCCCAGTGACTAAAGCTCGAACACTTTCAGCAATAAAATATTCATGATATAAATACATGGCTGAATAAATAAATTGGGGAGAATAGAAAAATATCCTGTGCAGAAGAATTCCAAGTAACTTACGTAGATATTTTACCTTTACCTTCAAGGAAGTAGAACATAACTTTTCATTCCTTCCCAGAATGGGCTAGGCATGGTAACTTCCTTCCAAAGAATACAGTATGGAAACAGTGGCGGGGGGATTAACAGTGGAGAAACCTGACCAACGCTACCACAGCTAGGTGATCAAGGCCAAAACATTGACAGTGATAAAGCATGCTGAGGGTACCTTTGATTTGTTGTAGTGAAAATAGCACTTTACCTCCGTAAATCTTCCTGCCAAAAACCCATAATCCCAGCTCCAATTGTGAGAGAAACATCAGGCAAATGTCAATTGAGAAATATTTTACAAAATATCTGACTGGTACTCCTGAAAACTGTTGAGGTCACCAAGAACTATCACAGCCCGGAGGAACCTAAGATATGACTACTAAATAGTATGCAGTGCCCTAAATGGGATCCTGGAACACAAAAAGAATATCAGGTAAAAACTAAGAGAATTAGAATAAAGAATGGACTTTTGTTAATCATAGTGTATCAGTGGCCGGGCGCGGTGGCTCACGCCTGTAATCCCAGCACGTTAGGAGGCCGAGGCGGGTGGATCTCGAAGTCAGGAGATCGAGACCATCCTGGCTAATATGGTGAAACTCCGTCTCTACCAAAAATACAAAAAAATTAGCCGGGCATGGTGGCGGGCGCCTGTAGTCCCAGCTACTTGGGAGGCTGAGGCAGGAGAATGGTGTGAACCCGGGAGGCGGAGGTTGCAGTGAGCTGAGATCGCGCCACTGCTCCCCAGCCTGGGTGACAGAGCGAGACTCGGTCTCAAAAAAAAAAAAACATTAATAATAATAGTGTATCAATATTGGTTCATCGATTGTGACAAGTGTACCACACTAATAATGCAAGGTGCTAATAGGAAACATTCAGCATGAGATTTATAGGAATTTTCTTTTTTTTTTTTTTTTTTTTTGAGGCGGAGTCTCGCTCTGTCCCCCAGGCTGGAGTGCAGTGGCGCGATCTCGGCTCACTGCAAGCTCCGCCTCCCGGGTTCACGCCATTCTCCTGCCTCAGCCTCCCGAGTAGCTGGGACTACAGGCGCCCACAACCGCGCCCGGCTAATTTTTTGTATTTTTAGTAGAGACGGGGTTTCACCGTGGTCTCGATCTCCTGACCTTGTGATCTGCCCGCCTCGGCCTCCCAAAGTGCTGGGATTACAGGCGTGAGCCACTGCGCCCGGCCAGGAATTTTCTATATTATCTTCACGATTTCCTGTTAATATAAATCTCTTCTAATGACAAGTTTATTTAAAAAGTAAAACAAAACTTGAAGGAGGGAGGAAACAAGAAGGGAGAAAACACTGGAGGCAGAACCAGCTTGACAAGTTGACAGATAAGGTCTGAGAAGTAGGCAGGGGAAAGATCATTCATGTCAGGCAATATTTTTCCATTTTACCTGTATAAGAACCACATGAGGAGCCCTGTTTTTTCTTTCTTTCTTTTTTTTTGTAGAGATGAAGATTTCACTACGTTGACCAGGCTGGTCTCAAACTCCTGGCCTCAAGTGATCCTCCCACCTTGCCCTCCCAAAGCATGAGCCACTATGGTGTGCCTGTATGAGGGACCTTTTTAAAAAATGCTATAAGCCGGGTGCAGTGGCTTATGCTTGTAATCCCAGCATTCTGGGAGGCCAAAGTGGGAGGATCACTTGAGCCCTGAAGTTCAACACCAGCCTGAACAACATAGCAAGACCCTGTTCTCTACTTTAAAAAAAAATAAAAACAGGCCGGGTGTGGTGGAGCACGCCTGTAATCCCAGCACTTCGGGAGATTGAGGTGGACAGATCATGAGGTCAGGACTTCGAGACCAGCCTGGTCAACATGGTGAAACCCTATCTCTACTAAAAATACAAAAATTAGCCAGGCGTGGTGGTGGGCACCTGTAATCCCAGCTACTCGGGAGGCTGAGGCAGGAGAATCACTTGAACCTGGGAGGCAGAGGTTGCAGTGAGCTGAGATCGTACCATTGCACTCCAGCGTGGGCAACAAGAGTAAAACTCTTGTCTCAAAAAAAAAAAAAGAACGTATAGATAGGGATGAGAATCACTAATCCAGACCCTTCATTCTAAATTTAGTGACAGTGACATGATCATATGCACATTTTAAAGTAAGTCATTCCTGTTTGCATATGAAGTCACTGTAGAAAGCATGAAAGACAGCAAGACACCAGCAAGATTATATAGATGAAGTCCATGGAAAAGAGAATGATGGCATAGAATGACAGCAGTGAAATGGAAAAGAAATGGACATATTTGGGGTTTATTTAAGAGGTAGTGCCAAAAGGATCGGATGATAGATTAAACATGGGGGGGTGGAAGAGAAATATTAAGGTGTACTCAAAGGCTTACGCAAATGGAGTAACGGTGTTATTTACAAACAATGAGGTAAACTATTTACCTTTGTGAGAAATTTTTATGTATGGTAAAGTAAATCTCTCTAAAAAGAACAAGAGATATAAAACCCCTCATTGCTAAATTTGACTGGCTTTAAAAAGGTAAAAAGAATGGGAGGCCGGGCGCGGTGGCTCAAGCCTGTAATCCCAGCACTTTGGGAGGCCGAGATGGGCGGATCACGAGGTCAGGAGATCGAGACCATCCTGGCTAACACGGTGAAACCCCGTCTCTACTAAAAAATACAAAAAATTAGCTGGGCCAGGTGGCGGGCGCCTGTAGTCCCAGCTACTCAGGAGGCTGAGGCAGGAGAATGGCGTAAACCCGGGAGGCGGAGCTTGCAGTGAGCTGAGATCTGGCCACTGCACCCCAGCCTGGGCGACAGAGCGAGACTCCGTCTCAAAAAAAAAAAAAAAAAAAAAAAGAATGGGAAAAAGTGGAAACAAACTGCCAGATGAAGGTAAAAACGCTATTTCATCACACTAAATGCGTTGTGTGGGAACTACCTGACCTCACTGCTAGTCAGCAGGATAGTTTTCTAGTGATCTCTTCAAAAAGCCAAAGTAAGCTAGTGTGCTGAACTCATTTGGCATTCACCGTCTGGAAACAGTTGCATTCATAACTCAGACAGGGTTGATTATCTGGGTTTTCTATCGGTTTTTTTAAACCTAGTATAAGTTAGGTAGAGTTTATTTATTTATTTATATTTTTGGAGATGGAGTTTTGCTCTTTGTTGCCCAGGCTGGAGTGCAGTGGCGCGATCTCAGCTGCAACCTCCGCCTCCCGGGTTCAAGTGATTCTCCTGCCTCAGCCTCCTGAGTAGCTGGGATTACAGGCATGCACCACCACGATCGGCTAATTTTGTATTTTTAGTGGAGACAGGGTTTCTCCATGTTGGTCAGATTGGTCTTGAACTCCCAACCTCAGGTGATCTGTCCGCCTCGGCCTCCCAAAGTGCTGGGATTACAGGTGTGAGCCACTGCGCCTGGCTGGTAAAGTTTAAATATTAGAGAAAGATTAGAAATGGTGTGGGGTAAGAGGCTACCCTGTGGTGGTTCCAATCATTAGTAATACAATTGGTTTACATTTACATATTTCCTTCTAGTTCCCCACACTCCAAGGAAAAGGTTTAGGGCTTGATTCAACCTCTTTTATAATTAAATAAAATTATTATAGGGGAAACTGTTTAATGGTCTTTTCTTCTCCATTCTAGACTGTATGTATGCTGAGGAAAATCCATTCATCTCTGCCTTTGATGTTTACAGGAGTCTTCTGGTGTTTTCTCTCCCGGCTAGAAAACCAACTTTTCCACCCCACCTCTCACATCACTACATACAAGTCAAGGTTTGAGGAGCCTTCTCTATTTTCTCTTACCTGTGTGAGACTTCTCTTAGATATTTATAATTTTGCACATTTTACAAAATACTTCCTTATAACTCTTCATAAACTTCATACACTCTTCATAACCATGGTTATACAATACTCTAACTGGCTACAACAATTTACATATAGATGTTACGGCTGCTTCCAATTTTCACTATTAAAATAGCACTATGATGAACACTACTATTTATAAAGTTTGCCTGTATTTAGGATTTCTTCTGGATCTAGGTAAAACTTGGAGCCAAAGAATATACATTATTTTTAGAGTTCTTGACCACAGTGCCAAAACGCATTTCAAAAGGACTACTCCAATTTATATTGGATGGGCTGGATTCAATAAGTCAAATGCTAAGTACGTCTCAAGCTAATATTCATTGCCATTTCAGTGCCAACCAAAGTTTTGCAATGCCAGATTTGTTCAGAGAGAAAGAATACTGCAGTTTTGGCTGGAGACATTCCATTAGCTTTGCTACCAATTCTCTGCTCAGCAATAAAATAATGTTTGGCTATCAGCACTTCTGGAAGAGAGGTAAAACAGAGAAGCAGAGGAATGCTAGACTTACATCAGTCACAGGCTTCCAGCTCCCACCAAAGTAATTTCTTCAGAACTCCAATTATAATTCTTTTTTCACAGTTTTTTATTTTTATTTTTAGAGACAGAGTCTCGCTCTGTCACCCAGGCTGGAGTACAATGGTGCGATCTCAGCTCACTGCAACCTCTGCTTCCTGGGTTCAAGTGATTCTTCTACCTCAGCCTCTGGAGTAGCTGGGATTATAGGCACCTGCCACCATACCCACCTAATTTTTGTATTTTGAGTAGAGACAGGGTTTCATCATGTTGGCCAGGCTGGTCTCGAACTCCCGACCTCAGGCAATGCACCCACCTTGGCATCCCAAAGTGCTGGGATTACAGGCATGAGGCACCACGACCAGCCTAAATTTTTTTGTATTTTTTAGAGAGAGGGTCTCTCTGCCACTCGGTCTGGAGTGCAGTAGCATGATCATAGCTCACTATAACCATCAGCTCCTGGGCTCAAGTCATCCTTCTGCCTCAGCCTCCCAAGTAGCTAGGACTACAGGCACGTACCACCATACCCACTTTTTTTTGCTTTTTGGGGGGGCATAGATTGGGGGGGGTCCCACATGTTGCTCAGCCTGGTCTTGAACTCCTAGCCTCAAGTGATCCTCCCACTTCGCCTTCCAAAGTGGTGGGATTATAGGTGTGAACCAATGTGCCCAGCCATGATTCTCTTTTAAAAGGAACTTTCTTTTGAGGAGGGAATCTATACTCCCAAGACTCAGTGCAATGCCTTGGCATAAAGTAGGAAATGTTTGAATAAATGAATGAATCCTACCTCAGTCTAACAATCAACTTTTGTTTATCTCTCTCTAGTTTCTTTCTTTTTCTTTTTTTTTTTTTTTTTTGAGACAGATTCTCACTCTTGTCAACCAGGCTGGCGTGCAGTGGCGAGATTCCAGCTCACTGCAATCTCCGCTTTCCGGGTTCAAGTGATTCTCCTGCCTCAGCCTCTCAAGTAGCTGGGATTACAGGTGCCCACCAACACACCCAGCTAATTTTTGTATTTTTAATAGAGACAGGGTTTCACCATGTTGGCCAGGCTAGTCTTGAACTCCTGACCTCAAGTGATCTGCCCCCCTCAGCTTCCCAAAGTGCTGGGATTACAGGTGTGAGCCACCAAGTCCGCCCTTCTAGTTTCTTAAACACTGATCTTTTCATTATTACTCATTTATTCCTACTCTGTTTCAGGAACTAAGATAGCTATCTTCACATTTTCCTTAACGATCCTGTAAGACAGATATTGCTATCTTGCCTATTATCAATTGAGAATGTTGAATCTTTGAAAAGAATTACATGAAAGTATCCCATACCAATTTGGGTATACCTTCTTTGTGATACCTTCTTTGAGTCATGCTTTAGTAAGAGATAGATCAGGGATCATAGTATTTCAAAAGCTAGTCTCCAAGTGACTGACACCTTCTTGTCTTCTGACTTGGGAGAGGAGGAAGTAAGTGCTTAAAGGTCAGCTAAAACTGGCATTATGTGAGCATGGTGGCTCATGCCCATAATCCCAGAACTTTGGGAGGCCAAGAATTTGAGACCAGCCTGGCCAACACGGCAAAACCCGGTTCTGTATAAATACAAAACAGCCAGGTGTGGTTGCGCATGCCTGTAATCTCCAGCTACTTGGGTGGCTGAGGCACCAGAATCGCTTGAACCTGGGAGATGAAGGTTGCAGCGAGCTGAGATGGCACCACTGCACTCTAGGCTGGGTGAAAAGAGTGAGACTGACTCAAAAAAAAAAAAAAAAAAAAAAGTCTATTGACACCTAAGGTGGCTTGAGATAGCATTGTACAAATTAGCTGCAATGGATATAAGGGTTAACTATGGCACCCCCTTCTCTAATCTTTTAGGGCCGAGTGTCTAATGTCATCAACTGCCACCATAAATCCCCCACTGGTCTGGGACAGACAGGTGACAGAAAAAAAAAAAAAAAAAAGGAAAGAAAACCATCCATTGGGCAGGTCCATCCCAGTCTGTCTTACTGAGAAAAATCCATTGCTCCATGATCCTTTCCCTCTTTCCTCCTCCCTTCAGAGATGACTCCCCTTCCATAAACTGCCTTTCCAAGGATTTTGGAGAGCACTGCATTTAACTATAGCAACTTAAAAATGTAATTGCCTGATAGTATCAGTGGGAGAAAGGCATTATTTACTTTTGGGGCATTTTACTAGAGACTGAACCCCAATCAATCTCTAGTAAAATGCACAGGGGAGACTGGGGAAGTGTGTGAACTATTCTATACTACTTTCCTACTTCAGCTTTGGTCAAGCACCTAGTAAAATATATAGGGGAGATTGGAGAAGTGTGTGAACTACTTTCCTACTCCAGCTTTGGTCAAACTTCCGCCTCTCCCAAGTCAGAAGACAAGAAGGTGTCAGTCACCTGGAGACTAGCTTTTGAAATACTGTGATCCCTGATCTATCTCTTGCTAAAGCATGACTCAAAGAAGGTATGGCAAACAATAATAGATGGTGTGTAGTATTTTAACAAGATGGCTCAAACAGCTATTTGGATAGGGATTGGGTAACCAGGGTGTAGTCTCCTCATTTTCCTAAGTGGAGTTTATCTTTCCATATCTCATCTGTTTATACTAACAAACGCTGCACGGGGTTGGTGTGAAATCTCAGCTGAGATCTAAATACTCTCTAAATTCCAATTGGCTTGTTGGTTTTAGCTTGCTAAGAATGCGTATTTCAGGTCTTGTTTTCAGTTATTCCCAGAGAGAAACTTGGCAAAACTAGGGATCTTTGTTCTCTCCTTCCGACCACACAGACAGCTTTGCTTTGCTTTATGTAATAGACAGAATGCCTTCTCTGATAGTAGCAGGAGAAATGAAATCTGAAATCCGTTCAGGAAATTAAGTGATCGTGGCTAGGCTCTGATCTAGACTAATTCAAACTCTTAAACACACTCAGATCTTTATTATTCACATTTAATTACTGATACTCCAAATTAAGTACCGGCAACTTACTAAACATCTACTACCATGTGATAAAATAGATACTGTAAGTATTGAAACCCTTATTTTCATCACTGAGAAAGCCAGAGATTCAAAATGTACATGCCTTGTCTAGGAATATGCAGATAATGGTAAATGGTGGAGCAAAGACTGAAATCTAGACTAATTACTTCCAAAGCCCAGATTCTCTCTTATGCCAAAATGCCTCCCATTCATTATTACTAGAAAGTGTTTTCTTTTCTTTTTTTTTTTTTGAGATGAAGTCTCGCTCTGTTGGCCAGGCTGGAGTGCAGTGGCATGATCTCGGCTCACTGCAATCCCTGCCTCTTGGGTTCAAGTGATTCTCCTGCCTCAGCCTCCCAGGTGCCCATTACAGGCATGAGCCATTGTGCCCAGCTAAAATAGCTTTCAATAAATCCTTAATTCAGAAAATTTCAATTTCTGGGATGGGCATGGTGGCTCATAACTGTAATTTCAGCACTTTGGGAGGCCAAGGAGGACAGATCACCTGAGATCAGGAGTTTGAGACCAGCCTGGCCAACATAGTGAAACCCTGTCTCTACTAAAATACAAAAATTAGGCAGGCATGGTGGCAGGTGCCTGCAATCCCAGTTACTCAACAGGTTGAGGCAGGAGAATTGCTTGAATCCGGGAAGCAGACGCTGCAGTAAGCCAAGATTGTGTCATTGCACTCCAGCCTGGATGACAAGGGCCAAACTCCATCTCAAAAAAAAAAAAAAGAAAAAAGAAAAAGAAACTTTCAATTTCTTTATTGTATATACTAGTAGCTGAGTATCAGCCCATAGATGTATATAAAATTGTTCTCCTTTAGGCATAAGATCAACAAACATGTTAATACAGTTTTTCTCTATGGACAAAGGGTTTGGAGTCAAATAAGACTGGAAAATGGTGCATATCTGGCTAGGCTCCGTGGCTCACGCCTGTAATCCCAGCATTTTGGGACACTGAGGCGGACAGATCACTTAGGTCAGAAGTTCGAGACCAGCCTGGCCAACACAGTGAAACCCTGTCTCTACTAAAAATACAAAAATTAGCAGGGCGTGGTGGTGCATGCCTGTAATCCTAGCTACTCAGAAGGCTGAGGCAAGAGGATCACTTGAGCCTGGAAGGCGGAGGTTGCAGTGAGCTGAGATTGCGCCACTGTACCCTAGCCGGGGAGACAGAATGAGACTCTGCCTCAAAAAAAAAAAAAAAAAAAGTGCATATCAAATATCTCTTTTCAAATACCCCTTTTAGAAATCTGCAATATGCCGGGCGCGGTGGCTCACGCCTGTAATCCCAGCACTTTGGGAGGCCGAGTCAGGCGGATCACGAGGTCGGGAGATCGAGACCATCCTGGCTAACACGGTGAAACCCCGTCTCTACTAAAAATACAAAAAATTAGCCGGGCGTGGTGGTGCACGACTGTAGTCCCAGCTACTCAGGAGGCTGAAGCAGGAGAATGACGTAAACCCAGGAGGCAGAGCTTGCAGTGAGCCGAGATGGTGCCACTGCACTCCAGCCTGGGCGACAAAGTGAGACTCTGTCTCAAAAAAAAAAAAAAAGAAATCTGCAATATAGGTCGGGCGCGGCGGCTCACGCCTGTAATCCCAGCACTTTGGGAGGCCGAGTCAGGCGGATCATGAGGTCAGGAGATCGAGACCATCCTGGCTAACATGGTGAAACCCCATCTCTACTAAAAATACAAAAAATTAGCCGGGCATGTGGTGGGCGCCTGTAATCCCAGCTGCTCGGGAGGCTGAGGCAGGAGAATGACATGAACTCAGGAGACGGAGCTTGCAGTGAGCTGAAATCGCACCACTGCACTCCAGCCTGGGCGACAGAGCAAGACTCTGTCTCAAAAAAAAAAAAAAGATATCTGCAATATAATCTTCTAAAGGCTTTGAAAGGTTCTGCTTCTAGAAAAAAAGAAAATTTAATCTCACAACTTCACATAAGGGAAGGTCTAAAAAAAAAAAAAATACTAACATCCCTTGAAGAATTTTCACTTAGAATCAGTTTGGCAGCCTGGGCAACACAGTGAGACCCATCTCTACAGAAAATAAAAACATTAGCTGGGCATGGCGGTATATGCATTTAGTCCCAGCTACTTGGGAGGCTGATGTGGGAGGGTCACTTGAGCCCGGGAGGTTGAGGCTACAGTGAGCTATGGTTGTGCCACCGTACTCCAGCCCAGGTGACAGAGCAAGACCCTGTCTCAAAAAAAAAAAAAAAAAAAAAAAAGAATCAGCTTGGAAACACCAGCTGTGGAACCAAATGGTCTGTGCAAATCAAGATATAACCATATCTTAATCTCAAATAATAGATTCTCAAATATTTGATAACTGATTGGACCCAAATAGCAGTACACAAGTGTGGATGTTTACTGTATAAATATTTGAATATACATAAATACCACATGAATAAACATTTCCAAAAAAAACCCCTACAATATTCTTTATCCAAGCAATTAAAATAGGTGGGGGCCGGGTGTGGTGGCTCACACCTGTAATCCCAACACTTTGGGAGGCCAAGGCAGGAGGCCTTAAGGACAGGGGTTCGCGCCCAGCCTGGGAAACATGATGAGACCCTGTCCCTACAAAAAAAGGAAAAGAAAAAAAAAGAGTAAGTGGAAGAAGTGGCTGAGCTTTGTTGGAAAGTTAAGAGACACAAACAATTTTAATTTGTGCAGCAGCAATAGAAAAATTTAAGGCTGGGTGCAGTGGCTCATGCCTGTAATCCCAGCACTATGGGAGGCTGAGGCAGGCAGATCACTGAGGTCAGGAGTTCGAGACCAGCCTGGCCAACATGGTGAAACCCCGTCTCTACTAAAACTACAAAAATTAGCCAGGTGTGGTGGTGAGCACCTGTAATCCCAGCTACTCGGGAGGCTGAGGCAGGAGAATCACTTGAACCCAGGAGGCGGAGGTTGCAGTGAGCCAAGATCAAGTCATTGCACTCTAGCCTGGGAAACAGAGCAAGACTCTGTCTCAAGGAGAAAAAAAAAGAAAGAAAAAGTAAAACAAAAAACAAAAAACGGCCGGGCGCGGCGGCTCAAGCCTGTAATCCCAGCACTTTGGGAGGCCGAGACGGGAGGATCACGAGGTCAGGAGATCGAGACCATCCTGGCTAACACGGTGAAACCCCATCTCTACTAAAAAATACAAAAAACTAGCCGGGCGAGGTGGCGGGCGCCTGTAGTCCCAGCTACTCAGGAGGCTGAGGCAGGAGAATGGCGTAAACCCGGGAGGTGGAGCTTGCAGTGAGCTGAGATCCGGCCACTGCACCCCAGCCTGGGCGACAGAGCAAGACTCCGTCTCAAAAAAAAAAAAAAAACAAAAAACAAAAAACAAAAAACAAAAAAAACAAAAAACAAAAAACACACAAGCAATAACCCTTTATTCTAATTCTACCACGCACTAGCTTGGTAACCTTAGGCATCTTTCTTAGGTTTAGCTTCCTCATTGGTAAAATGTAAATAAAAATAGTGCTCAGTCCCTTGGGTTGTGCAGATTAAAACAGGTTAGCTACTATTACTATTGAGAAACAGGAGGTCTTCCAGTATCTGAGTGAGGAAAAAAAAGAAACACGAAGGACACGTTAAGGAGACATTTGTAAAAAGCATCCTGAGATGAGTCTGAACTAGCTTAAAAGGTTCTGAAGTAATACAATTAGATTTTGGGGGAACCAAATAAATTATCTTTCATTAATTCCTTTTTTTTTTTTTTTTTAGATGGAGTCTCACTCTGTTGCCCAGGCTGGAGTGCAGTGATACCCTCTTGGCTCACTGCAACCTCTGCCTCCCAGGCCAGGCGATTCTCCTGCCTCGCCCTTCCAAATACAGGAGTGTGCCACCAGGTCTGGCTAATTTTTTTTGTATTCTTAGTAGAGATGTGGTTTCACCATGTTGGCCAGGCAGGTCTCAAATTCCTGACCTCAGGTGATCCACCCGCCTTAGCCTCTCAAAGTGCTGGGATTACAGGCATGAGCCACCAGGCCCGGCCCCCATTAATTCCTATTCTAGTATTGATTCTTTCACTTAACAGACTTAATTCCACTAAAACAAACAGAAACAAAAAGTATGCTGGCTATATTCAATCTTTCCTAAGCGTGAGTTTACCGCTCAGATTCAAGCAGAAAAGTTGTTCTGAGAGACATGAAGGTATTTCTTTTTTTTTTTTTTTTTTTTTTTTTTTTTGAGATGGAGTCTCGCTCTGCCGACCAGGCTGGAGTGCAGTGGCCGGATCTCAGCTCACTGCAAGCTCCGCCTCCCGGGTTCACACCATTCTCCTGCCTCAGCCTCCCGAGTAGTTGGGACTACAGGCGCCCGCCACCGCGCCCGGCTAGTTTTTTGTATTTTTTAGTAGAGACGGGGTTTCACCGTGTTAGCCAGGATGGTCTCGATCTCCTGACCTCGTGATCCGCCCGTCTCGGCCTCCCAAAGTGCTGGGATTACAGGCTTGAGCCACCGCGCCCGGCCGGCATGAAGGTATTTCACTTCAAAAACACTATAGAGAAACAAACTTTATAGGTCCTCCAAAAATAATCTAATAATTTGACCTTCCCTGTTCCCTGCCCATCCCTCACTCCTTCTAGGCTGAGAAAATCTGCCATTATGTTTCAAGATAGCTTGAAATCACACCCCTAGAATTTCACATGCATAAGATGTATACATATTAGCAAAATTTAATGTCAAGTCACAAAATGTTAAAAATTTATCACTGGCCAGGCGCGGTGGCTCATGCCTGTAATCCCAGCACTTTGGGAGGCCGAGACGGGCAGATCACGAGGTCAGGAGATCGAGACCACCCTGGCTAACACAGTGAAACCCCGTCTCTACTAAAAAAAAAAAAAAAAATACAAAAAATTAGCCGGGCGTGGTGGCGGGCGCCTGTAGTCCCAGCTACTCCGGAGACTGAGGAAGGAGGTGTGAACCCAGGAGGCGGAGGTTACAGTGAGCTGAGATTGCGCCACTGCACTCCAGCCTGGGCGACAGAGCCAGACTTTGTCTCAAACAAAAAAAAAAAAAAAAAAATTTATCACTTTTCAATCTTAAAACTTGACATGAGAGGATGCTCTAGGATTTAGATTCAACTACTTATTAAACATCTATTGCATTTTATTTTTTTGAGACAGAGTCTTGCTCTGTCATTAGGCTGGAGTACAGTGGCGTGATCTCGGCGCACTGCAACCTCCGCCTCCCAGGTTCAAGCAATTCTCCTGCCTCAGTCTCCTGAGTAGCTGGGACTACAGACATGCGCCACCACACCCAGCTAATTTTTTTATTTTTAGTAGAGATGGGGTTTCACCATGTTAGCCAGGATGGTCTCGATCTCTTGACCTCATGATCCACCTGACTCGGCCTCCCAAAGTGCTGAGATTACAGGCGTGAGCCACGGCGCCCAGCCTATTAAACACCTATTAACCAAGCACTATAGTATGTGTTTTCTGATCCACTTTTTCTTGTTTTGTTTGGAGAACAGAATCTCACTCTGTCACCCAGGCTGGAGTGCAATGGTGTGATCTCAGATCACTGCAACCTCTGTCTCTTGGGTTCAAGTGATTCTCCTGCCTCAGCCTCCCAAGTAGCTGGTACTACAAGCGCCTGCCACCACGCCCAGCTAATTTTGTATTTTTAGTAGGGTTAGGGTTTCACCACGTTGGCCAGGCTAGTCTCGAACTCCTGACCTCGGGTGATCCTCCCACCTCTGTCTCATAAAGTGCTGGGATAACAGGCGTGAGCCACTGCACCTAGCCTTTCTGATCCTTTTTTTTTTTTTTTTTTTTTTTTTTTTGAGACAGAGTCTCGCTCTGTCACCCAGGCTGGAGTGCAGTAGCCAGATCTCAGCTCACTGCAAGCTCCGCCTCCTGGGTTTACCCCATTCTCCTGCCTCAGCCTTCCCGAGTAGCTGGGACTACAGACGCCCGCCACCTTGTCCGGCTAGTTTTTTGTATTTTTTTTAGTAGAGACGGGGTTTCACCGTGTTAGCCAGGATGGTCTCGATCTCCTGACCTCGTGATCTGCCCGTCTCGGCCTCCCAAAGTGCTGGGATTATAGGCTTGAGCCACCGCGCCTGGCCTCTGATCCTTTCTTATAACAGCCCTGTAAAGTTTAAAAATATTAGTCATTAAATGTAAGACCTAAAACTACAAAAATCCTAGAAGAAAACCTAGTAGTACCATTCTGGACATCAGTCTTGGCAAAGAATTTATGACTAAGTCCCCAAAAACATTTGCAACAAAAACAAATATTGAAAAGTGGGACCTAATTAAACTAAAGAGCTTCTACACAGCAAAAGAAACTATCAACAGAGTAAACAGACAAAATGGAAGAAAATCTTTGCAAACTATGAATCTGACAAAGGCCTAATATCCGAAATATATGAGAAACTTAAACAATTCAATGAGCAAATAATAGTAATAATAATAACCCCATTAAAAAAAAAGGGCAAAAGCCAGGCGGAGTGGCTCATACTAGTAATCCCATCACTTGGGGAGGCCAAGGTGGGAGGATTGCTTAAAATCAGAAGTTCAAGACCAGGCTAGGCAACATCTCTAAAAAACATTTAAAAATTAGCCCAGTGTGGTGGTGTACACCTGTAGGCCCAGCTCCTCTGGAAGCTGAAGTGGGAGGACCACTTGAGCAAGACTCTGAGGCCACAGTGAGCTATCATCACACTACTCTACTTTAGCTTGGGAGACAGAGCAAGAACCTGTCTCGAAAAACAAAAACAAAAACAAAACAAAAACAAAAAGCTGGGTGCAGTGGCTCACACCTGTAATCCCAGCACCTTGGGAGGCTGAGCTGGGTGAACCGCTTGAGGTCAGGAGTTCGAGACTAGCCTGAACAACACAGTGAAACCCTGTCTCTACTAAAAATACAAAAATTAGCTGGGTGTGGTGGTGTGCGCCTGTTATCCCAGCTACTCAGGAAGCTGAGGCAAGAGACATTGCTTGAACCTGGGAGGCAGAGGTTGCAGTGAGCCAAGATGGCACCACTGCACTCCAGCCTAAGCGATGGAGTAAAATACTGTCTCAAAAAAAAAAAAGGGAGGTGGGTACAAAGTACATGAACAGACACTTCTTTTTTTTTCTTTGAGACAAGGGTGTCACTCTGTCACCCAGGTTGGAGTGCACTGGCACCATCTTGCTTGGCTCATTGCAACCTCCATCTCCCAGGTTCAAGTGATCCTCCCACCTCAGCCTCCCAAGTAGCTGGGACAACAGGCCCACACCACCATGCCTGGTGAATTTTCTGGATTTTTGGTACAGTTTGGGTCTTGTCATGTTGCCCAGGCTGGTTTTTTTTTTTTTTTTTTTTTTTTGAGGCAGAGTCCCGCTCTGTCGCCCAGGCTGGAGTGCAGTGGCTGGATCTCGGCTCACTGCAAGCTCCGCCTCCCAGGTTTACGCCATTCTCCTGCCTCAGCCTCCCGAGTAGCTGGGACTACAGGCGCCCACCACCTCGCTCAGCTAGTTTTTTGTATTTTTTTAGTAGAGACGGGGTTTCACTGTGTTAGCCAGGATGGTCTCGATCTCCTGACCTAGTGATCTGCCCGTCTCGGCCTCCCAAAGTGCTGGGATTACAGGCTTGAGCCACCGCGCCCGGCCGCCCAGGCTGGTCTTAAACTCCTAAGCTCAAGAGATCCACTGCCTAAGCCTCCCAAAGTGCTGGGATTACAGGTGTGAGCCACCACACCCACCTCAGACACTTCTCAAAAGAAGACATATACAGGGCCGGGAGTGGTGGCTCGTGCCTGCAATCCCATAATTTTGGGAGGCCAAGGTGAGTGGGTCACTTGAGGCCAGGAGTTCAAGATCAGCCTGGCCAACAGGTGAAACCCCATCTCTACCAAAAAATACAAAAGTTAGCTGGGCATGGTGGCACGTGCCTGTAGTGCCAGCTACTCGGGAGGCTGAGGTAGGAGAATCTCTTGAACCTGGAAGGCGGAGGCTGCAGTGAGCTGAGATCATGCCACTACACTCCAGTCCCGGCAACGAAGTGAGACCCTAAGGAAAAAAAATATATATATACACACACACACACACACACACACACACACACACATACACACACATATACATACACACTCACAGCCAAAAATAGTCAACATCACCGATCATTAGAGAAATGTAAATCAAAATCACAATGAGTTACCATTTTGTACCAGTCAGAATGGCTACTACTTAAAAGTCAAAAAATAACTAGGTATTGGCAAGGCCATAGAGAAAAAGGAATGCTTATACAATATTGGTGGGAATGTAAATTAGTTCAGCCACTGCGGAAAGCAGTCTGGGGATTTCTCAAAGAACTCAAAAAACCGAAACTATCATTTGACCCAGCAATCCCATTAATGTGTATACACTCAAAGGAGAATAACTCGTTCTACCAAAAAGACACACACTCATATGTTGATCACAGCATTATTCATGATAGCAAAGACATGGAATCAACCTAGATGCCCATCAACAGTGATCTGAATAAAGAAAATGTGGTACATGGCTGGGCGCAGTGGCTCACACCTGTAATCCCAACACTTTGGGAGGCCAAGGTGGGCAGATCACAAGGTCAGGAGATCGAGACCATCCTGCCTAACACAGTGAAACCCCACCTCTACTAAAAATACAAAAAATCAGCCAGGCATGGTGGCGGGCGCCTATAGTCCCAGCTACTCAGGAGGCTGAGGCAGGAGAATGGCATGAACCTGGGAGGCAGAGCTTGCAGTGAGCCGAGATGGCGCCACTGCACTCCAGCCTGGGCGACAGAGCGAGACTCCGTCTCAAAAAGAAAAAAAAAAAAAAGAAAATGTGGTACATATACACATAGAATACCATGCACTTATAAAAAAGAACAAAATCACATCCTTCACAGCAATACGGATGTAGCTGGAGGCTGTCATCGTAAATTAATGCAGAACCAAAAAACCAAATACCACATTCTTACTTATAAGTGGGAGCTAAACACACTGAGTACACGTGGACACAAAGATGAGAACAACAGACACTGAGGACTACTAGATGGGGTAGAGTGGGAAGGGGGCAAGTGTTGAAAAATTAAACTAAGTGTTGGATACTACGCTTACAATCTGGGTGATGGGATCATTCATACAACAAATCCCAGCAACAAATCATTTACTCATGTATCAAACCTGCACACTCACCCCCTTAGCTAAAATGAAAGTTGAAAGAAAAAACAAAACACCCACACCCACACCCACACAAATATCTATGTCATTTTGCAGATACAGAAACTGAGGCCTACAAGGATAAAGTAACTGTCAGAGATATCAAATTGCTAAGTTCCTAATATGGACCTCTTTCCCCTACACTGCTGCAAAGATGAGAATATGGTTAACTTTCAACGCTCAAAAAACAAAAAAAAAAATAAAAAAGAGGCTGAAGCAGGCAGATCTCTTGAGTCCAGGAGTTTGAGACCAGCCTGGACAACTTAAGGAGACCATGTTAGCTGGGTGTGGTGGCATGGGCCTGTAGTTCGAAAGAGAAAAGAAAAAGAATAGAACAAAAAACTCTTTGGGATTGAGATTTCAGGTGAATTATTCACTGAACAAATATTAATCAAGCATCTATCATGCAGCAAGCACCAAACAATCAGTTTGAACCCCCCAAAACTGTGTGGAGTTAAAAGACATGTAAATAATTTTATTATTATGACAATTACTACACACCAGTAAACAAATCTTTAAGTCCTTCAAGGAACTTATCAAGGAAGAAATCAAGGTTCTGAGCTGAAAGCTAGTGGAAAGAGAAATTTCAGGACAAGGGAAGAGCAAGTATGGAGGCATGAGAAGGAATAATATGTTAGGGAAATTAAAAAATATCACTGGAATAGAAATAGAAAGGGTAAAAATGTAAGGTTTGACAGTGAAGTCAGACCATGAGGTACACAGAAAAATTTTATGCTGCTCTAATCAATGCCACTCCAATTATTTTTGTTAGAAATACTGTTCTGGGCCGGGCACGGTGGCTCACGCCTGTAATCCCAGCACTTTGGGAGGCCGAGGTGGGTGGATCACAAGGTCAGGAGTTCAAGACCAGCCTGGCCAATGTGGTGAAACTCCATCTCTACTAAAAAAATACAAAAATCAATCGGTCGTGGTGGCACACGCCTGTAGTCTCAGCTACTCGGGAAGCTGAGGCAGAACAAAGTTGGGAGGCAGAGGTTGCAGTGAGCCGAGATCGTGCCACTGCACTCCAGCCTGGGCGAGAGAGTGAGACTCCGTCTCAAAAAAAAAAAACAAAAAAATATTATTCTGAGGTCAGATGTGGTGGCTCATGCCTATAATCCCAGTACTTTGTAAGGCCAAGGCAGGTGGATCACTTAAGGTCAGGAGTTCAATACCAGCCTGGCCAACATGGCGAAACCCCATCTCTACTAAAAATACAAAAATTAGCTGGGCATGGTGGCATGTGCCTGTGGTCCCAACTACCTAAGAGGGGGAGGTGGGAGGATGGCTTGAGCCCAGCAGGCGGAGGCTGCAGTGAGCCAAGACTGCACAATTGCACTCCAGCCTGGGCGACAGATACTCTGTCAAGAAGGGAAGGGAAGGGGAGGGGAGGCAGGGGTGTTCCTCCAGATCAAAATATATCATAAGCCTCTGTAATTAAGTGCAATATTGGCACATATAGGAAAAGACCAATGGAACAGAAATTCCAGCTGAGGCTGGGTGCAGAGGCTCACACCTGTAATTCAAGCACTTTGGGAGGCCAAGGTGGCCGGGTTGCTTGAACTCAGGAGGGTTCCTGTTTCACTGTTGTTTTAATTTGCAATTCCTTAAGGACCTCAAATCCTTAAAGATTTGAGCACTGGGAGTTATAACTAATATAAATGACGAGCTGATGGGTGCTGACGAATTGATGGGTGCAGCACACCAACACGGCACATGTATACATATGTAACAAACCTGCACGTTGTGCACATGTACCCTAGAACTTAAAGTATAATAAAAATTAAATAAAAATAAATTAAAAAATAAATAAATCATAAAATTATTTAAAAAAAAAGATTTAAGCATCTTCTCATATGCTTACATGCCATCTGTGTATCTTCTTTGGTGAGTTGTCTATTCTGATCTTTTGCCTACCTTTTAATGGAGTTGTTCATTTTAAGTTTTAAAAATATATTTTGGGCTAGGCACTGTGGCTCACGCCTGTAATCCCAGCACTTTGAGAGGCCGAGGTGGGCAGCTCACCTCAGGTTAGAAATTTAAGACGAGCCTGGCCAGCATGGGGAAACCCCAGCTCTACTAAAGATACAAAAATTAGCCGAGCATGGTGGCACACACCTGTAATCCCAGCTACTCGGGAGGCTGAGGCAGGAGAATTGCTTGAACCCAGGAGGTAGAGGTTGCAATGAGCTGAGATCACACCACTGCACTCCAGCCTGGGCAACAAGAGCAAAACTATGTCTCAAATAAACAAATCCAGTCAGTCTTCATGACTACTTACCTATGCTACGCAGTTAAGTATAATATAATCATATTTCTGTAAGACAAAGACAGAAGTTCTCTTACCCAGCGAGAATGGGACCCATAACTAATCAATTAACTGAAGTCAAAGTGAGTAATAAAAATATTCTACACAGTATGTCAACATTTCATTTTAACAAAGAACTCACAGTAACACAACAACCTTTTGAGAAAAGCCTATCCTTTTCTTTAGGGAATGGATCCACTGGCACTCCTTGGATCTTTTTTAGTTTTTTGAGAGGGAGTCTCGCTCGGTCACCCAGGCTGGAGGGTACTGGTGCGACCTCGGCTCACTGCAACCTCTGCCTCCCAGGTTCAAGCGATTCTCCTGCCTCAGCCTCCTGAGTATCTGGAATTACAGGCACCCGCCACGAAGTCCGGCTAATTTCTGTATTTTAGTAGAGATAGGGTTTCACCATGTTGGCTAGGCTGGTCTCAAACTCCTGGCCTCAGGTGATCTGCCCACCTCGGCCTCCCAAAGTACTGGGATTACAGGCGTGCACCACTGTGCCCAGCTGTTTTTTACTTTTTTTTTTTTGTTTGAGACAAGGTCTCACTCTGTCACCCAGGCTGGAGTGCAGTGGTGCAATCATGGCCCACTGCAGCCTCCACCTCCTGGGCTAAGGTGATGCTCCCACCTCAGTCTCCCAAGTAGCTGGGATCACAGGCCCACAGGCATGCGCCACTAAGTCCAGCTAATTTTTTTGTTGTAGTTTTAGCAGAGATGAGATTTCACCATGTTGCCCAGGCTGGGATCTTTTTAGCATAACCCATACTGATTTGATTTCTTTAAGTGGAGTGCAACCCTGAACACTTGCCAAGCAGTAAGTGTACAATCTTGCATCTCAATGATTTTTCCCAAAGTCATTTACAGTTAACTTGCCCACACCTAACTGAACAGCAATTTTTTTTTTTTTTTTTAGCAATTTCCCGGACAGAGCCAGTTTAAAGCTTTTCATTTTGGTTTCATATCAATGAAAACTCCTTTTGCACTGGTATTTTATAGGTTTATGTAGTGTTTAATTAAATGCACATGACAAACATAACCAGTACACAGTAGTTTGGGAGCAAACATAACTGCCTCTTGTCAGGAGTACAACTGGACACTTGAGAGTATTACAGAGTAAAGTTTGCAGAAACGCTTGAATATATTACAGAACAGAGTTTAGGGAAAGGAGGATATCTGTTCCAATTAATCAGTCAAGTGAAGGTTAAGGTTAAGAAAGCTTCCACATTAAGCGTTTGTAGATGTGTACATGCAGAAGACAAAAATACACAAACAACAAACCTGGAACTAGAAACGGGGAAATAAAATAAGATTTGATTACTTTTTAAAATACAATTGTATGTTGCTAACTTGCAACAAGCATATATTACTACATTTTTTTTTAGAAAGAATCTGGCTCTGTTGCCCAGGTTAGAGTGCAGTGGCGGGATCTTGGCTCACTGGTACCTCCACCTCCTGAGTTCAAGTGATTCCCATGCCTCAGCCTCCTGAGTAGCTGGGATTACAGGCCCGTGCCACCACACCTGACTAACTTCTTTTGTATTTTTATTTTTATTTATTTTGATATTTTATTTTTATTTATTTGAGATTCGCACTCTGTCGCCCAGGCTGGAGTGCAGTGTCACGATCTCGGCTCACTGCAACCACTGCCTCCAGAGTTCAAGTGATTCTCCTGCCTCAGCCTCCCAAGTAGCTGGGATCACAAGTGCATGCCAATATGTCTGGCTAATTTTTATATTTTTAGTAGAGACGGTCAGGCTGGTCTTGAACTCCTGGCCTCAAGTGATCTGCCTGCCTCGGCCTCCCAAAGTGCTGGGATTACAGGTCCCCAGCCTACTAGATTTTTTAAAGTAAAAAATAAAAAGAATGCTGTGAACTAGATAATAGTATCTCCAACTTTTTTTTTTGTTTTTAAGATGGAGTCTTGCGGTTGCCCAGGCTGGAGTGCAATGGCGTGGTCTTGGATCACTGCAACCTCCACCTATCAGGTTCAAGCAATTCTCCTGCCTCAGCCTCCTAAGTAGCTGGGATGACAGGCACCTGCCACCATGCCCAGGTAATTTTTTTGTATTTTTAGTAGAGATGGGGTTTCACCATGTTGTCCAGGCTGGTCTCAAACTCCTGACCTCATGATCCGCCGGCCTTGACCTCCCAAAGTGCTGGGATTAAAGGCATGAGCCACTGCGCCCGGCCAGTATCTCCATTTTATAGAAAATGAAAGAGGTTCAAAGAAGCAAGAACCTGTTTAAGATCGCAGAACTCACCAGAAGCTGTTGAAAAACTAAGTCATATTTGCCTGGATTTTCAAAGCTCTTGTTTTCTCAACAGTGCCAAATTCTCTGGCAAAAAAACCTCAACTGGACCATCGTATGTTCTGTTTTCAATACATGAACAGCACCATGTGTTTTTCCCTTTAGGTAATAATCAGGTGAAGCCAAAAGAAAGATTTTCAAAATGAGTTATAAATTTGATTCTACAGCCCAGCGTTCAGACTGTCATTTAAAAGGATGAAGGCCATACATTTCTTCCTCCTGTGCAAGCAGAAAAGGGATCATTTCTTCCTCTGCTGGCCTGCGTAACTCCTTTAGTTCCCCCTTCTCTCTGTCCATGTCATCCTTCTCCAGCTGTTCCAACAGCAATCTAGAGGCAGTGAACCAAGGCACTAGGAGAGTCTGCTATATTTGGAAATCTGGGAAAATGAACGCCAATAAAAGTAACCTTTCACATACCTGCATTAGCTCTCCTTAAAGCCTATGTCCTTATTCTTTCCCATTTGAAATGGCTTAAAACAATTATCTGCAATAGTTACTCATATTCAACTGATTCCAAAACAAACAGAAGTGGAGAACTATAGAAGAATCCTAGAAGACATCAAATAGGCTGAGAAACATGATATTAAATAAAATGCCTTGGGGAGTTCTAACCAAATCATGTCACAAAAAAAGTGAAACACAGGAAACCTGAGATTTCCAAAATATTTTACTTTCCCTAATTTCAATATACCAAATGAAAAAACATATTGAGAACCAACTCCTAACGTGTCATCCTGTTCTGTCCTAACCCCTGTGGAGATTCCAAACACATACTCCATACTGTTAGTGAAGCAAACCTGAAACCTAGTGCCACTCCCTAGTTGAAAAATCCTTTGATGGCTCCCCTTGTCTACAGATTAAAGTTTAAACCATTTCAAAGCTGGAAGCCAGCTTTGACAGGCCTCCAAAATCTGGCTTTAATTTACCTTTCTAGTCTTACTGTCCGCTTCCAATACTCTTCAGTTCATCACCACAGACACTTCACTTTCCCATCTCCCTACCTTGTGCAAGCTATTTCTTCAGCTTTGAATATTCTGCCCAACACCTGTTGAAATTCTATTCCTCTTCCAAAGTAGCAAGGTATATTGGTAAGAGCTCAGCCTTAAAGTACAGATGTAGACCCACTAGAATTCCACTACCTAGTAGCTCAATCACCTTGAGCAAATACATCGATAGATTTGTTTCCTTATGCATACCACCTATGGTACTTTAAAAACTGCTGTAAGGATTAAATGTAATAGTTATACTTTAACACTACGCCTAAGGTATAGTAGATACTTAATAAATGTTACCTGCTGGCCGGGTCCTGTGGCTCACGCCTGTAATCCTAGCACTTTGGGAGGCTGAGGGAGGCGGATCACCTGAGGTCAGAAGTTCTAGACCAGCCTGGCCAACATGGTGAAACCCCATCTCTACTAAAAATACAAAAATTAGCCGGCGCGTGGCGCATGCCTGTAATCCCAGCTACCTGGGAGGCTGAGGCTGCAGTGAGCCGAGATCGCACCACTGCACTCCAGCCTGGGCAACAGAGAGAGACTCCGTCTCAAAAAAAAAAAAAAAAAAAAAAAAAAAATTGTTAACTGCTAAACCATCTTTCTCCCCTCATGAATACTCTTGGTCTTCCCTAAGCTCCACAGCACTCTTTAAATACCACATTATGGCCAGTCGCAGTGGTTCACACCTGCACTTTGAGAGGCTGAGGCAGGAGGACTGCTTGAGCACAGGAGTTCGAGACCAGCCTGGGCAACATAGGGAGACCTCGTTTCTACACACACAGAAAACTTTAGCCAGGCGTGGTAGCACAAGCCTGTAGTCCCAGCTATTCAAGAGGCTGAGGTGGAAGGATCTGCTTGAGCCTTCAGTTCATCACTGCAGTAAGCCATGATCATGCCACTGCTCTCCAGCCTAGGCAACAGAGCTAGCCCCTGTCTAAAAAATTAAAAAAAAAAAAAATTTTTTTTTTTAATTAAAAAAGAAAATAGAAGAAAAAATTAGCCAGGGCTGGGAGTAGTGGCTCATGCCTGTAATATCCCAGCACTTTGGGAGGCTGAGGCAGGTGGGTCACCTGAGGTCAGGAGTTCAAGACCAGCCTGGCCAACACAGGGAAACGTCATCTCTACTAAAAATACAAAAATTAGCCAGGCATGGTGGCAGCTGCCTGTAATCCCAGCTACTCAGGAGGCTGAGGCAGGAGAATAGCTTGAACCCAGGAGGCGGAGGCTGCAGTGAGTTGAGATCGTGCCGCTGCACCCCAGCCTGGGCAAGAGAGCAAGACTCTGTCTCAAAAACAAACAAAAATTAGCTGGGCACTTCTAGTCCTAGCCACTTAGGAGGCTGAGGTGGGAGAATTCACTTGAGTCCAGGAGTTTGAGGTTGCAATGAACTATGATCACACCACCGCACTTCAGCCTGGGCTGAAGTGTGTGTGTGTGTGTGTGTGTATCATATACCCATTATTCATGTGTGTACTTGACTTCTCCATTAAGTTACACACAAGATGGTAGTGGATATAAATTTCTAAATCTCTACCACTTACTACTTGTGCAAGCTATTTGACCTCTCAGAACCTGTTTCTTCATTATTAAAATGAACAAGATTAATCCTTTACACTGTTATATTAAAAGATTTAAAAGAGTTAAGGGGCCAAGTGTGGTGGCTCACACCTGTAATCTCAACACTGTGAGAGGCTGAGGCAGGAGTTCGAGACCAGCCTGGACAACATGGCAAGACCCCCATCTCTACTTTTAAAGTTTTTTTTTTTTTTTTCTTTTTTGAGACAGAGTCCCGCTCTGTTGCCCAGGCTGGAGTGCAGTGGCACGATCTCGGCTCACTGCAACCTCCGCCTCCCAGGTTTAAGCGATCCTCCTGCCTCAGTCCCCCTAATAGCTGGGATTACAGGCATGTGCCACTATGCCTGGCTAATTTCTGTATTTTCAGTAGAGACGGGGTTTTGTCATGTTGGCCAGGCTGATCTTGAACTCCTGACCTCAGGTGATCCACCCGCCTCAGCCTCCCAAAGTGTTGGGATTACAGGCGTGAGCCACCGCACACAGCCTAAAATATTTTTCTTAAAAAAAGAGTTAATGAACATCAACTGATGCTTGGTATAATGCTTGGCATCTAGTGAGTTTCAACAAATGTTGGTTTAATGGCAATCTGGATAATGAATCTGATCCAGCGATTGCTTATAGAATGGAAAAAAGAAAGATGCATTTCCCTCAATAAATCCAGTTTCATAAGGCAATCTTAATACAGCTCAAACCTGCTACCCACCTCTCTTCTAATAAAGATCTCCACAGTTCTGGCCCGGCACAGTGGCTCACGCCTGTAATCCCAGCCAAGGCGGGTGGATCATGAGGTCAAGAAATCGAGACCATCCTGGCCAATATAGTGAAACCCCGTCTCTACTAAAAATACAAAAAGTTAGCTGGGTGTGGTGGCATGTGCCTGTAGTCCCAGCTATTCGGGAGGCTGAGGCGGGAGAATGGCTTGAAACCGGAAGGCATGGGTTGAAGTGAGCCGAGATCGCGCCACTGCACTCCAGCCTGGGCAACAAGAGCGAAACCCATTTCAAAAAAAAAAAAAAAAAACTCCACAGAAGATGGAAGTTCCTATGCACTTTACTTCAGAAATGCTATCATATATTCATATTCATGCTCTCCCAGTATGAGACTAAAGATACCATAACTCACATTGCTTCATTGCACTTAAACAACATGTTAGCTTACCCCTGAAGAGTTCTAGGGGGTAAAATGGTCTGCCAAAGTTAAACAACACTCTGAAATTGGTGGTCTACCTGGAAGTGTAATGGAAGTGTAAGCTGGTTGTCTGCTGTTTACTCATTCTTTAATTATAATTTGCTGGATCATCAATTCAATTTCTCTACCAAAAATTCCAATCAAATGTCAATTACATCTACGACAGCATTTTTCCATTTATACACTTCCAACCCACTGCTCAATTTAAGAGGGGAAAAAATAACCACTTCAAAATTTATTATAGTGAAGTCTATTCAAGGAAATTGCAGAAAAGTGAGAACTCGCCAAAAAAATATTTATTATCTCAGCATCTGCATTCCACACTCAACTGTACACTGACATATAAGTTGTACAAGACAGAAGTCAGAAGCCTGGGAAGGGTTCTGGAAGATGGACATAGCTTTAAATCTGACATCATCACTTTCTAGCTGTGTAACCTAAGCATTTTATTTCTTGGTCCTGATACCCTTCATCTGTAAATCAGCGACTGTAACAGTATGAACCTCATAGGGTTGTTGTATTAAATAAGGTTATGTACACTAAGTTTACAAAGTACTTACATCTGAAATAGTAAGTGGGATTCCACCTAGCAGCGCTGAGCACTAAGGTTCTTCATAAATATAGCTGAATAAATGAATATTTACACATTTTATATAAGGAAATAAGTGTATCAATAACGTTAGGTCTATCCTAAGTCAAATTAATAGCAGAAATACTATTTGGGGGCATTTTACAGTCCACAAGGCCCTTCTGACATCCATATGTCCATTTGATCTCCAGAACATCCTCAGGAAGTAGATTTTTTTTTTTTTTTTTTTTTTTGAGACGGAGTTTCACTCTTGCTGCTGCCCAGGCTGGAGTGCAGTGGTGCGATCTCGGCTCACTGCAACCTCCGCCTTCCGGGTTCAAGCGAGTCTCCTGCTTCAGCCTCCCGAGTACCTGGGACTACAGGCGTGCACCACCACGCTCGGCTAATCTTTGTATGTTTAGTAGAGACAGGGTTTCACCATATTGGCCAGGCTGGTCTCGAACTCCTGACCTCGTGATTCGCCCGCCTTGGCCTCCCAAAGTGCAGAAATTACAGGCGTGAGCCACCGCGGCCGGCTTGGGGGTAGATATTTTTAAGACAGTCTCTTCAGAGATAAGAAACTGGTAACAAAGTGCCAAGGTTACCCACCCTAGTGGTATCCTCCAACCATTCTCCAGCTCAAGGGTAAGTGATTAGTGGCAAACGTTCTTAATACGACGTCCTGTATTAACATAACATTCCTGCAAGTTACCACCCTCCTCAAGCATAGTGAAGCACAGGAATCCAGGAATAAGCCAAAAGTAATAAATCCCGTCAGAAGCCACTGATGACACTTAGCACCTTGCATTGTTTTCTCACTTGGTGTCCTCCCACACCTCTAGGGCGGGGACCAGGTCTGTGTGTAGGTGCCCCCTTCCCGACCGGAACCCCCAACACGAAACCTGGTATCCAAGAGGCCTCAGTTTGTGGGAATGTTTGTGGAAATGGCATGGGATGTTGGCAGGAGGTTTTCCTGTCAGAGACCCGAACTGACGCCAACTCCGCGGTAGGGATTAAGCGTCTCCGGCAGATACAGACTCGTTGGGCGGAGAGGGTCCGACCGATAACCGGGCTGGGAAGGATGGCTGAGGACTGACGCCGCTAAGGGAAACCAGGGAAGCTGACACGCTGAGGGCACAGAAGCACAAACGAGGCGGGTCTGGCCGCAGCGATGGCTGGAAGGATAGGGACCAACAGAGGCTTGGGGGCCGGGGGAATCAGGGCAGTTGGAGTCTGGGGGGAGGGGGTCGGCCTGCTGGTCTAAGAAGAATCTGAGCCCAATCTGAGGAAAGTTTTGAACTCCTCTAGGGGCCCACTCCCCATCCCGCGGAGGCATTTGCTGCACCGAGTACTCGCTGCTACCTGAAACTGCAGCAGCTTCTCTGTCTGCTCCTGGGTTAGATCTCGCTCCTCAGGCGCCGCCATTTTGCCGCCGCCTCTACGCTCCTGACCCGTCCGCACCGTCACCCGCCGGAACTGACCTCAGCCACAACCACATCCGGTCTGAACGACCGCCGGCGCGCAGCTGCGTCTGCGCGCGCTGGCCCACTAACTCCTACCCCACCCCTGGTCGCCGCCAGAGGGCGCCACGCTCGGGCCTATCCCGAACACCTCCGGAAACTGCCGAGGGACTGTCGGTACAAGTCGCCCTTACCCTTTAGGCGACGAAACGATCTGCTCGAGACCTGAGATTCCAGTGGAGTCTTGCAGAGCCGAGAGGGCCCGAATGTGCCTCGAGAAACTCCGGAGCGCCCGAATGGCATTCGGCTGATTTCGGCTGCTCTCTAACCTTTTTCCGGCAACCTGTTATTCTTGGAGGTTTCTCAGGAGATGTGGCCGTTCCGAAATACCAGCCTTTTGGTCTTTGGCCCCTGACCTAAAGTTTCCAAAAGCTCCTGACCATCTCTCGGGAGGTGCCGAAGGATACTGGCGCGGCATTTCCAACGCCGCCTTCGAAGCGGAAGCTGTGGGCAGGCTTCGACCACCGTCCCATTGCCGCTTCGCGGTCGCTTGCTAGGAAGGGCTGGACTGGGCTCCCCGGATCCTCGACGATTCATGGCGCCCCCAGCCGTCGGCAGAGCTTTCCGTCCACCGCCGTGGTTGCAGCGCTGGAGCCCCGGCCCGGCGTCTGCTTTTCCGTGCCTAGAGTCTTGTCTCTCCGCACTAGCGCTGCACTGGCCCCTTGTCCCTGTGACAGGCGAAGAAAGATCCCTGGACCGCCATTAGGAGACGCGGGTTCTAGCTGCCACCTTGCCAAGTGCTGGACATCCTTGGGCAAACCACTTGGGCTCCATTTTGCCATTTGTTGAATGAGATTCACCAAGAGCCCCTGACGTGCTGCCGCTGCCCCTTCTCTTCGAGGCAGTTTCCTGCCCTTCCCTTCTGCTGCTTACACTGCCCTATCACCATCCCTCAATCTCTATCTTCCTCTGCACGTTCTTTGCCCCTTCTCGTCCGCCACCTCTCTTTAGATTTCCTGTTCTCATTTCCACCTCTGCCTCCGAACGCCTCCTCTGCCCACCTTCCAGAGAGGCCTGGGTCTTGGTACACGCTTTTCCACGGACGACCTGTGTGATTCCCAGCAAGGCTCTCAGCCGCCTGCGCCCCACTCTCATCCCCTTGCGAGGCTGATCTGGTGAGACAGAAAAGGCTTTCAGCGCTGGTTCTGTGAAGAGTACATGAAATTTCTTTTGCTGTGCAGAAGCTCTTTAGTTTAATGAGATCCCATTTGTCAATTTTGGCTTTTGCTGCCATTGCTTTTGGTGTTTTAGACATGAAGTCTTTGCCCATGCCTATGTCCTGAATGGTACTACCTAGGTTTTCTTCTAGGGTTTTTATGGTATTAGGTCTAACATTTAAGTCTCTAATCCATCTTGAATTAATTTTCGTATAAGGAGTAAGGAAAGGATCCAGTTTCAGCTTTCTACTTATGGCTAGCCAATTTTCCCAGCACCATTTATTAAATAGGGAATCCTTTCCCCCTTTCTTGTTTCTCTCAGGTTTGTCAAAGATCAGATGGCTGTAGATGTGTGGTATTATTTCTGAGGACTCTGTTCTGTTCCATTGGTCTATATCTCTGTTTTGGTACCAGTACCATGCTGTTTTGGTTACTGTAGCCTTGTAGTATAGTTTGAAGTCAGGTAGCGTGATGCCTCCAGCTTTGTTCTTTTGACTTAGGATTGTCTTGGAGATGCGGGCTCTTTTTTGGTTCCAGAGTGTACAGGCAACCTACAGAATGGGAGAAAATTTTTGCAATCTACTCATCTGACAAAGGGCTAATATCCAGAACCTACAAAGAACTGAAACAAATTTACAAGAAAAAAACAACCCCATCAAAAAGTGGGCAAAGGATATGAACAGACATTTCTCAAAAGAAGACATTCATACAGCCAACAGACACATGAAAAAATGCTCATCATCACTGGCCATCAGAGAAATGCAAATCAAAACCACAATGAGATACCATCTCACACCAGTTAGAATGGCGATCATTAAAAAGTCAGGAAACAACAGGTGCTAGAGAGGATGTGGAGAAATAGGAACACTTTTACACTGTTGGTGGGATTGTAAACTAGTTCAACCATTATGGAAAACAGTATGGCGATTCCTCAAGGATCTAGAACTAGATGTACCATATGACCCAGACATCCCATTACTGGGTATATACCCAAAGGATTATAAATCATGCTGCTATAAAGACACATGCACACGTATGTTTATTGCGGCACTATTCACAATAGCAAAGACTTGGAATCAACCCAAATGTCCATCAGTGACAGACTGGATTAAGAAAATGTGGCACATATATACCATGGAATACTATGCAGCCATAAAAAAGGATGAGTTTGTGTCCTTTGTAGGGACATGGATGCAGCTGGAAACCATCACTCCTAGCAAACTATCACAAGAACAGAAAACCAAACACCGCATGTTCTCACTCATAGGTGGGAACTGAACAATGAGATCACTTGGACTCAGGAAGGGGAACATCACACACCCACACACCGGGGCCTATCATGGGGAGGGGGGAGTGGGGAGGGATTGCATTGGGAGTTATACCTGATGTAAATGACGAGTTGATGGGTGCAGCACAGCAACATGACACAAGTATACATATGTAACAAACCTGCACGTTATGCACATGTACCCTAGAACTTAAAAGTATAATAATAAAAAAATTAATTAATTTAAAAAAAAAAGAGTACATGAAATTTTGGCTACTTCTTTCCGGACTTTATCAGGTCTGCACAAACCACAACGTCCTGGAAAAACATCACATTGTACGCCCTAAAACACAACCCCCAAAAAGTGCTAATTTGAAAAACAAAACAAAACAAAAACCCTGCAAATTTGGATCTGCATATGAAATCTCTCCATTTAAAAATGGTGTCGGCGGGTCTGTGTGGCTCACACCTGTAATCCAAGCTCTTTGGGTGGCCGAGGCGGGCGGATCACCTGAGGTCAGGAGTTCTAAACTGGCCTGGTCGACGTGGCGAAACCCCGTCTCTACTAAAAATACAAAAATTAGCCAGGGGTGGTGGCGCGTGCCTGTAGTCCCAGGTACTCAGGAGCCTGAGGCAGGAGAATCGCTTGAATCTGGGAGGCGGAGGTTGCAGTGAGCCGAGATTGCCCCACTGCACTTCAGCCTGGGCGATAGAGTGAGACTCCCTCTCAAAAATAAGTAAATAAATAAATAAATAAAATGTCAATTAATTAAAAACCCCCAAAGGCAAAATTGGAAGCAGACAGCTGCTACTCTAGAGAATTTATTACAGCAACTCAAAGCTCAAAGGAGACTTAGGGTTGTTCAACCTCACCAAAAACACTGGGTTCAGGTAAACTGAATTAGATGTGGCAAAGTCAGGTGTCTTCAGGAATTGTGTAATTCTCACTCAAGATATATACTTGCCAGCAGGCACGGTGGTGCCACCGCGCACGGCTAATTCATGCCTGTAATCCTAGCACTCTGGGAGGCCAAGGTGGGAGGATTGCTTGAGCCCAGGAGTTGGGGACCAGCCTGGGCAATATAGTGAGACTGTCTCTACGAAATTTTTTTTTTTTTTAATTAGCCAAGTGTGTGCGGGGCGCGGTGGCTCACACCTGTAATCCCAGCACTTTGGGAGGCTGAGGCAGGCGGATCACAAGGTCAGGAGATTGAGACCATCCTGGCTAACACGGTGAAACCCTGTCTGTACTAAAAATAAAAAAAAAAATTAGCCAGGCGTGGTGGCAGGGGCCTGTAGTCCCAGCTACTCGGGAGGCTGAGGCAGGAGAATTGCTTGAACCTGGGAGGCAGAGGTTGCAGTGAGCTGAGATCATGCCAATGCACTCCAGCCTGGGCGACAGAGCGAGACTCTGTCTCAAAAAAAAAAAAAAAAAAAAAAATTTAGCTGAGTGTGTTAGCACGCATCTATAGTTCTAGCTAGTTAGGACACCGAGGCAGGGATGATCACTTAAACCCAGGAGGCAGAGGTTGCAGTGAGCCATAGTCACCACCGCACTCCAGCCTGGGTAACAGAGCAAGACCAAGACCGTGTCTCAAAAAAACAAACAAAAACAAAACATAACAAAACACAGATGGTTTCTGCCTTTTAGCTGTAGAGGATGGCTTCCATGTATTGCCAAAACTGCCCATTTTTTTTAAGAGCGCATACATTCGCATCACAAAAAAATACATGTGAGG
Source organism: Macaca nemestrina (assembly GCF_043159975.1). Lineage (NCBI taxonomy): Eukaryota > Metazoa > Chordata > Mammalia > Primates > Cercopithecidae > Macaca > Macaca nemestrina. The sequence goes on from NC_092130.1 coordinate 3,923,683, forward strand.
TGATGCATGTTAATCAGCTTGATTTAGCCATTCCACAAAGTACATATATTTCAAAACATCATGTCATATATGATAAATTTTATTTGAAAAACATCACATTGTACACCTTAAAAAGTAAAATATGCTAATTTGAAAAGAAAAATTCTACACATTTGGATTTCCATGTGAAATCTCCCCATTTAAAAATGGTGTTGGCCAGGCGTGGTGGCTCACATGCCTGTCATCCCAGCACTTTGGAAGTCCGAGGCGGGTGGATCACCTGAGGTCAGGAGTTCAAGACCAGCCTGGCCAACATGGTAAAACCCGATCTTCACAAAAAATACAAAAATTAGCCGGGTGTGGTGGCCTGCGCCTGTAATCCCAGCTACTTGGGAGGCTGAGGCAGGAGAATCACTGGAACCCAGGAGGCGGAGGTTGCGGTGAGCCAAGATCACACCATTGTACTCCAGCCTGGGAGACAGGAGTGAAACTCTGTCACAAAAAGAAAAAAAGAAAAGAAAAAAAAAGATGTCAACTAATTCAATTTTAAGGAAAATTACTCTGCAAGTCAATCAGAATTGAAAGAAGCCTCACAGCCTCTATTTGTCATGGGAGAAACAGACCTGGGAAGAAACTCAAACTTTTTTTGATAAGTTCAAGATGAAGAGTGTGAAAAGTGTTACCAGTTATTGGCTTGCCTTTTCTTTTTTTCTTTTCTTTTCTTTTTTATTTATATTTTATTTTTGAGACGGAGTCTCACTCTTGTAGCCCAGGCTGGAGTGCGGTGGCGCGATCTTGGCTCACTGCAAGCTCTGCTTCCTGGGTTCACACCATTCTCCTGCCTCAGCCTCCCGAGAAGCTGGGACTACAGGCGCCCGCCACCACGCATGGCTAATTTTTTTGTATTTTTAGTAGAGACGGGGTTTCACCGTGTTGGCCAGGATGGTCTTGATCTCCTGACCTCCTGATCTGCCTACCTCGGCCTCCCAAAGTGCTGGAATTCCAGGCGTGAGACACCACACACGGCCCACTTTTTTTTTTTTTTTTGAGACAGAGTCTTGCTCTGTCACCCAGGCTGGAGTACAGTGGCACTATCTCGGCCCACTGCAACCTCCACTTTCCAGGTTCAAGCGATTCTCCTACCTCGGCCTCCCAAGTAGCTGGGATTAAAGGCACATGCCACCACACCTGGCTAATTTTTGTATTTTTAAGTAGAGATGGGGGTTTCTCCAGGTTGGCCAGGCTGGTCTTGAACTCCTGACCTCAGGTGATCCACCCTCCTTGGCCTCCCAAAGTGCTGGAATTACAGGTGTGAGCCACTGTGCCTGGCCTTCTTTTCTTTCTTTTCTTTTCTCGTTTATTTTCTTTTCTCTTTTCTTTCTTTTCTCTTTTATTTTCTTTTCTCTTTTCTTTCTTTTCTTTTCCCTTCTCTCTCTTTTTTTTCTTTCTTTCTTTCTCTTTTTTTTGAGACAGGGCCTCCCTCTGTTGCTCAGGCCAGAGTACAGTGGCATGATCATGGCTCACCGCAGCCTCAACCTCCAGGGTGCAAGCGATCCTCTCACCTCAGCCTCCCAAGTAGCTGAGACTACAGGCACACACCACCACACCAGGCTAATTCTTTTATTTTATTTTACTTTATGTTCCAGGATACATGTGCAGAACGTGCAGGTTTGTTACATAGGTATATATGTGCCATGGTGGTTTGCTGCACCTGTCCACCCATCCTCTAGGTTTAAGCCCTACACACATTAGGTGTTTGTCCTAATGCGCTCCCTCCCCTTCCCTGCACCTCCGGACAAGCCCCGTGTGTGTTGTTCCCCTCCCTGTGTCCATGCGTTCTCATTGTTTAACCCCCACTTACGAGGAAGGACATGAGGTGTTTGCTTTTCTGTTTCTGCATTAGTTTGCTGAGGATGATGGCTTCCAGCTTCATCCATGTCCCTGCAAAGGACATGATCACATTCTTTTTTATAGTGCATAGTATTCCATGGTGTATATGTACCACATTTTCTTTATCCATTTGATCATTGATGGGCATCCATGTCTTTGCTAATATAAATAGTGCTGCAATGAACATACGTGTGCATATGTCTTTATAGCAGAATGATTTATATTCCTTTGGGTATACACCCAGTAATGGGATTGCTCACAGCAGGTTCATTCTTGTATTTTTTTGTAGAGATGGGGTTTCACCATGTTGCCCAGGCTGGTCTCACACTCCAGAACTCAAGCTATCTTCATGCCTCATCCTTTGGAGTAGCTTGGTCTAACAGGCCTGCACCACCAAACCCAGTTTCTATTTTAATCCAAAGTGGATTTAAAAATTCCACGCAGGGCAAGAGGATTGCTTAAGCCCAGAAGACCAGCTTTGGCAACACAGTGAGACCTCTGTGTATATAGAAAATAATAAGTAAAGTAAATCAGATTCTATCATGCTCCTGCTTAAAACATTCTATTGGCTTCCCGTTGTCCTTAAAATAGAATCCAAGCTCTTTACTGTGGCCTAAAATGCCCTATAGCTGGCTCCTATGGCTTCTCTGACCTCATTGGTGCCAAGTCACTTCTCTCAAACTTTCACCTCATTATTCCTATTTAGACATCAGGGACTTTGCATCTGCAAGACCCTGTCTCCTTGAGTCCTCACATGATTGGCCCCTTTTGACATTCAGATCTCAGCATAAGATAATGCAGTCTCATCTGTAATCTCATCGCTTTGGGAGGCCGAGGCGGGTGGATCACGAGGTAAGGAGTTTGAGACCAGCCTGGCCAACATGGTGAAACCCCGACTCTACTGAATACAAAAATTAGCCGGGCATGGTGGCACGTGCCTGTTATTGCAGCTATTCAGGAGGCTGAGGCAGGAGAATCCCTTGAACCTGGGAGGCGGAGGTTGCAGTGAGCCGAGATCGGGCCACTGTACTCCTGCCTGGGTGACAAGAGTGAAACTCTGTCTCAAAAATAAATAAATAAATAAATAAATAATAAAAATGCATCTCACAGAAGACCTAAACATGTTGCATTTTCCTCAAAGCATTTATTACTACATGGCATTATCTTATTTACCTGTTTATTGTTTACCTCCTCACTCTGTATTCTAGAAGGGTTACAGAAACCAGGCTTGCTTTGGCCACCGCTGAATCCCCAGTGCCTAGAACTGGGCTGCACGTGGAGTACAAGGTCTATAAATATTTGGCCCAGGCTAGCTCCTTAGAGAAAGGGCCTAGGAATACAGGTGGACTTACAAGAGTAACACTAAGGGAATTCAATTGGGAGATAAAGCCACTGCCTGTGGGATGCAGAGAGATGGGATTGAATTAGAGCATCTCAAATCAGAAGAGAAAAGAAGAACCACTTCAATTTCAGGTGTTGGGCTAAGAAATGCTGATAACAGGTGACTTTAAAGCAGAAATATTTTATTGCTCTTGGTTTTGTTTCTTGTTTTTTTTTTGAGACTGAGTCTTGCTGTGTCGCCCAGGCTGGAGTGCAGTGGCGCGATCTTGGCTTACTGCAAGCTCCACCTCCCGAGTTCACGCCATTCTCCTGCCTCAGCCTCCTGAGTAGCTGGGACTACAGGTGCCCACCACCAAGCCCGGCTTTTTGTATTTTTAGTAGAGACGGGGTTTCACCACATTAGCCAGGATGGTCTTGAACTCCTGACCTTGTGATCCGCCTGCCTCAGCTTCCCAAAGTGCTGGGATTACAGGCGTGAGCCACTGCACCCGGCCTACTGCTCTTTTAAAAAAATCTCTGAGCCAGGTGCGGTGGCTCACGCCTGTAATCCCAGCACTTTGGGAGGCTGAGGTGGGCAGATCATGAGGTCAGAAGATCGAGACCATCCTGGCTAACACGGTGAAACCCCGTCTCTACTAAAAATACAAAAAATTAGCTGGGCGTGGTGGCATGCACCTTTAGTCCCAGCTACTAGGGAGGTTGAGATAGGAGAATCATTTGAACTGGGAGGCGGAGCTTGCAGTGAGCCAAGATCGCGCCACTGCACTCCAGCCTGGGCGACAGAGTGAGACTCTGTCTCAAAAAAAAAAAAAAAAAAAAAAAAAAGCCGGGCACGGTGGCTCAAGCCTGTAATCCCAGCACTTTGGGAGGCTGAGACGGGCGGATCACAAGGTCAGGAGATCGAGACCATCCTGGCTAACCCGGTGAAACCCCGTCTCTACTAAAAAATACAAAAAACTAGCCGGGCGAGGTGGCGGGTGCCTGTGGTCCCAGCTACTCCGGAGGCTGAGGCAGGAGAATGGCGTAAACCCGGGAGGCGGAGCTTGCAGTGAGCTGAGATGCGGCCACTGCACTCCAGCCTGGGCGACAGAGCGAGACTCCGTCTGAAAAAAAAAAAAAAAAAAATTGCATGATTTGTGAACTGTGAAAAAGTTTAACACCTGAGCTGGCAGAATGGGAAAGGGAGGAAAAGCAACAGACCTGCCTACAGATGGTTTAAATAACCCATTTGCATTTAAATCGTTCCTACAATCTTAGCCTCTGCCTGGTTGTGGGGGGGCATGTTTCCCAGGAGGCATAGTGTAGTTTCCATTGAACTGCTTGCTGCAATGACTACCTGGACACTTTGGACACCTCGTGCCGTAAACCTGGGAGTGGAGGAGTTGTCAGAGCAGCAGGGTAATCCCCCTGTTTACAATGAGGGGCCAGGGTTGCTGTTATACACCACAGAGTCAGGAGTGTGTCTGGAGCTCAGGGGACTTACCAGGACATCTTTTGTCACTTCCACACCTAGTGATAACAGAAAACAAGCAATTGCAACAACCACAGCCCGACAAGGGAAGGTAATTAAAGGCTAAGACCCTTCTGAAATAAAAGTCTGGATTGCCCAGGCCGGGAAAGCATTTAGGCCAACCAAAGTACTAGCCAAGGGTGAGGGAAATGCGGAATTATGGAGGAAGGAGATGATGATTATCACTTACAGCTTTGTGACCAGTTGCAGCTGCAGAGAGCTTAGTTTTTTTCACCAGCTAGCTCACCTTAAGTCTTTTAGAGATTGTTGCTGGCTACTACATCAAAAGGGATTTATATGAATGTTTGGACTCCTACCGTCCCTCTTGGAAGGAACGAGGGCATTTTGTTCCTACAGTCATGGAGAACTATGGGACTGGATATAACGGGAGGGAGTGAGCAGTGCAAGGAAGGGATTGCATCCAACATCTCTTACATTTCACCTGAGATCTTTGCAGTCTTACCTATCTCCAAGGCCCTTGGTCAATTGTTGCACCCCCAGCCACTTCTGTGCTGACCAGTTCTACTTGGATGGATTCTGTCTGGCCACCCCCATGGTGACCAGCTTGCACAGACCCAATGCAACAGCATGTCACTGGCACGTGTACTACACGCTTTGGACTCCTGCCCTAGAGCTTTTCTATTGCTACTGGAGCAGGAGACACCATGGACCAGCATAGTGCTTACCTATGTGTGACCCAGAAGTGCAGTGGAAGTAATGTCCCGCGGAGCAGATTTTTGGCCAATAAGAGATGGGAGTGTGAACCCTGAAAGAGCTGGTCCTTCAAGATGGATCCTGAGTGGCTAAGGTGGCCTGAAATCAGAACACAGCCAAGCAACCATTCGCTGTCTCTAGGTCACCCACGTATCCTGCATTCCCAGAAACCCACATGCTCATGTAACGTTGGGACTTTCATACCTGTCTGTTCTTGTTCATCCTGCCTGAAATCACTGCTGCTGGAAAATCCCATTTCACTTCCTGAACTGCTATTGTTTGAATATGGTTTGTTTGGCTCCACCAAGTCTCATGCTGAAGTTTGATCCCCTATGTTGGAGGTGGGGCCGTGTGGGAGGTGCTTGGGCGATGGGGGTGGATCCCTTGTTAATAGCTTGGTGCTGTTCTTGTGGGAGGGAGGGAGGTCTCACTCTTAGCTCTCAGGATAACTGATTGTTGAAAAGAGCATGGCACCTCCTCCCCTCTCTCTCGCCTCTTCTCTCTCCATGTTATCTGCACAAGCCTGTTCCCCTTCACCTTTTGTCATGAGTGGAAAACTTCCTGAGGCCCTCATCAGAGACAGATGCTGGTGCCATGCTTCTTGTACAGCTGCAGAACTGTGAGCCTAATAACCCTCTGTTCTTTATAAATTATTCAGTCTTAGGCATTCCTTTAGAGCAACACAAACAGGCAAAGACATGGACCTAATCAATAGACTATGACCTGTATGGACGAATCAGAACTCAACAAACATCAGTCAATCAGAACTAGACAAGATTGTATCCCTCATTTGCATAAGTAGACCATAGTGAGAACCTGGGCGGAGCTTTCTTTGTAAAAGACAACTCCTCTCTTTTTTCTCTTGGAAGGTACCTTTGTTTTCACTGAAGGATGCATCTCTCTGGTTTGCAAACTGTTCATTAGAATGAAGTCTCTCTTTTTTAAAAAAGACAATCCTTGGCCGGGCATGGTGGCTCACGCCTGTAAACCCAGCACTTTGGCAGGCCGAGGTGGCTGGATCATCTGAGGTCAGGAGTTTGAGACCAGTCTGGCCAACATGATGAAACTCCATCTCTAATAAAAACACAAAAATTAGCTGGATGTGGTGGTGGGCGCCTGTAATCCCAGCTACCTGGGAGGTTGAGGCAGGAGAATCGCTTGAACACAGGAGGCGGAGGTTGCAGTGAGTTGAGATCACACCACTGCACACCACAGCCTGGGCAACAGAAAGAGACACTGTCTCAAAAAAAAAAAAAAGACAATCTTTGTGAGTGGAATTTATATATTTATTTATTTATTTTAGATAGGCTCTCAGCTGGGCGTGGTGGCTCACACCTATAATCCCAGCACGTTGGGAGGCTGAGGAGGGTGGATTCCTTGAGGCTAGGAGTTCAAGACCAGCCTGGGCAACATGGTAAAACCCCCTCTCTACAAAAAATACAAAAATTAGCTGGGCGCAGTGGCACGTGCCTATAGTCCTGAGGCAGGAAAATAGGGTTTGGAGGCAAGGAACATAAGGCCAATTCATACTTCAGCTATAACAGGAAATATCCTCTCCATAAAACGTATGTGTAAATAACTTGTAACTTTACTTCATTCTCTCCATTTATGTAGGGTGTGCCTGAAGTAACCAATGGAATCCTCTAGGGGATATTTAAACTCCCAAAAATTCTGTAACGGGGCCCTTGAGCCTCTATGCTCGGGCCTGCTCCCACACTGTGGAGTGTACTTTCATTTGCAATAAATCCCTTCATTCTTTCCTTCTTTGTGTATTTTGTTCAATTCTTTGTTCAAGATGCCAAAAACCTGGAAATCCTCCACCATTAACAGTCGCAGCTACTCAGGAGGCCAAGGCAGGAGGATTTGCTTGAGCCCCAGAGGTCAAGGCTGCAGTGAATCGTGATTGTGCTACTGCACTCCAGCGTGAGTGACAGGAATAAAACCCTGCCTCAAAAAAAAAAAAAAAAAGAAAAGAAAAGAAAAGAGAGAGAGAGAGGGAGGGTCTCATTCTGTCTCTTGTAATCATGCCCAGCTAACTTAAGTATTTTGGTATTTTAGTATTTTGGTAAGGACGGGGTTTCACCATGTTGGCCAAGCTGGTCTTGAACTCTTGACCTCAGGTGATCTGCCTACCTCGGCCTCTCAAAGTGCTGGGGTTACAGGCATGAGGCACCACGTCTGGCCTATATATTCCTTATAGGTTATATCCTGAGAACAAAAAGAAAAGCAAAGAAATCTGAAATGGTTTTAAATAATCCTAGTGTCAGTAATAATATTGATATTGCTACTTTATTTATTTTTGTTTTGCTTTGTTTTTTGTTTCTTTTTTGAGACAGGGTCTTGCTCTGTTGCCTAGGCTGGAGTACAATGGTGTGATCTTGGCTCACTGCAACCTCCACCTCCCGGGTTCAAGTGATTCTCCCACCTCAGCCTCCCAGGTAGTTAGGACTACAGGCGCACGCCAGAATGCCCAGCTAGTTTTTAGTACAGACAGCGTTTCACCATGTTGGCCAGGCTGGTCTCAAACTCCTGACCTCAAGTGATCTGCCTGCCTCAGCCTCCCAGAGTGCTGGGATTTACAGGCATGAGCCACTGCACCCAGCCTGATATTGCTACACACACACACACACATACTTATATATGTACTCCCAGTGGGTCCTGAAACCACGAATAGTACCAAATCTGAATGCTGCCAGTTGAAACCTGTTTCTGTTCATCTCTCCCACCCACAAATGTAATGCCTTTTCCATCTGAACTAAGCACTTATCACATACTGCGGTGTAACTTTTGCAGTTTGGGGTGTGACAGCAAAACTGGCACAAATTTCTTTTTCCTTCTTTACAATTTCATGGATAGATCTGTTTCTATCACAGATCTTAGCAACCTCAGCATACATTTTTTTCTTTCCTTATTAAATCAAGAACGTTCACCTTTACACTCAAAGAAAGGAATTTATGGCTTCTCTTTGGCGTATCTGAGCTACCAGCATCACTAGTCTCGGGCTTTGGGACTGATATTAAGTAAAATAAGGGGAACCTGAGCAAAAGCACTGCAGAACGGTAACAATTGATCTGATAACTGCAAAGTGACTGATGGGTGGGGAGTGTATACAGCATGGAGACGCTGGACAAAGGGGCGATTCACATCCCAGGCAGGATGCAATGGGAGGATGCAAGATTTCATCACGCCCCTCAATTCAAAACTTATGAATTGTTTATTTCTGGAATTTTCCATGTAATATTTTCAGACTGTGGTTGACCACAAGTAACTATAATCATGGAAAGTGAAACCAAGGATTATAAGGGACTACTGTGTATATATGGAGACAGCAAAAAAGAGTGAATATGTTATGCATTAGAACCAAGATTTTCAGTGAAAGGAAAAATATATAGATCTAAAGAGATTAAGTAAAAACATTATTTTAAATTTAATTAAGAAATATCAGTAACAGTACAATGCGTTTTCTTTTTTTAAAAAAAATGTATTTCCGGCCGGGCGCGGTGGCTCAAGCCTGTAATCCCAGCACTTTGGGAGGCCCAGACGGGCGGATCACGAGGTCAGGAGATCGAGACCATCCTGGCTAACACGGTGAAACCCTGTCTCTACTAAAAAATACAGAAAACTAGCCGGGCGCGGTGGCGGGCGCCTGTAGTCCCAACTACTTGGGAGGCTGAGGCAGGAGAATGGCGTGAACCCGGGAGACGGAGCTTGCAGTGAGCTGAGATCCGGCCACTGCACTCCAGCCTGGGCGACAGAGCGAGACTCTGTCTCAAAAAAAAAAAAAAAAAAAAAAATGTATTTCCTAGTGTTTGTTTTTTTTTTTTAAGAGACGGAGTCTCGCTCTGTCACCCAGGCTGGAGTGCAGTGGCCGGATCTCAGCTCACTGCAAGCTCCACCTCCTGGGTTCACCCGCCATTCTCCTGCATCAGCCTCCTGAGTAGCTGGGACTACAGGCGCCCGCCACCATGCCTGGCTAATTTTTGTATTTTTAGTAGAGACGGGGTTTCACCGTGTTAGCTAGGATGGTCTCGATCTCCTGACCTCGTGATCCACCCGCCTCGGCCTCCCAAAGTGCTGGGATTACAGGTGTGAGCCACCGCGCCCGGCCGTATTTCCTAGTTTTCTTGACTAAAGAGATTTATAAGAAATAATTAGACCCAATGCAGTGGCTAAGCACACGTTAGCTCCAGTAGCTTTTTTGTAGAATCTACTTTTTTACATAGACAGTCATGTAGTATGCATATAAAGATAGTTTTATGGTGACTGTGCCTGTAATCTCAGCATTTTGGGAGACTGAGGTGGGAGGATCGCTTGAGGCCAGGAGTTCAAGACCAGCCTGGGCAAAGTAGAGAGACACCCCCAACCTGCCACCGCCTTGCTGTTTCTACAAAAAAAGAAAAGAAAAAAAGAGGATTGTTTAACCCTTCATTCAAATCTGGATTCCTTTTGTTTCTTTTTCCTTTTTCCCTCCCTTCCTTCCCTTCATTGTTCTTCTTATTGCACTGGTTGGAACCTCCAGTGTAATGTTGAACAAAAGTGGTAAAAGCAGACATCTTTGCCTTATTCCTACTCTTTGAGGGAAAGTGTTCAGTCTCTCACCATTAAGTTTAATGTTAGCCGAAGATTTTTTGTAGCTGTAAGATTGAGGAAGTTCCCTTCGATTTGTAGTTTGCTGAGCATTTTTATTAGGAATCTATGTTGTCAAATGCTTTTTCTGTTATTGAGATGATCATATGACTTCTCCCTTTTGTTTTTTTTTTTTGATATGAATAATTATACTGATTGATTCTTTTAAAATTGTGGTAACAAATATCTAACATAAAATTTATCATTTTAATCATTTTATAGTGTACAATCCAGTGGCATTTAGTAAAATGTTGTACAACCATCACTACTACATAGTTCCAAAATATTTTCATTAACCCAAAAGGAAACCCTGTGTGCATTAGCAGTCACTTCCCATTTCTCCCTCCCCCAGCTCCTAGCAACCACAAATCCACATTCTTTCTCTATGAATTGGTCTGTTCTGGATATTTGATATAAAAGGAATAATACAATATATGTGGCTTTTGTGTATAGCTTCTTTCATGCAGGATAATGTTTTCAAGGTTTAACTACGTTGTAGTGTGTATCAGTATCAGATTTTGTTTTTTGAGATGGAGTCTCACTCTGTTGCCCCGGCCGGAGTGCAATGGTGCCATCTTGGCTCGTTGCAACCTCTGCCTCCCAAGTTCAAGCGATTCTCCTGCCTCAGCCTCCCCAGTAGCCGGGATTACAGGCGCACACCACTGCACCTTGCTAATTTTTGTGTTTTTAGTAGAGACAGAGTTTCACTCTGTTGGCCAGGATGATCTTGAACTCCTAACCACAGGTGATCTGCCTGCCTCGGCTTCCCAAAGTGCTGGGATTACAGGCGTGAGCCACCGTTCCGGGCCTGTTTTTTTGTTTGTTTGTTTGTTTTTGAGGCAGAGTTTTGCTCTATGGCCCAGGCTGGAGTGCAGGGTGCGATTTTGGCTCACTACAGCCTGAGATTGCTCAAGCCATCCTCCTGCCTCAGCCTCCCAAGCAGCTGGGACTACAGGTGTGCACCACCATGCCTGGCTAATTTTGGTATTTTTTGTAGAGATGGGGTTTTACCATGTTGCTCAGGCTGGTCTTGAACTCTTGAGCTCAAGCAATCCTCTCACCTCAACCTCCCAAAGTGCTGGGATTACAGGCATGAGCCACTGCGCCTCACCCTTCAGTTCTTTGTTTGGCCAAATAGTGTTCCATTGTATGAATGTACTACTTTTTTTTTTTTTTTTGACAGAGCCTCACTCTGTCATCCAGGCTGTAGTGCAGTGTTGGGATCTCGGCTCACTGCAGCCTCTACCTCCCAGGTTCAAGTGATTCTTGTGCCTCAGCCTCTGGAGTAGCTGGGGTTACAGGCTCGCACCACTGCACCTGGCTGATTTTTGTATTTTTGTTAGAGACGGGTTTTCGCCATGTTGGCCAGGCTGGTCTCGAACTCCTGACCTCAGGTGATCCACCCACCTCGGCCTCCCAAAGTGCTAGGATTACAGGCATGAGCCACTGAGCCCGAATATACTACATTTTTAATCCATTTGTCAGCTGATAGGTATCTGCCTTTTGGCTATTGTGAATAGCACTGCAGTAAACATTTGTGTATAGTTTTTGGGTTGAATACTTGTTTTGATTTTTGTGGATATATACCTAGGAGTGGAATTGCTAGATCATATAGTAATTCTATTTTTAACTTTTTTTTTTTTTTTTTTTTTGAGACGGAGTCTTACTCTGTTCCCCTGGCTGGAGTGCAGTGGCGTGATCTCAGCTCACAGCAAGTTCCACCTCCCGGGATCATGCCATTCTCCTGCCTCAGCCTCCTGAGTAGCTGGGACTACAGGCGCCCACCACCGCGGCCAGCTAATTTTTTGTATTTTTAGTAGAGACGGGGTTTCTTTTTTTTTTTTTTTTTGAGGCGGAATCTCGCTCTGTCGCCCAGGCTGGAGTGCAGTGGCCGCATCTCAGCTTACTGCAAGCTCCGCCTCCCGGGTTTACGCCATTCTCCTGCCTCAGCCTCCCGAGGAGCTGGGACCACAGGCGCCCGCCACCTTGCCCGGCTAGTTCTTTGTATTTTTTAGTAGAGACGGGGTTTCACCAGGTTAGCCAGGATGGTCTCGATCTCCTGACCTCGTGATCCGCCCGTCTTGGCCTCCCAAAGTGCTGGGATTACAGGCTTGAGCCACCGCGCCCGGCCAGAGACGGGGTTTCACTGGGTTAGCCAGGATGGTCTCGATCTCCTGACCTTGTGATCTGCCCGCCTCGGCCTCCCAAAGTGCTGGGATTACAGGCATGAGTCACCGTGCCCGGCCTATTTTTAACTTTTTGAGACAACACCAAAGTGTGTTTTACAATGGTTGCACCATTTTACATTCTACCAGCAGTGTGCAAGGGTTCCAATTTTCCCTCATACTTGCCAGCCCTCATTTTCTCTTTAAAAAAATTATAGCCCGCCGGGCGCGGTGGCTCAAGCCTGTAATCCCAGCACTTTGGGAGGTCGAGACGGGCGGATCACGAGGTCAGGAGATCGAGACCATCCTGGCTAACACAATGAAACCCCGTCTCCACTAAAAATACAAAAAAATTAGCCGGGCATGGTGGCGGCGCCTGTAGTCCCAGCTACTCGGGAGGCTGAGGCAGGAGAATGGCGGGAACCCGGGAGGCGGAGCTTGCAGTGAGCCGAGATCGCGCCACTGCACTCCAGCCTGGGCGACAGAGCGAGACTCCGTCTCAAAAAAAAAAAAAAAAAAAAAAAATTATAGCCAGCCTCATGGGTGTGAAGTGGTGTTTCACTGTGATTTTCATTTGCATTTACCTAATGACCAGTAATGTGAAGCCTCTTTTCATGTGACTTCTAGCCATGTGCATATCTTCTTTGGAGAAATATCTATTCAAGCTCTCTGCTCCTTTTTTTTTTTTTTTTTTTTTTTTTTTTTTTTTTTTTAGACAGGGTCTTGCTCTGTCGCCCAGGCTGGAGTGCAGTGGCACCATCTCAGCTTACTGCAAGCTCCACCTCCCAGGTTCATGCCATTCTCCCGCCTCAGCCTCCCGAGTAGCTGGGACTACAGGCACCCGCCACCTCGCCCGGCTAATTTTGTTTTTGTATTTTTAGTAGAGACAGGGTTTCACTGTATTAGGCAGGATGGTCTCAATCTCCTGACCTTGTGATCTGCCTGCCTCAGCCTCCCAAAGTGCTGGGATTACAGGTTTAAGCCGCTGTGCCCGGCCGCTCCCTGCTCATATTTTTAATTGAATTGTTTGTCTTTTTGCTGTTGAGTTATGAAAGTTTTTTTTTAATGTATATTCTGGATACCATACCCTTATCAGATATATGATAAAATGTTTTTCAAATATTTTCTCCCATTCTGTAGGTTGTCTTTTCTCCTTCCTTCCTTCCCTCCCTCTCTCCTTCCCTTCCTTCCTTCCCCTCTCTCTGTTCTCTGTCTTTCCCTCCCTTCCTTCCTTCCTCCTTCTTTCCCTCCTTCCCTCCCTCCCTCCCTCCCTCCCTTCTTTCCTGCCATCCTCTCTCTCTCTCTTTCTTTCCTCACACTGTCACCCAGGCTGGAATGCCATGGCATGATCATGGCTCACTGAAGCCTCAACATCCTGGGTTCAAACAATCTTCCCACCTCAGCCTTCTGAGTTGCTGGGACCCACCACACCCAGCTACTTTTGTTGCTGTTGTTGTAGAGACAGAGTCCCCCTATGTCTCCCAGGCTGGGCTTGAACTCCTGAGTTCAAGCAATCCTTCCGTGTATCTTCCTTCCCTCCCTCCATCCCTCCCTTCCTTCCATTTCACTCTGTCACCCAGGATGGAACACAGTGGCACAATCATGACTCACTGCAGCCTTGACCTCCCGGACTCAATGAACCCTGATACTTCAGCCTCCCCAGTAGCTGGGTCTACAGTTACATCCCATCATACTGGCTAATTTTTTATTTGTTTTGTTTTTAGAGACGAGTTCTTGCTATGTTGTCCAAGCTGGTCTCAAACTCCTGGGCTCAAGTGATCTTCCTACCTCAGTCTCCCAAATTACTGGGATTATAGGAGTGAGCCACTGTGCCTGGCCTGTTTTCTTACTATTGAGTTTGGCTCATTCTTTGTTTTCTAAAATTACTCATCAGATACATGATTTGCTTATTGGTCTCTGAGTGGCAAAGTTGTCCCTGGTTGAGAGTCACCGCTCTAGATCTTACTACCACCACTTTACAGGAAATTCAGGTTCAGAAGAGTATGTTAAATGCCACCACAGGAATGTGAACAGGATAGCCCACACTGAGATAAACTCTACAGGACAAACGATAGGGTTTCTTTAACAATAACACATTGTAAAGAAAAGAGAGAAATATGTCAATTGAAGATTTAAGAAAAGAACTTTTTTTTTTTTTTTGAGAGAGAGTCTTGCTCTCTTGCCCAGGCTGGAGTGCACTGGTATGATCTCAGCTCACTGCAACCTCCATCTCCTGGGTTCAAGCGATTTTCCTGCCTCAGCCTCCCAAGTAGCTGGGACTACAGGCATGCAACACCATGCCCAGCCAATTTTTGTGTTTTTAGTACAGACGGGGTTTCACCATGTTGGTCAGGCTGGTCTTAAACTCCTGACCTCCAGTGACCCACCCACCTTGGCCTCCCAAAGTGCTGAGATTACAGGCATAAGCCACTGCACCTGGCCAGAAAAGAACATTCTTTTTGTTGGTTTGTTTGTTTTTTGAGATGGAGTCTCGCTCTGTGGCCCAGGCTGGAGTGCAGTGGCACCATCTCGGCTCACTGCAAGCTCCGCCTCCCAGGTTCAGGCCATTCTCCTGCCTCAGACTCCCGAGTAGCTGGGACTACAGGCACCCGCCACCACCCCCAGCTAATTTTTTTGTATTTTTAGTAGAGACGGGGGTTTCACCATGTTAGCCAGGATGGTCTGGATCCTCTGACCTCATGATCCATCTGCCTCGGCCTCCCGAAGTGCTGGGATTACAGGCGTGAGCCACTGCACCCGGCCGAAAAGAACATTCTTAAAGGTAGTGAGCTTGGCCGGGTGCGGTGGCTCAAGCCTGTAATCCCAGCACTTTGGGAGGCCGAGATGGGCGGATCACGAGGTCAGGAGATCGAGACCATCCTGGCTGACACGGTGAAACCCCGTCTCTACTAAAAAATACAAAAAACTAGCTGGGCGAGGTGGCGGGCGCCTGTAGTCCCAGCTACTCGGGAGGCTGAGGCAGGAGAATGGTGTGAACCCGGGAGGCGGAGCTTGCAGGGAGCTGAGATCCGGCCATTGCACTCCAGCCTGGGCAGCAGAGCGAGACTCCGTCTCAAAAAAAAAAAACAAAAAACAAAAACAAACAAAAAAAAGGTAGTGAGCTAGAAAACTTCCTGAAATAAAATTTCACCATCTGGAGAGAATGACGCCCCACGAGACTCTAAACCAGGAGAATGCTAAGGAGCGGAAGTAGAACTGGGGCCTCCCATACCATAGAGACCTAGGATAGGAGGTTAGCAGAGACCGCGCTGTGAGGGAACACTCCAGTTCCCAGCACAGAAGAGACAGGCACCTCCTAGAAGTGAATTTAAAACTACTCGGTCTGGCCGGGCGCGGTGGCTCACGCCTGTAATCCCAGTTCTTTGAGAGGCCGAGGCGGGCGAATCACGAGGTCAGGAGATCGACACCATCCTGGCTAATACGGTGAAACCCGGGCCCTACTAAAAATACAAAAAATTAGCTGGGCAAGGTTGTGGGCGTCTGTAGCCCCAGCTGCTCGTGAGGCTGAGGCAGGAAAATGGCGTGAATCCAGGAGGCGGAGCTTGCAGTGAGCCGAGACCGCGCCACTGCACTCCAGCCTGGGCGGCAGAGCGAGGCTCCGTCTAAAAAACAAAACAAAACAAAAACCACTACTCAGCCAGGCGCGGTGGCTCATGCCTGTAATCCCAGCCCTGTGGGAGGCCGAGGCGGGTGGATTGAGCTCAGGAGTTCGAGACCTGCCTGGGCAATATGGTGAAACCTTGTCTCTACAAAAAAATTACAAAAATTAGCCAGGCACAGTGGTGCGTACCTGTGGTCCCAACTACTTGGGAGGCTGAAATGGGAGGATCCCTTGAGCCTGGGAGATAGAGGTTGCAGTGAGCTGAGATCGAGCCACTGACTCCAGCCTGGTGACAGTAATGAAACCCTGTCTCAAAACAACAACAAAAGAAGTAGAACTCAGTGTTTTTCTCAGTGTTTACCCCAGAGAAAAGGCAAAGCGCTGGAAGATCGGAAGATCCCCTGCCACAAACAGGTAAGGGTCAGCCTCTGTAAGCAGTGCAGGCCCAGGGACCGCCGTGCTACTTTAATAGGAAGTAAAGATACTGAAAGGCAGGAGAAAGCTGTTAGGCAGATGTCACAGAAGAAAACGCCAACTTTATGCTTGGTTATCTGGTGGGAAAAGAGAATCCAGGTGCAGGACATCTTTTAGTTGGATGTATCTGCAGCCTTCGTGTGGCCTCAGAGGGCCTGAATTTTCTAGGGAGATACAAGCAGATCAGGGACAGGCACAGACTTACTGCAAAAATCATGAAATCCCAGGATCTACAACTATGGTGGAGCATCCTCTGTCCATGCCTCCCAGGGACCCTGTGCCCCATCCAGCACCAGCTACGATGTACCAAGGCTCCCAGGAGCCTCAGAACATCTCCATCTTCATAGATGTGTGTTTCATAGTGAAGGGGGTTTGAAAGGAAAATAAATCTTGGGGCCTCCAGATCGCTAAGCTAAAGGGAAAAGGTCAAGCTGGGAATTGCTTGGGAAAAACCTGCTTCGCATTCTATTCAGTCACCCCTCTGCTCACTGAGATAAATGCATATCCGATTGCCTTCTTTGGAGAGGTTACTCAGAAACTCAAAAGAATGCAACCATTTGTCTCTTATCTACCTATGACCTGGAAGCCCCCTCCCCATGGAGTTGTCCCACCTTTGCTTCAAGTTGTCCCACCTTTCCGGACGGAACCAATGTTCATATGTAAATATGTTGATTGATGTCTCACATCTCCCTAAAATGTATGAAACCAAACTCTGCTCTGACCACCTTGAGCACCATGTCGTCAGGACCCCTCCTGAGGCCGTGTCACGGGCACGTGTCCTCAACCTCAGCAAAATAAACTTTATTAACTAAGACCTGTCTCAGACATTCGGGGTTCACATTTTAGTAACCATCTCCATAGAAGGATTCTGAGTGGAGATGCCCCTGACCTTTGGCATATCTCCTATCAGTGCTTGGGACCAGCATGAGCTACCTTTATGGCTCAGACCAATAGGACAATTTGCTGAGGTCGGATGCACCCCCTCCAGAGAATCCCTGATCTCCCAAAATTTGGTGGAGATCTAAAGTTTATTTTGCTGTACCACTCCCTTGTTTGTAGTTTTACTTGCTTCCAACAAGAAGATCTCCTGCTTCCACGATGATTGAAGGCAGGTAATTCTTTTACGGAGTTTGAGCTCGCTGCCAGCAGGGAAGATGAGTTTGAGTTTTTTCCTGCTTTTAGGATGGTAGAGAGCAGTCTTCAGCCTGAGACCCATCCCTACGTAAGTAGCTGAATTGGGGTTTTGTCTTGGCTAAAGTTTAACAACCAGCTGGTCTTAATTTCTCTTTACCATTAGAGTGCTTAGTGACCATATTGTTGGGTTTGTTGTTATTGTTGTATGTTCTAGTCTTTCTCCCATTAGATTTGACCAACTCTACGTGACTTCATCAAATCCGAGTGCGAATTCCAAAATATGGGTAACAAAGCCTTTCTAATTTGGCTAAAATTTCTTGCAGCTGCAAAGAGGGAAAACAGAAAACAAAAAAAACCCAAAAACCATGTGCTTGGTTTCTGTGTTTGTTTTCTGTTTAAAAAAAAATTCTTTTTTTTGGTGGCGGGGACAGGGTCTCATTCTGTCACTCAGACTGGAATGCAGTGGTGCAATCTTGGCCCAGCACAACCTCTGCCTCCCGGGTTCAAGTGATTCTCCTGCCTCAGCCTCCCAAGTAGCTGAGATTACAGGTGCGTGCCACTAAGACCCGGCTAATTTTTGTATTTGTATTTGTATTTGTATTTTTTGAGATGGAGTCTCACTCTGTCACCCAGGCTGGAGTGCAGTGGCATGATCTCGGCTCACTACAACCTCCGCCTCCCAGATTCAAGCGATTCTTCTGCCTCAACCTCCTGAGTAGCTGGAACTACAGGCGTGTGCCACCACACCCAGTTAATTTTTGTATTTTTAGTAGAGACGGGTTTTCACCATGTTGGCCAGGATGGTCTCGAACTCCTGACCTCAAATGATCCATCCACCTTGGCCTCCCAAAGTGCTGGGATTACAGGCATGAGCCACTGCACCTAACCAAAAAAAAAAATTTTTATTTACTTTTCTTGCATCCTAACCTCCTTCCCTCTTTGCCATATGCACTACCAAAAAATCTAGCGAAGGCTTCCAATGACTTCATCCTCTTTAAATAATTCAAACAAAGGCGCCGCTCACCCTTTTTGAGGTGTTCTGTTTTCTCTGTGGAGTTTTAAGAGTCATGAGCAGATTTTTCTTAGCTCTAAAGCTCTGTTTCCCTGTATTGTATGACCTGACCTCTTGGGCTTTGGGGATATCAGAGATTACCTTATCCTGTGAGAGGATTTGGCCTTGCTGTGTGTAATGGCGGATGAGAGCTACAAATAAGGGTGGCTGAGCACAGTTTACAGGAAGTAGTCTTGGCTGTTGGTTTTTATTTGCTCTCCTAGGAAGTTGTTGTTTAAGGATCCTACTTCTAGTTCAGAGATGCTCTCAAAATTAATCTAAATTTGGCTTCTCTGTGCATATTTGTGTGAGGAACTGAACTGTTGTTTTCATAGGTAAATGAGAGACTAAGTTTTCTCAGCACCTAAGAGAAAGGGCATTTGCTCCTCCCCGCCGAAAGGCACCCCTGGGTGACTGGGGGCCTCATGGGAGTGTCTGGGGGATTCACCCCCGGTGATGTGCAGTGGCCCCACGAGGAAATCCACAACAAAAATTAATTTTAAAAAAAGGCTTGTCTAAGAAACACATATAAGGGCTGACACTCAGCGTTCTGAGCCCTTTCAGAGGTCATAGACCTCTGGAGAGAGAAACAGAGGGTGGAAACGACTCAGTGGTGACACACTTTGGAGTCCTGCCCACAAGCAGTACGCATCCATCCACCACACAAAAACCCTAGGCCACAGCTCAGTGCCTCCTTTTAAGAGAAAAAAAAAAAAAAAGTGAGAAACAAATAATCTAAGAATGAGGAGAAAACTATGAGAATAATCACCTTGAAAGCACTCCATAGGTTTTATGGCATCTCTGCTTGCCAGACTTTATGTAAAATGAAAGTAATATGGTCTTTGTGCACATTTACATTAAGGAAAAAGAGCCCTAAGGTCGATCAGCAACTATAGAGTTCCTAAGTCCTCTTTTTCTCTATTTTCTTTTCTGCCTGCTTTAAGTCTGCTGTTATTTTTCTATTAAAATAAAAACCATTGTTTGGATCCAACAGGTTCTTTTTGCAAGCTGGTGAATTTGTATTTATCTCATGGCTAAAGTTCTGAAGTAAAAGCTATAGGATCTTTGTGTATGTGTGTGTGTATATATATTTAAAAGGCCTTTATAATTTCTATAATTTTATGTTAAATTGGCAATTAAATCTGTTTTAATTTCCCTCTAGCACACCATAGTTTTTTCTCCATACCTTATGATATAAATTTTGCTATTTGATTTTCATCTGAGTTGTTTCCTTTAGTATGCAACTTGAAGGCAATTTAGCTGACAATTGCCTAGGGTAGTGAAACAGGTTATAAAGAATTTGCAAGTCTAAGGAAAATAAAAGATTTTTATGAATCTATAAGATGTACTTCTTTTTTTTTGAGATGGAGCCTTGCTGTGTTACCCAGGCTGGAGTGCAGTGGTGTGACCTCGGCTCAATGCAACCTCTGCCTCCTGGGTTCAAGCAATTCTGCTGCCTCAGCCTCCCAGGTAAATGGGATTACAGGTGCTCATGCCCAGCTAATTTTTGTATTTTTAGTAGAGACTGAGTTTCACCATGTTGCCCAGGCTGTTCTTGAACTCCTGACCTCAAGTGATCTGCCTGCCTTGGCCTCCCACAGTGTTGGGATTAGAGGCGTGAGCCACTGTGCCTGGCCAGAAAACATTCTTTCCAAAAAAAAAAAAAAAAAAGTGAACAATTTTTGTCTAATTCAAAGCTTATTTAAAGATTATATGGTTATATTAAAAAGGTAAAAGAAACCAGGAAATAAGAGAGATGTAAAGTAAGTTATATAAAAAAAAAAGTTTTATTTTGTTTGTTTGGTAGGGTTTTTTTGGTAAGGAGGCTTAAAGATTTTTTTTTTTTTTTTTTTTTTTTTTTTTTTTTTTTTTTTTTTTTTGCGATGGATGGAGTTTTGCTCTTGTCACCCAGGCTGGAGTGCATTGGCGTTATCTCAGCTCACTGAAACGTCTGCCTCCCAGGTTCAAGCAATTATCCTGTTTCAGCCTCCCGAGTAGCTGGGATTACAGGTGCCTGCCACCACACCCAGCTAATTTTTGTATTTTTAGTAGAGATGGGGTTTCACCATGTTGGCCAGGCTGGTCTCGAACTCCTGACCCCAGGTGATCCTCCTGCCTTGCCCTCCCAAAGTGCTGAGATTACAGACGTAAGCCACTGTGACCAGTCATGAGAAACAATTTTATATGAGCAAGAACCTTGTATGGTAAGTTTAGTCCTAGAATAAAATGACTGGTTGTTTAAGAGAGAGGGGTGTTTGACCAGGCATAGTGGCTCACACCTGTAATCCCAGCACTTTGGGAGGCCGAGGTGGGTGGATCAGCTGAGGTCAGGAGTTCAAGACCAGCCTAGTCAACATGGTAAAACTCCATCTCTACTAGAATTATAAAAAATGAGTCAGGCATGGTGATTTGCGCTTGAAATTCTAGCTACTCAGGAGGCTGAGGCATGAGAATCACTTGAACCTGGGAGGTGGAGGTTGTAGTGAGCTGAGATTGTGCCACTGCACTCCAGCCTGAGTGACACAGTGAGACTTTGTCAAGAAAGAAAGAAAGAGAGAGAGAGAGAGAGAAAAGAAAGGAAAAGGAAGGAAGGAAGGAAGGAAGGAAGGAAGGAAGGAAGGAAGGAAGGAAGGAAGGAAGAAGAGAGGGAAAGAAAAAAGAGAAAGAAAGAAAGAAAGAAAGAAAGAAAGAAAGAAAGAAAGAAAGAAAGAAAGAAAGAAAGAAAAGAAAGAAAGAAGAGGAAGGAAGGAAGGAAAGAAGGAAGGAAGGAAGGGAGAAGGAAAGAAAGAAAGATGTTCAGGACAAACCAGAAAGTCCAAGCATGGCATGAACAGTCTTTGTAAGTCATAAGAGGATTTATTTAAAAAAAAAACTTTTATGTGATCAAGTTGTCTATTAATTAAAGGGAAATTATAATGGTCTTTCCAGAGATTGGGCTTGATGTAAATGAAAAAAATGCAGTGAATAATTGGTAAGAGCAATGAAACTTTCTTAAGTGATTGATTTACTGTTAATAAATCATAAGAGATTTAAATATTTTTGAACCCAAATTTCAACTTCTATTATAGCTTGCCATTTTCGGTTTTCTCTCCTCTTTTAAAGGGCAAGACAGTAATGCTCTTCAACTTATTTTTCAGCTCATATAAGTTTTTTTCCTTGAGTTCTATTTGTTGTGGACTGATGCGAACAATGTTTTCTTAAAGGTATAAAGGAAATGTTTTCTTCCAACATAATATTTGGCGCAGTGCTGAAGGTTTTTTCTTTTGCCCTTTGGTAACCAGCCTAACAAATTTTATGGTTTACTGAAACAATTCCTATGCCATTATTATCAAGTTTTGGTTTGCTGAAAAAAAAGTGAGATTAAAAGAATTTTTTTTGCTGGGCATGTTGGTTCATGCCTGTAATCCCAGCCCTTTGGGAGACTGAGGTGGGTGGATCACCTGAGGTCAGGAGTTTGAGACTAGCCTGACCAATATGGTAAAACCCCATCTCTACTAATATTACAAAAATTAGCCTGGTAGCAGGTGCCTGTAGTCCCAGCTACTCGGGAGGCTGAGACAGGAGAATCACTCAAACCTGGAAGGCAGAGGTTGCAGTGAGCTGAGATAGCACCACTGCACTCTAGCCTGGGTGACAGAGTGAGACTCTATCTCAGAAAAAAAAAAAGAATTTTTTTAACCTTAAGGTTATTACATTCATGTATCTTTCTAAATGGGCTTTTAAAGTCCTTGTGATACTGAGTTAAAGGGCTTTGACTACTGGGTCTAAGAAGGACACCAAGTCTTGCTAAATGTTGAACACTGACATCAATTAAAGCCTCATCTTTAGGCCGGTAGAAGATGGCAGTCAAAATAAACTGCATTCCTGAGACATGGAGCCAGAAATTAAAGCTATTTAACTCCTCAAGGCCCAGGGACTATCACAGAGGAAGTGGGCATGTGAGATTGTAAAAGCCAATTTTGAGAGATAAAATAAGTTTAGTTTCTCTATAAATTAATCATTAATGTCAAATGCATGCTGATGCAAGACCAGCATTAACAATGTTTTCTCAAAGCATTAACCAACTCATTAATAAAGGTTATAAAAGGCTTATGGAAGTTATAACTTATGGGCAAGATTAAAATTTTATAGATTACTTATAAAATTTTGAAAAACGGCCGGGCACAGTGGCTCATTCCTGTAATCCCAGCACTTTGGGAGGCTGAGACAGGTGGATCACGAGGTCAGGAGATCGAGACCATCCTGGCTAACACGGTGAAACCCCATCTCTACTAAAAAATACAAAAAACTAACCGGGTGACATGGCAGGCGCCTGTAGTCCCAGCTACTCGGGAGGCTGAGGCAGGTGAATGGCGTAAACCCGGGAGGCGGAGCTTGCAGTGAGCTGAGATCCGGCCACTGCACTCCAGCCTGGGCGACAGAGCAAGACTCCGTCTCAAAAAATAAAATAAAATAAAATAAAATATTGAAAAACAAATTTAATTGGCTTCCTGTTGTTTTCATTAGGGCTTATTGTTTACAAAATTAAGTCTCCTCTCTCAAAGAATGAAGGTTTCCTCTTTTTTAGAAAAAAATCCTTGAGTTAGCACTTTGGTCAAAAGAATGACTTATTTTACAATGACCTGTGGTATCAAGTGTTTTCAACCTTTAATATTTGACAAACTTTCTAAACTCAAATTATAAATTATGTCTTTTTCTGACCTAATTAATGCTTTAAGATATTAGATTCCCTAAAGTCCAAAAATGACACAATTTGGCTTATTTGGTATAAAAAGTATATAGAAAACACAGTCAAATATGAAATGGTGTTTGGTTTTCTTTGGGCTATATTTGTATAAATATGTTATTAGTATGTGTTCCAAAATTATGGGAAACCCCTATAATTATTGTATGACTTAGTGTATATTATCAGTAATAATTATAATTGTTACATTAAATTATTTTGTGCCACAGATGTAACAAATATCCTTGTCAATTGTGTTTGACTATGGCTGCCCTAAAACTTTTTGTCATCCACAGACAATTGTTGTCTTGTTTTGGTTCTCTTTAGAAGGTTGTTTTATAATCAGCTATAAAATCTAACAGGTGCTCTTGAATACAAGTTTCTGATACATTTGGAGATTGTGACATCAGAATAGAATAAAACTTTCAGAACTCACAGAGAAGTGAAAAGTTCATGAATATCAAGCTGAACAGCAATGAACTACATGGAATGAGCTAACAGAAGACTGATGTAATCTTTTTGACTTTTTGCTGAAAACATTGCTAATCCTTTGTTTTGTTTTTTCAGAGTCAAGGGAAGTTTTCTTTTGAGCTATTGACAGCTTTTAATAATTTAGTATACTCCTATGAACAACATTTTGAACATATTTTTTGCTCTTTACCTGATTTCTCCAGAATTTGGAAACTATCTGTGAGTATTCTTTTTTTTTTTTTTTTTTTTTTTTTGAGACGTTCTCGCTCTGCCGCCCAGGCTGGAGTGCAGTGGCCGGATCTCAGCTCACTGCAAGCTCCGCCTCCCGGGTTCACGCCATTCTCCTGCCTCAGCCTCCGGAGTAGCTGGGACTACAGGCGCCCGCCACCGCGCCCAGCTAGTTTTTTGTATTTTTTAGTAGAGACAGGGTTTCACCGTGTTAGCCAGGATGGTCTCGATCTCCTGACCTCGTGATCCGCCCATCTCGGCCTCCCACAGTGCTGGGATTACAGTATCTGTGAGTATTCTTAACTTATGGTAACACAGTTATTTACATCAGTACAATAAGAATCTGTTTTTGGCCAGGTACAGTAGCTCACAACTGTAATCTCAGCACTTTGGGAGGCCAAGGCGGGCAGATCACCTGAGGTTGGGAGTTCGTAACCAGCCTGACCAACATGAAGAAACCCCATCTGTACAAAAAATACAAAATTAGCCAGGCGTGGTGGTGCATGCCTGTAATCCTAGCTACTTGGGAGGCTGAGGCAGGAGAATCACTTGAACCCGGGAGGTGGAGGTTGCCAACAGTGAGCCAAGACCATGCCACTGTACTCCAGCCTGGGCAACAAGAGCAAAATTCTGTCTCAAAAAGAAAAAAAAGAAAAAAGAATCTGTTTTCATTTATTACAGGACAGAATTGGAGAAACTGGTTACTGACTGGAATGGTATGCTTTCCTTTAAGGAATCAAACTTGACCTATGGGGCCAATAAAAGCACCTTGGGAAAACTGGCCTCTTACCTTGTCTACACAGTCCCTGTACAGCATTCCTGACCTGTGGTAAGTAAAGAATGTCACTTTCTGACAGGCCCAGGAGCCACAAGTTTATCTTGGAACTTCAAGAAGAGAGGAATTCACCCAACTCATAGGTTATTTGATGATATAAATCCATGGCTGGGCTCAGTTTTAAAAAAGTCTTGGCCGGGCGCGGTGGCTCAAGCCTGTAATCCCAGCACTTTGGGAGGCCGAGACGGGCGGATCACAAGGTCAGGAGATCGAGACCATCCTGGCTAACACGATGAAACCCTGTCTCTACTAAAAAAATACAAAAAACTAGCCGGGCGAGGTGGCGGACGCCTGTAGTCCCAGCTACTCGGGAGGCTGAGGCAGGAGAATGGCATGAACCCGGGAGGTGGAGCTTGCAGTGAGCTGAGATCCGGCCACTGCCCTCCAGCTTGGGTGACAGAGCGAGACTCCGTCTCAAAAAAAAAAAAAAAAAAAAAAAAAGTCTTATCTGAGATTCCTTCTATGGAACAAAGTCCATTCATAGCCTTAAAAGCCTATGTAAAAAAATTATTCTTGCCGCACTGTATACAAATAATCAGGCCAAGTATAATAAAGCAAATCAGTCCTAACATGACTTTAGTAAAAATGGGAAACTAGAGAGAGAAAAATTATGTTTCAAAAACTGTAGTACACCTGTTGTTAGACTCTAATCTTGCCTAATGTTTTTCATTTTTTATTATTTTCTACAGTTTGGACTGAATTCTAATTTTTCTTGGCTACAAGTCTTAAAAATAATGTTTTTAATTTCTTTCCTCTTTTTTTTTTTTTTTTTTGAGACAGAGTCTTGCTCTGTTGCCCAGACTGGAGTGCGACGGTACGCTCTTGGCTCACTGCAACCTCCATCTCCTGGATTAAAGCAATTATCCTGCCTCAGCCTCCCAAGTAGCTAGGATTACAGGTGCCTGCCACTATGCTTGGCTAATATTTAGTATTTTTAGTAGAGACAGGGTTTCACCTTGTTGGCCAGGCTGGTCTCGAACTCCTGACCTCAGGTGATCCACCCACCTTGGCCTCCCACAGTGCTGGGATTACAAGTGTGAGCCACTGTGCCTGGCCCTGTTTTTAGACATTGGCAATGGGCAGCACAGGACTGTGATCCCTGAGAGAAGAGAAACAAAGAGAGTGAACCCTGTGATTTTCCAGGTGTAGGAAAACAGCCAGTTGCCTGGCAAGAGTAACACTATCTTGAAGGGAAACCACCATAATGACCCATGTTTGACTAGTGCATACTAAGGCGGTCCTGTGGCAAGGTCAGGAAACAGTGCCTGTAATGGAGATAACCCCTTGTAAAGAAACAGTGCCTGTAGCAGAGATAACCTCTCATAAAGATGTTTATCTAGGCTGGGTTGCAGTGGCTTAATCCCAGCACTTTGGGAGACTGAGGTGGGAGGATCTCTTGAGCCCAGGAATTTGCGATCAGCCTGGGCAACACAGTGAGACCCTGTCTCTTTAAAAAAAAAAAAAAAGAGAGAGAGAGAGCTTATTTAAATTCCCCAGTGGTCAGGAGTTTCACAAGACGTCTGAGGCTAAAATTTCACTATAAAAAGGATACTTTCTGGAGGGCAGTTGCAGAGATCCACTGCCATGTGGCTGCCTCAGACAAGGCTTCTGTTTGTCTCTATTAAATATTTCTTTTTGAGAAACTGGATTTGTCAACCTCTTTCTTCAGCCTCTCAGTTCCCTTGGCCTTTGGAGGTAGGTTATCTTAGATCTGCTAACAACAGAACACCAGCCTTTCTGCCTGAAGGAATTTCTTTTCTTTTCTTTTTTTTTTTTTTTTTTTTGAGACGGAGTTTTGCTCTTGTTGCCCAGGCTGGAGTGCAATGGTGTGATCTTGGCTCACCGCAACCTCCGCCTCCTGGGTTCCAGCGATTCTCCTGCCTCAGCCTCCCAAGTAGCTGGGATTGCAGGCATGCGCCACCACACCTGGCTAATTTTGTATTTTTAGTGGGGGTGGGGGTTTCTTCATGTTGGTCAGGCTGGTCTTGAACTCCTGACCTTGGGTTATCCACCCGCCTCAGCCTCCCAAAGTGCTGGGATTACAGGCGTGAGCCACTGTGCCCGGCCTGCCTGAAGGAATTTCTAAGCTGCTAGGAAGGGAAGGGGAACCCAGACAGACAGTCCAGTAGTCTCACAGAGGCAAGAGACAGAGATAGGAGTTGGGGGAAGTTGAAGTGGCTAGGATTTGCAGGGTAAGGTACTGAGAAGAGGGAGCTAGGCAGGGCAAGAATTCCAGAAATGTGCATAGGAATTACCTTTAAATCATCAGCCAAATAATTATCTGTGCATCCATGGAATAAAACTCCACTAGTCTTGGCAAAAATAATTTACGAGCATAGAAAGTTGATTCTTCATCTGGGCATGGTGGCTCACACCTGTAATCCTAGCACTTTGTAAGGCTGAGGTGGGCAGATCACTTGAGGCCAGGAGTTCAAGACCAACCTGGCCAACATGGTGAAACTCCATCTCTATAAATAATGATAATATTGGGCCGGGCGCGGTGGCTCAAGCCTGTAATCCCAGCACTTTGGGAGGCCGAGGCGGGCGGATCACGAGGTCAGGAGATCGAGACCATCCTGGTGAACACGGTGAAACCCCGTCTCTACTAAAAAATACAAAAAAAAACTAGCCGGGCGAGGTGGCGGGCGCCTGTAGTCCCAGCTACTCGGGAGGCCGAGGCAGGAGAATGGCGTAAACCTGGGAGGCAGAGCTTGCAGTGAGCTGAGATCCGGCCACTGCACTCCAGCCTGGGCGACAGAGCAAGACTCTGTCTCAAAAAAAAAAAAAAAAAAAAAAAAGATAATATTAATAAATTAAAAAAAAAGAAAGTTGGTTCTTTGAAAAGATCAACAAAATTGACAAACCTTTAGCTAGATGAACTAAGAAAAAAAAAATTCAAATTACTAAAAGTAGAAACAAGAATGAGGACATTGCTACTGATTCCATAGGAATAATAAGGATTATAAAAGATTACTGTGGCCGGGCACGGTGGCTCATGCCTGTAATCCCAACACTTTGGGAGGCTGAGGCCAGAGGATCACCTGAGTTCAGGAGTGCGAGATCAACCTGACCAACATGGAGAAACCCTGTCCCTACTAAAAATACAAAATTAGCCAGGTGTGGTGGCACACACTTGTAATCCCAGCTACTCAAGAGGCTGAGGCAGGAAGGAGAATCACTTGAATCTGGGAGGCGGAGGTTGTGGTGAGCCGAGATCACACCATTGCAATTACACTCCAGAGCAAAACTCTGTCTCAAAAAAAAAAAAAAAAGATTACTGTGAGAAATTGTACACCAACCTAGATGAAATGAACAAATTCCTAGAAACACAAAACCTATCAAGACTAAGCCATAAAGAAATAGAAAATCTGAGTAAACCTATAACTAGTGAGATTGGATTGGTAATCGAAAATCTCCTAAGAAAGAAAAGCCCAGGATCTAATGGCTTCACTGGTGAATTCTATAAAACATTTAAAGAAGAACTAATATCAACTCTTCTCAAACTTCTGACAGAAATTGAAGAGAACACTTCCTAACTCTTTCTATGAGGCCAGCATCATGCTGACACCAAGGCCAAATAAAGACACTACAAGTCCCAGTAATAGCATAAAGAAAAGAAGACACTAGTAGAAAGAAAAACTGTAGATCATTATCTCTTGTGAACATTGATGCAAAAATCCTCAGCAAAATACTAGCAACTGAATTCAACAGCATGATAAAAGGATTGTGTACTGTGACCAAGGGGGTTTATACCCTGAAAGCAAGAGTGGTTCACCATACAAGAATCATCAATGTAATGTATTGCATTAACCGAATTAATTAAAAAAACACGTGATCATCTCAACAGAGCAGAAAAATCATTTGGCAAAATTCAACACCCTTTCATGATTAAAACAGTCAATAAAGTAGGAACAGAAGGTAGTTATATAATGTAATAAAAGCCATACATGAAAAATCTGGCCAGGTATGGTGGCTCATACGTATAAATTCCAAACACTTTTTGGGAGGCAGTGGCAGGAGGATCACTTAAGCCCAAGAGTTTGAGACCAGGTTGGGCAACATAGTGATACCCAGCTCTATAAAAAAGAAAAGAAAAGAAATCCACAGCAAACATCATATTCCATGGTGGAAGACTGAAAGCTCATCCACTGGGATCAGGAGCAAGGAGAGAGTCAACCTAAAATAACAACAGATACAGTGGCTCTAAGAAAAAATGATATTACTTGGGAATGAATGACAAATTGTATATTAGTCCGTTTTCACGCTTCTGACAAAGACATACCTGAGACTGAGTAATTTACAAAAGAAAGAGGTTTAGTGGACTTACAGTTCCAAGTGACTGGGGAGGTACACAATCACAGTGGAAGGCAAGGAGGAGCACGTAATGTCTTACATGGATGGCAAAAGGCAAAAAGAGAGAAAAGCTTGTTCAGGGGAACTCTCTTGTGAGACTTATTCACTGTCACAAGAACAGCACAGGAAAGACTTGCCCCCATGATTCACCTCCCACCGGGTCCCTCCTACAACATGTGGGAATTCAAGATAAGATTTGGGAGGGGACACAGCCTAACCATATCAGATTGTGTGAAAGGAAAATAAAATCTCAGGACCCCAAACTCACTATTCAAAAGGAAAAGTTAAGCTTGGAAACTAAGCCACACAAAAAGCTGCCTTACCTTTTGTTCCTAAACAGATAGGTATAAGATAGAAGGCCACATGTCTCCCCAGGTGGCCTCCCTCACCTTGACAATGTAAATTAACAGCTTATCTTCACAGGTGCAGCACAAAAGGAGACTAGAAATCATCCCCCCATATACCCCTCAGAAAAATGCATATTTGACCTCTTCCTCTACTCTCTGTTTATCTTATGTACAGATTTACTGAGTGTAAGATATGTAATTGACTATTCCTCTACCCTGTCCTTTTCACATGGAACATGTGGATTCAGTGAGCACTAATCAAAGCCTCAAAAGAATGCAATGGCTTATCTCACTTGTCTACCTTCCCTTTTTTTCCCTTTCTTCTTTCCCCTCCTGCCCATTTTTCCCCTTTAAATAATGAAGTCCTCAAAATCTTCTTTGGAAAAAAGTGCATGCCACAGATCGTACTGTCTTGTGTCTCTTCTTCTTGGGTGCATGCACAACCTTGGCAAAATAAACCTCTAAATTGATGGAGACCTATCTGAGATACTTTTTTGTTTACAGTTCCATCCCCGGGAATACATGTACCATGGTGAACCATTGGGGGAGGCACTCAGAGAGAAAAAGAAAGGAAAGGGGTTTTAAAGGCAAAATGAGGAAGGTTACATTAGTTGTTTTGAAAAAATTATCCTTGGCTACAAGGATTGATAACAAGGGTAGCATTAGTCCAAGATTGAACAGGCAATTGCTGGACAGGTGTCCTTGCAGAAATATTCTTTGTGCATGGGTGTGACGACCTTTGTGCAAGATTGTGGTTTCAGACAGTCCTTGTTTTTTATTGTTGTGTTGGGGTTTTTTTTTTGTTTGTTTCTTTGTTTTTGTTTTTGTTTTTGTTTGAGACAGAGCTTTGCTCTTGTTGCCCAGGCTGGAGTACAATGGGGCAATCTCGGCTCACTGCAACCTCTGCCTCCTAGGTTCAAGTGATTCATCTGCCTCAGTCTCCTGAGTAGCTGGGATTACAGGTGCCTGCCACCACGCCCGGCTAATTTTGTATTTTTAGTAGAGACGGGGTTTCATCATGTTAGTCAGGCTGGTCTTGAACGCCAGACCTCAGGTGATCCACCCATCTCAGCATCTCAAAGTGTTGGGATTACAGGCATGAGCCACCGTGTCCAGCCTCAGACAGTCCTTGTAATATTTTCTATCATAGGCGTGTGTGCATGGAAGCCCCTCCTCAGCCTCCTAAGTTCATTTTTTTTTTTTTTTTTTTTTTTTTTGAGACGGAGTCTCGCTCTGTCGCCCAGGCTGGAGTGCAGTGGCGTGATCTCGGCTCACTGCAAGCTCCACCTCCCGGGCTCACGCCATTCTCCTGCCTCAGCCTCCCGAGCAGCTGGGACTACAGGCGCCCACCACCGCGCCCAGCTAATTTTTTGTATTTTTAGTAGAGACGGGGTTTCACCATGGTCTCGATCTCCTGACCTTGTGATCCGCCCGCCTCGGCCTCCCAAAGTGCTGGGATTACAGGCGTGAGCCACCACGCCCGGCCTAAGTTCATTTTGTTAGGGTTTGGCATAAGTGACTCCAGTTTGATTTGGACAACTTGTGCAGAAGGATGCCCACTTTTGCTACTTCTATTCAACATAGGACTGGAAGTCCTAGCCAGGGAAATTAGGCAAGAAAAAGAAATAAAAGCAACTCAGATTGGAAAGGAAGAAGTATCTCTGTTCGCAGATGGTATTTATTTATTTAGAGACAGGGCCTCACTCTCATTGCCCAGGATGGAGTGCAGTGGTGTGATTGTTACAGGACAGGGGTAACCCCAAGAGAGGGTTCTTGGATCTCATGCAAGAAAGAATTCAGGGTGAGTCCTTGGTGCAAAGAGAAAACAGGTTTATTAAGAAAGTAAAGGAGGGGCAAAGTCTCACTCTGTTGCCCAGGCTGGAGTGCAGTGGCGCGATCTCAGCTCACTGCAAGCTCCGCCTCCTGGGTTCACACCATTCTCCTGCCTCAGCCTCCTGAGTAGCTGGGACTACCGGCACCTGCCACCATGCCTGGCTAATTTTTTTTTTTTTTTTTTTTTTTAAATAGAGATGGTGTTTCACCGTGTTAGCCAGGATGGTCTCGATCTCCTGACCTCATGATCCGCCCACCTCGGCCTCCCAAAGTGCTGGGATTACAGGCGTGAGCCACTGTGCCCAGCACTGCAACCTGTGTTATCAGCAAGGTCTTTATGACTTGTATTTTGTGCTGACCTCCTATCTCATCCTGTGATTGAGTATGCCCTAACCATCTGGGAATGCAGCCCAGTAGGTTTCAGCCTCATTTTACCCAGATCCTGCTTATGATGGACTTGCTCTGGTCCACACGCCTCTGACACAATCATGGCTCACTGCAACCTTGACTCCCCGGGCTCAGGTGATTCCCTCACCTCAGCCTCCTGAGTAACTGGGACTATGGGCACCATAACACCATGCCTGGCTAATTTTTTGTAGTTTTAGTAGTGATGGGGTTTGCCAGGTTGTCCAGACTGGTCTCAAACTCCTGGGCTCAATCTATCCACCCATCTCCACCTCCCAAAGTGCTGGGATTGTGGGTATGAACCATGGAACCTGGCTAATAAGCTCTTATCTGTATAAAACCCTAAATATTCCACACACCAAAAAAATGTTAGAGGTAATAAATGAATTTAGCAAAGCAGTAGGAATCAAAGCCAATGCACAAAAATCAGTTAAATTTCTATGCATTAACAATAAGCAACCAAAAAAGAAGACAAAACTTCCACTTACAATAACATCAAAAAGACCAATCAAAAAGCTCATGGCTGTAATTCCAGCTCTTTGGAAGTCTGAGGATGAGAGGATCACTTAAGCCCAGGAGTTGAGGCTGTAGTGAGCTATAATCGTGCCACTACACTCTAACCTGGGCAAGAGTAAGATCCTGCCTCAAAACAAAAAACAAATACCAACAACAAAAACTCATGCAAATAGACAGCAATAAATAAATACATTAATTTAATTAAATAAAACAATTTTTAAAAAAAACTCAAAAAACCAGTAACATCAAAAGGTTCTCAAGGTGTTACCAATTAAATTGAAAGTTCCAGCTGGGCTTCGTGGCTCACACCTGTAATCCCAGTGCTTTGGGAGACCAAGGCAGGAGGATCCCTTGAGGCCAGCAGTTCAAGACCAGCCCAGTTAATATAGCGAGGCTCTGTCTCTAAATAAAAAAATTAAAAAGAAAAAAACAAAAAAACCTGGAAGTTCCCTTCACCCCAACTCCACTTCTACCCCCAGTGTGGGGGCACGTCTTTCCTTTCTCTCTTCCAGTCCATATTTCATAGTAGCCCTTCAAGTCCCACATTAGAAATAGCAGACAGCCCAAATCCCATGGTGTTTCTTTGCATCGTCTCCCTGTACCCCATGTTTAAATGTCACAGCGCCTCACACACAGAGCCTTGACATACCATTTGCCGTCTGTTGGTCTCACTGGATTGTAATCTCCGCATGGCCATGGCTGGATTTTATAAAACGTTGCTGTCCTGGTGCTTGGCAAAGCGCAGGCAGGGAGGAGGCATTCAGAACCTGTTCACGGAGGGCAGCGGGCATCGGCGGAGAGTGGCAGGCTGTCTGGATAAACCAGGTCTGCCTTTCTCAGGCTAGTTCATACCTAAAGGACATTTAAGGGGTCCAGCCGGGCCATTCAAACTCTGGTCGTATGAACTGAAGCCTCCTCAAGGGAGATACACACAAAAAATGCACAAAACAACACGGCCTAGTGGGAAAGGACCTGGACTTGCATGAAAAGGTACGGGGGAGCCTTTCCCAGCCTCAATTTTCCTCCTCTTACAGAGGCGGAGGCTCATAGAATGAGGTGCATGACACCCCAGCTTAGGAGAAGAAACTTTTGCAGAATGAATCAGGAGCCAGGTCTGCGCTCCCGAGGCCAGAGCTGGCCTCCTGTCGCGGCCCAGTGCACAGAACGGCCACTTTGTGCCCTGCGCTTCGCCTCCAGACCGGGCGGGAGCTGTGCGTCGCCCCGGTGTCCTGGACACCAGCAGCTGGGCGCCGCTGCGGAGAGAGGGAAGCGCCGCGCGGGTCCCGGGCCCAGCGCTGCGCCCAGTCCTGAGGCGCCCTCCTGCGGCCGCTGCTCGGCGACCTCCCGGCCCTGCGGCTGCGGCCCCGCCCCCGCGCTGACGTCACCGCATTCCGGCTCCGCTCCTCCCGCCGCGGCGCCCGCACCGCAGTGACAGCCAGCCGGGCCCGGTGGCGGAGAGGAAGTGCGGTCCGCGCCAAGCTCGTCCCCGCCGAAGCCGGCTCCCCGCGGCTCGGGTGACAGCGTCGCGGCCGCCGGACGCAGCGCGGGGCAGGCGCGGGCAGAGCCGAGCGCAGCGGAGGCTCCGGCAGAGGCGCGGGGAAAATGGCTGATGACTTTGGCTTCTTCTCGTCGTCGGAGAGCGGGGCCCCGGAGGCGGCGGAGGAGGACCCGGCGGCCGCCTTCCTGGCCCAGCAGGAGAGCGAGATTGCAGGCATAGAGAACGACGAGGGCTTCGGGGCATCTGCCGGCAGCCATGCGGCCCCCGCGCAGCTGGGCCCCACGAGTGGGGGTGAGTCAGCGCGGGGCCTGGAGCGGGGCTCAGGGCGCGCACCCGGGGGACCCCGGCCGGGGCCCAGCGGCACAGGGTAGAGAGCCTGCTCTAGGCCAGCCGGGGCAGGAGCTGGGGGACGTGGGGAAGAATCTTCTTGGAGCTCTCCATGTAGCACTTCCGAGCTGGGGATGAGGCCTCCCCTGGGGCTGTGGATCCGGTGACTCCCGGGACAGGAATTCGGTCATGACATTTCATCCCCAGGCCAGCTTCCCCGCTGCCCGGCTCTGGAATCCAACCCCAGCTCAGTTTTGAGAGTCCCTCCTGAGCCTTCTAATAGCCTGGCTGTCCCAGGCTCCCAGCTAAGTGTGCAGGTGTGGGCAGAACACAGCCCTCCTGGCCCCTCAGGCTTAGCTCTCTCC
This sequence comes from Macaca nemestrina, assembly GCF_043159975.1. Taxonomy (NCBI): domain Eukaryota; kingdom Metazoa; phylum Chordata; class Mammalia; order Primates; family Cercopithecidae; genus Macaca; species Macaca nemestrina. Next base: position 3,958,090 of record NC_092130.1, read on the forward strand.
TGCAGCTGGGAAAAAAGAGGACCCTGGGTGCTCCAGGAAGTCACTAACCTTCCCCCGTGACCACCTGCCATTCGGCAGTCGCTGGGCTAAGCACCTTGGTTACATTTAATCACTTCATACACGTTACTGAACCCATTTCAGAGATGGTAAAACTGAGACTCAAAGGGGTATGCTATTGAAATAACTAATAAGTGGCAGATCAAGAATTTAAACCTGATTCTTTTTATTTTTTATATATTTTTTCTTTTCCTTTTCTTGAGATAGGGTCTTGTTGTGTTGCCCAGGCTGGTCTTGAACTCCTGGGCTCAAGCGATCCTCCCACATCTTCCTCCTAAAGTGTTGGGATTACAGGTGTAAGCCACCACACCTGGCCGTGAATTTAAACCTGTTTCTGTCAGACTCGAAGCCCTCTCCACCTGACCACACTGCCTTCCAAGTGTCTGGCTCTGAGTTAGACACCGGAGTGTGGGCCGCAAAGAGGCATCAGTCAGATGTGGTAGGGCCCTTCAGGGTTTTGTAGTTGTCGACTTAATGGTTTTCCAAACGTGGTCCGGAGCTATCATGATTTACTGTGATTGGCTTCAGACTTCAGAGTTCATGCCTGGTCCCTGAGAGATCATCTTTATCAATGATGTTCCTGCCCTGGTTCTGGCTAGCAAGAATGATTTTGTGAAATATTTAGTAAAAAAGTAGATATCAGCCGGGCGCGGTGGCTCTCACCTGTAATCCCAGCAGTTTGGGAGTCCAAGGCGGGTGGATCATGAGGTCAGGAGATCGAGACCGTCCTGCCTAACACAGTGAAACCCCATCTCTACTGAAAATACAAAAAATTAGCCAGGCGTGGTGGCGGGTGCTTGTAGTCCCAGCTACTTGGGAGGCTGAGGCAGGAGAATGGCGTGAACCCGGGAGGCAGAACTTGCAGTGAGCTGAGATCGCGCCACTGCACTCCAGCCTGGGTGACAGAGCGAGACTCCGTCTCAAGAAACAGCAACAAAAAAAGTAGACATCACTTTCATGGGTGCATCCAAAACAGGTTTTACTTCCTGTTAATGTCATTTTGGAGTGGTTTATGGACCTGTTGTAATAGTGCTGACATATATACATATAGATATATTTTGGTTAATGGTGTTTACAAGGCTTTTCACAGTCATGTGTGTATTCATTCAACATTTGCTGAGCACCTACTGTGTGCCAGGACACTAGGGATACAGAAATGAATAAGACAGTTCCTGGGGCTGAGGAGTTTGAAGCATCTCTGTATCTCCTTGATATGAGAAATGTAACCAGGCTTTTGTAACATGCAAGAAACTGGTGGCCCAGAGAATCTGAGTATCTTGCCCAGAGTCACACAGCCAGGAGTGACCGATCTAGGGCTTGATCCCACACCTCCCAACTCTGGGCTCCATTCTCTTTCCAATGCTGTGGAGCCTGGGCAACATGGTGAAACCCCATCTCTACAAAACATACGAAAATTAGCCAGGCGTGGTGACATGTAGCTGTAGTTGTAGTTCCAGCTACTCGGGAAGGCTGAGCCAGGAGCATCGCTTGAGTCCGTGAGGTGTAGGTAGGTTGCAGTGTGCTGTGATCATGCCACTGCACTCCAGCCTGGGCAACAGTGAGACCCTGTCTTTAAAAAAAATATGTGTAGCAGTCACCTCCTTGGGAGGAGATAGGATGTGGGGTGAGAAGCACTGGGTCTTTTGCCACCTGACAGCAATGGAGGGCTTCTGAAGTGGCAGCTTCCAGCACCTCAGTACAGACCCTGCCCTGTCCCAGGGAATTGCTGAGAAATGCCTGCCCCAGTTAATGCACCAGTATTCATTGGTCCACACCTCTGTGACACCACCCTTTTCTTCAGTCTGGCTCCCTGGGGCCTGTTGGGGGAGGGGTGCAGGGAAGAGGAGGGAGGCCTTGTGGGGAGGTCCTGCTGAGGGGAGCCATTGCCAGAACCTCAGGAGAGAGAAGATGGGATTCAGGCCGAGGGCAGCCAGACGCCTCTGGCAGCTGAGCAGTTTGTGGCCTCTCCCAGGACGGTGGGGCTCCGGGGGCTTAGAGCCTGGACGGGAAGTTCTGTCCTTGGCAGAGATGGGGCACAGATTGGCCTCAGACCCGAGGTGACAAGGAGAGAAACAGACACGCTTGCTTCTTCCAGGGAGCTGGTGGGGACACAGCCTTCTGAGGGTCTCCCAGGCACATACCTGCTGACTCTGCAAAGCCTCAGCTGCCCTCCTTAGTCAGGTCGGGGAACAGAGAGGTGTTGAGGGATGGTGGCTCAGTGGGTGGCCAGATGGACTAGAATTGATCTGACCTTCTCAGCCTACGCAGTGCTGAACAGGTAATCTTCCCCTGACCAGGGATGTGTGCCAGGAGCCTGGATGGGGCAGAGAAAAAGCGCCCTGGCCTGCTGGGAGTTGAGCAAAAACTGGCTCTAGCAGCAGCCGCCAGTCACTACCTCTGAGGCACCTTCTCTTGGATGTTGGGGTCCTCAGATTAGCAGTCTCTGTGCTGCCACTGGGCTCAGGTGCCCCTGGGGAAAGAGGGATCTGCTGTAGACCTGTGCTGGAGCTGCAGGGAGCCCCTCCTCTCTGGCGGGGCCTGTGGCCCTGGGTGATCTGGATGATGGACACTGTTTCCATTCATCAGCCTTGGGTAGGTTTCCATTTTCACACCCAGTTTTCTGAGCACCAGGCCTGGCTCTGACTTGCCTGTCAGTTCTGGGCAAGCCCATTTCCCCCGCTGGGCCTCAGTAAGCTCACAGGAATGTTCTGGACCCTCTCTGCCCTTGTTCCAAAATGGGCCAGGCAGCTGAGGGAAGCAAACATCCAGGGGTTTATCCCCGGGACGTGCCTCTGCCTCAGTCCTGTTCTGCCGGCCTGTGAGTGTGGACTCCCGGTGATAGATGTGCAGTGGGCGGGTGGAGAGCCCTGTGGGAACAGGTACTTGGAACGCTGTGTGGGTGTGTGTGGACTCCCAAGGAGGCCGAAACGGCTTCTCCAGAGGAACACTCTGGAGGCTGAGGCTGGGCAGAGACTTTTTCTGTCGGTCAGGGTAGACTCCGGGCAGCTGCGTGCAGAGGTGGGGTCTGAGACTGGGGTTGGTCAGGGCGGAGTGGAGTGGTGCAATTTCTTGAGAAGGCCAAGTGTGCTGACCGGCATCCCAGGAAATAGACAGACCCCGGTAACGTGAGGCCCTGCTAGAGGAGACGGCCCTGCAGAAGAAGCCCCTTTGCGGAAGATGCTGCCACTGAAACCCTATTGGTCCCACTGTGATTTAGGGGCCAGGACACCCATGCAGGAGAAGCCTTATCTGAAGGAGTGGGGGTGACAGCTGACAGAGTTGGTTGGAATCCATCACTGTTTGACTCTGAAAGTAAAAGTCAATTATGATTTATGTCACCCGGGGATTATTTCCATGGGATTAAGTGTCCTTCCCTTCAGTCCCCAGGCCAAACACACTGTCGCTGCTCACGGCCCTCTCTGGCTGGTGAAGGGCTGTTTGACTATCTGCCTCATAACCTCATGTGGCCTCCATGGCTTTTTGCTAGGAGGCAGCGCAGTTTTTGAGAGCCTTGCAGATAACAGCAGGCCTCAAAAGAACGATTCAATTTGCATTTGGCCAACAGTCACTGCTCACCCCTTCCGTGCTGGAACCCTGAGGAGCTGAGTAGGACACAGAACTGGGTAACGGGGTACACACGGACCCTGGGGATCATAAGTAATTGCACAAGAGGGTGGGGGATACTGTATGATATCCTGGAATACCCCAAAAGTGAGACCTACCATAAGTGCCTAGGGAAGTAGAGGAAGCAAAAGAGGGCTTCCCAGAGGAGGTGACTTATGAGCTGCACCTTGGAGAATAAATGGATCCAAAAAAGCGTTCTTTAGAGAGGGAAGCAGGACGAAAGCATGGAGATGAGGGTGGTGTGTTTGGGGAAGGAGGAAACCAGAATTTAGGGTTTGTGGGATGGGCTGGTGGGAAGTGAGCCAGGAAAGGGCAGGGCCAGATTGTAGAGATCCTTATGTTCCAGGATAGATGTATTCATCTGGCAAATATTTATTGAGTCTCTGTCATGTGCCAGGGACTGCTGCAGGTGGTGGGCCCCATCATGGA